>NC_028358.1:25797484-25868549 GCF_000741045.1 Vigna radiata var. radiata | reverse complement strand
TATATATATATATATATATATATATATATATATATATATATATATAGTAACCCTGAAAAGTGTATCCAATTACTACCAAACAATGCTAATTAAATCCCACTCAAGACCTTTTTCCAGAACATCACCAATCTTAGTCAATAACCCATTAAGAAACAGTTCATAATCATCAAAATAAGACACATAAAATCAATCACAGATAAATCATTTAAGCAGTATAGTACACACCAAAACCAATTACTTAAAACATTATAGTCTCAATAGTACATCACATTTTTAATTCAACATGCATAAAACACTAAAACAGATTCAACCCAGAAAATAATCAGTTCCCTTTACCTGGAAAGCTTAATAGTACCGCTCCTAAGAACGCTCTAGCAGTACCTCCTCACAGAGGCGAATTTGACAGCACTTATAAGCCACCAAAATTGGTGCAGAGCACATTTCTTAGAGTTGGAAGCGATAGAAAGACTAAAGGACACTTACCGGTCGGAATGGAAAAACGTTCGGTTCAAACTGAAGTCCTTGGTGCAGTGAGCGCGGAAACACTTTCAAATCAAAATTTGATCGGTTTAGTGAAGAGAAAATATAGAGAGAAGGTAGAGAGAATTTTAGGGCAATGGTTTTAGAGAGAGAAAGAAAGCTGACAAAATGAAGGAATTTTGATTTTTAGAAAACTCCTTCCTAAGATCATGGTCCTTAGCTTTATAGGTTGGACTGCTTCAATATAAGTCCAATAATGACTTTATAATTTTTCAGACCTTTACAACAATTACTTTATTATTTCCTTATTATTGAGTTTCGAATTATTAAAATACTAAATTTTATTCGTCATTGTAATTTAAAAATTAATGAAGTTTCGTGACAAATAGAACCATTCATTGAAAATATCTAGGCAATCAATAAGTGAACGTAAATTGTCTTTTATTTTGACCAACTACTACAACAAAAATCTAATTGTATTAAATTGGTAGGTTAAAACGAGAGTGCTAGGCTACTCTCACGATACTCTTCATATATTTTTATTAGTTAAATTATAAAATTATAAGTTAGATTTACTAAATATAAAAATGAGATTTGTATGCTTTTATTTTTTACAAATGTGAAGTGATTAAAATAATGTACACGAGAAGATGTGTTTGAAAAAAATTGTCATAATGAGGAAAGCAAAGTCATATTTTGCTCACGCTCTCAATGGAATAGTTATACAGCAGTAGTCAATAATATGAGGTGTCTCATCTTCCACTATTTTTCCAGCGACAAGAACGGGACGTACTTGATTATAAACGGACTTTGTTTGGGCGGTGGCGTTTTCGTGAGTGAATGACATCACATTGGATTCCACCAATTAGGGATGACAACGGGTCAGGTCGAGTATGGATTGTGTCTATCAGCAACTTGATTTGACAAAAAACCTGCTACCTATCTCTTTAAAAAATATTTGCGGATATTTTAAAACCTGCGGATACCCACAAATATTTAAAAAATTATATTTTTTATAAATTATCAAAATAAAATTTAAATATAATTACAAAAAATATATAAAATATAATATAAATTAAATTAAATATAAATTAAAATTTAATTTTTGTTTCGATTGAATTGGTCCGAGAATCAGTCATCCTTCTTTGCTTTATACTCTTTTGATCTTCAATCCTTCTTGAGAATGTCATCCACGATGGATTATTGACGTGTAGAAGATATTCGGCTCAAGATATAAAGAAGTCTAAATTTTATTAGAATAGAAGAGAAAGATTGTACCTAAACATAAATGGTATATTTATAAGGCCTATCTGACCTATTAATTAGTACAGTATATTTTTAGGTAATTAAATCGAATAATCAATAATCAATATAGTATATTTTGTAGAGAGTAAGACAATGTAACCTATTAATTATCCATAAATGATAATTAATTCCTATCAGTATACTTCAAATAGTAATATTTTAAATATATTAAACTTTGTAAAATATAAATTAATGTTAATTTTAATTAAATTTAACTTAATAAAATAAAAATTATATTTTTATTTTTTGCGGTTAACATATATCTGATACAGATAGTATAATACCTACACCCAATCTATTTATAAGTGAGTATTAAAATACTCTCCATCCACATATTTCGAGTAATAAATATTTACGGATATCAACTATCCGTCTCGAATTTTATCCACGAATATACGTGAGTGCAGATTTTTTTACCATCCCTCAGCAACCAACCCCTTAAACAAAACGATGCCATGTCACATCATCCCACACACCTCTTCTTCCCATCCTCGTCAACTATGTTCAATTCCACGCCCTCAAACATGCGCCCTTCTTTTTCTTCACATTCATTTACCATCTTTAATTAATATATTCTGTTATTTTCTTCTTTATATGTATTATTTTTTATTTTAGTTAAACTTTTATTCATGCAGTAATTGGAAAAGAAAATAGTTTATTTAGAATAAAAATTAGATGAAGTTATGTCGTCAGGGCTTTAATATATGTTTATCAATTAAAATTAAAATTTTACTTTTGATAATTGGCGTAATATATAAATTTTATTAAAGATCAATAGAAATTATGAAAACAATGTTTCAAGTTTGATTGATCAGCATCATTAACATTTTAGTGTTGTCCAATTTGTTACGTTTGAGACTGTTGTGAGGAAGACATGTTGATTGGAGCTACTTATTTAATGTGTCATCTCAATTATGATAATTTGGTTAAGAAAACTTTAATACTATATATTATCATGTTTTTAAGACATACCAATGCAACTAAGGATAAAATTTATTAATATTAATAAAAAGAAAAAACACGTTTTACCACTTGAATAATGAGTGTTAGTAACATATATGGAGAGAAATGTATATGTTTTTAAATATAAAAAAGAGGACAAACAAGTCTTGACAAAAATAGAAAACATTAGACGAATAAGTACGAATAATTCATTATTTATTGGAACATTTTATTAGTATGTTTAAATATAATTCACTTTATATAAATAAATTTTAATATAAGTCTGTGTGATAGTAAACACAATGTTTCTTAACAATATTTATTTATATTTAAAAAATATGACGAAGATTTCATCCAAAGGACAAAATAAATTTACGTGAGCTATCGTATAAAAGGGTGTTAATAAAAATAAAATAAAATTAATGAGTATGGCGTAAGAAGTGTGACCATATTAGCTTCAAAGTAATCTCAAAACTGCAAAAGTTCAATCTTATAAGAGATTTACTCCCAAATACATAATTTTTGTAGTTAAATGTCATTCAAAACCCCTCTTCTATGTGAGACATAGACGAAAGACAAGACCATTAAAATGTATTTTTCTCCAATAAAAATATAGTTTTTATTGAAATGCTTTGATGCACCTCAATCTATTTATACCTATAAAAAGTGTTGAATTGATGAAAAATATATCTCGGAAAATTCCAAATTATTTAGGATGAGAGTAAATGTTAGTAACAATATAATGAATTTTAAGTTCACATAAATAAAAAAATATTTTAAGTTTGATTTGACATTTTTACACTCTTATATTATAATGTTGTTAGATTTGAGTTAAATTGTTATTTCAGGGAGTATAAGTGTATTTGTAGTCAAAGTACATGGAAAAGTTGTATTTCTTGTAAATTTTTTTTACATAATGTAATTCTTTAGTTATCCCATTAGACATCGTTTGTGTTTTTTTATTTTATTTTATTTTGGAGTTTCATGTTATATTCTTATGATTGTTTTTATTTTTATTTGTCTATTATTATGATAATTATCAAGAGTAAAAGATGTTGATGTTTTTCATGATGTCGTGTTTTTTCCTATTAGATTATCAAAGCTTATGTTCAATAAAATATTCTTAGTATATGTTTTATGGTTGTAACTTAATATGATCTTCCACTTAAGAAAAGATGAATTCCTTATTTTGGATAATCATCCTTTGTTGCTAAAATTGCAATGACATTTAGTGTTGTCAATTGTGAGATGAAGAAATTTGATGAAAGGATTAATGTCGGAGTTGTGTTGACGCGATAAATTTGCAATTGGGTTTGTGGAGATCTGATGAAGTGCAAAGATAGTAAGTTGCACTTAGAGATGACAATAGGACGGGTCAAGTACGGATCATACCTACCCGTTACCCATTAAATATTCATTTAAAAAATACATATATGTTTTTTTTAAAATAGTGGGTATCCATGGATACCATTAAATTTTAAAAAAAAAATTACAAATTTTTAAAATGAAATCTAAATAAAATTACAAAAAATACAAAATATAACGTAAATTAAATTAAATATATATTTTAATTTGATTTTGAATTTGAATTAAATTTAAACTAATAAAATATAAATTAAATTTTAATTTTAATTTTTTGAGGGAAATGAATATCAGCTGGTATGAGTAGTATGATACTTGTATTCAACATGTTTATAAATGGGTATTAATGTATTTGTTACTCATTACTCGCGAGTACTCGTTTGAAGTATGCATTTACTATCTATAACAAATTTTTGCCATCCAAGGTCACGCTGAATCTACAATGGAGCTCGTGTTTTCTGGCGAATGTGCTCATGTGTCTTTAGAGGAGGTCTCGATTAGTGTTCACATGAATCAGTGAGTGCTTGAGATGAAGATTTGACCTATGTGTGAGTCCTATGACAAGTGAGTAAAGGAGGTGCTTTGTAGTTTGCATATCTGCTTTAGTCGTCGTGTGGTATCTCGTAGATATGGGTCTGTGACGCTTTTCGACGAGGTTGGTTGTTCAACGGTGGCTATTATTTTGAAGCGTCATGGGTGTGCATTTAAGTGACTATGTCATGGATCTATAACTAGGTTTTGGTGACTACATCATGGATCAGTAGTTGGGTTTCACATGTTTTGCACGTTCTCTTCTTTAATGATTTTGCATTGTGGGTTGTTGACGTGGTGGTGGCATGATTTGGCTACTCCAAGTACTATGTGGAATTGGCTAATTGTTTCCAATAAGTTGTAAGGAGGATTGATAATACTGGCTAATTGGAGAAATGGAGATGATATGGAAGCTTGTGATTGGTTATATATGAGAGTGGAGGGTTGTGACACGTGACAACTTTTGGTTGGTTAGATTTATGAGTGTTAAAACGAGTCTTTTCTAATGGTAATTATACACAAGCATTGACTAATATTGATGTATGGTGTATGATGATTATACACAAACATTTGTTAGTATTGATGCAAGGTGTGTGATAATTATATACGAGCATTGGCTAATATTGATAGAGAGAGTGTGATGATTATATATGAGTAATGGATAAAATGGATGCAATATATTCTTTATGATGAGGTATGCTTGTCGGTATAGGCAATAAAGATAAAAAGAAATATGTGTTTATTTAATCATGATGGAAATTGTTGAGTTGATGAAAATAATAAATCTTAAAAAGTTCCACTTCACCTAAGATAAGCAAGGAAGTTTGTGTTAGTGACTATATAATGGATTCTAAGTTCATAATTTTGTGAACCTTAGTAAAAAAATTCTTTAAGCTTGCATTTCACTTTTCTTATACTTTTGTAATATATTATTGTGAGGTTTTGGTTAAATTTTGTTTTGAAAAATGTAAATATATTTGAAATTAAAGAGTATGAGAGAGTTATTTATAAGGTGTTAAACTTTTCACAATATTATTTTCTAGTTACTAGAACATAATTTTTCTTTTTGAATTTTCCACGTTATATTAATTATATTTTTTTATCTTATTTATTTATAGATAGAATAATTCTCAAAAATAAAAAAGGTTAACGTTTTTCATTATAATGCATTTTTGTTTTCATAAAAAAATGTCTATAAGTGACAAAATGTATTATTTGGACATAATGTACCATAAAACACAATATCATCATGAACTATGTTCCTTATTATAAGAATAAAACATTGAAGAGTTTTTTTTTTTTTTGTATTTATTTTATAAAAATATTTGAAACAATACTTATCTATTATTTAAATCAAAATAGAAGAACTCAATACATGTTTTTATTAATTTTTAAAATTGATATTAAAATTATAAAAATTGTGTATAATTTTATTTATTTATTTATTTTTATAATATTACAATTACTTAATAAAAACACTTGTAATTTTTCATGAAGATAAATACTACTTACTTATCACCCAATATAAAATCAATAAAATTAGTTAGTTATGTTTATAAGAATAACAATGGTAAAAACACATGTGTGAGAAAAATAATTACACAAATGAATCTACATTATGAATTTTTATAAATAAATATCACTTTTATGAGAAATTAAATTTGTAATAAAATTACAAATAGGAAACTAATTAAGGTAGCAGTTACAAATAAATTTGATAATACCATCATGTGCACTAAATTTATTATGTTTTATAATAATGATCTTAGAAATATAAAATTATTAGTTTTTATCCATGCGATGACAACCATTAAACTCAAATAAATGCAAGTATATCATCGAAATCTTTTACTGACATAATAGAGAAAGATTTTGGAAGGATGTTTTCAGTATAATCTCAGCATTGCCTAAAAAAAAACGTTTTCACTTTTTATATTTTATTTAATCATGGGTTAAATATGTTTTTGTTCTTATATTTTGGGGCGATTTTGGTTTTAGTTTCTTCTTAAAAGGTACAATTTAGTCGTTCAACTCTAGACGGTTTTAGTCCTTTTTATCAATTTATTTTTAGTTTTATTTGTTGTTTCAAGCAAAAATGTGTCAAATAGTGTAAACAATTCAAATGATATAATGAAACGTGTTTGAAACAGCAAATAAAGTTAAAAAAATTTGGTAAAAAGAACTAATACCATAATATTCTAAAGTTGAAGGACTAAATTGTACCTTTTGAAAGAGAGATTAAAACCAAAATCAACCCAAAATACAAGGACTAAAAACATATTTAACCCTTTAATTATTATAGTTTCATGACTTTTATCATTTAAACTTTTTTTTATCTAAATTTAAAAATTATACACTTTATTATCTGTTAATTTCAAACATAATAATGACATCTTATGAAAAAGAATTAAAACAAAAACCAAAGCCATGGCAATTAAAAGCGTATCCAATACACTTTGTACAAAATCTTAATTACGATTGTTGTCAAAAGTATATATTTCTAAAAAAAATGTTATTTTTAGGATGACAAAAAAATCTGCGGATATGGGTATCCGCGGGTAAAATCCGCGGTGGATATTTATTATCCGCAGATAACGGGTAGCGGGTATTTTAATACCCGTAAACAGGTCGGATCGGGTAGTATTGGGTACACGTTATCCGCAAAAAATAAATAAAAAATTAATTTATATATATTTTTTAATTAAATTAAATTAAAAATAAAATAAAATNATATTTTATTAGATTAAAATTAATTAAAATTAAATTTTAATTTATATTTAATTTAATTTATTTTATATTATATATATATATATATATATTGTAATTTTATTTAAATTTTATTTTAAAAAATATAAAATATATATTTTTTATTTTTTGCAAATATTTGTGGGTACCCGCGAATTTTTAAAATATCCGTGAATATTTTTTAAATGGATATCTGACGAGTAACGAGTCAAATGATGAGTACATTTTTATCTGACGGGTTGGATTACAGGTAGACACTATCCGTATCTGACCCGACCCGTTGCGAGTTATTTTAGTTTTTGTAATAAAAATATTAAGTAAACCTAACTTATTATAAGAATCATAAGGATGATTGGTGTTTAAGGTGTAGCAAATGCACATGTTGAAGGACAAAACGCTGTAGAAGTTATCCATAAATAGAAAATGTTAGTGAAGTCATAATCTCGAAAATTAGTTATACCGTAATGGCACAATACCCAGTAAAGGTAGGGCAGTGAAGACAAAATAAAAAACTTACCTAATGCGTTGAAACCATTAATTTCGTATTTATTAACATTAATCAATCATCTAACGTCCAATCTGTTCTCATCAATGTCTAAAGAAACGCCACCTAGCCACTAACAATTTATACATATGTTAAATAATAAAGCAATATTTTAGCTTTTAACCGTTGATAAACTACAACAATTTTCCATTTTTTTATACTCCAATATTTTTAAATTAAGTAAAATGGAGTAATGTGTATAGGGTAATATATATTTATTGCCAAAAATAAAAATTCTTTGTATTAATTGAAGAAGTAGGCTTTGAAAGTAAAATATTACAAAGTAAATTAATTAATTAAAGTTGATATACCTTTTTGGTATGAATCACACCACATTATTATAAGTACATATTTGGGATTAAAATTAAAAAATCAGTAAGTAAAATTATTCACGTCAATTGATGGCGTTTGCTCATTAGATATATTTTTATATTATCACCTATCGTGAATTGTTATCATGATATTAATAAATATTAAATTTTATAGTAATAAATTTTAATTGGTTAATAATATAATGCATTAATAGTTTATTAAAATAAAATTTAATAGTTAAATTTTTAAAAACCTCTTTAATAATGAGTATTTAAATGCATAATTCAAACTGTAGAAATTTTTTATGCAATTAGATACAACTGCATATGAATAACTTGTTTATTTATGACTTTAAAATTTTTTAATTAATTAATTAATTAATTAATAATATAAGATTTGTAAATTATGAAAGTAAAATAGTTGATGGATTTTTTGATTAGTTGTTTTTAGTTTTGTTTTGACAATTTGGCATTTCTGTCATCCGGTCAGAACAGGACAGTATGCCACCAACCCACAAAAGAAAGCTAAAACTGAAAGACAACACTGCTTAACAGCAGCAACCAGCAGGAGAGAGAAACACAAACACATAGACAACATTGTGTGTTGTGTTTGAGCACAAAACACAGAGATCCAACCAATATGGGTTGACACACACAATTTTTAGCAAATAATAATAATAAAAACATCTTGCCTGAACCACTTCATCGCCGCCAATGGAAATCAGAATCTAATACATAAAAGTTTCAATCTTTTACCGTCATTTTTGGTGAGTAGCTTGGTATCTCAATTATTCGTTTTTTTTTTTATTTTATTTTCTCTCCTTCAGGGAATGATCTCTTTCCCATGCCTCTTCACAGTTCAATTCAATTCAATTCTCCTTTTGGATTGATCTTCAGTTTTTTTTTTTTTTTTCTCTATGCTTTAGCTTTATGTTTAATCATCTGGATTTGATTGATCAGGTAGTTTGGGTTATATGAAGGCCATCTTACGAATGATCATCAAATTTGAACACGGATTCATGGTAATTCATCTTCTGAAGCTTTTAAATATTTCATTTTCTTGTTAATTTGCCAAATTCTGATATATTTTTAATTATATTTTACTTTTGGGTCTTCTGTTGTTTTAATTGTATTTTTTATTTTTGATCAGGTAGTTTGTGCTTATTCCGGCATGTGGGGAGGTATTTGTTCAGGTTGATTGAGTTCGAATCGATCAGGTATTTTTGTTCTGTTGCTGATAATTTTTGAGAGGAGAAAAAAGACACGGCTTCGATTTGTCTGTAACTGAACGTTTGTTTTCCTTTGGTTTTGTTTGTTGTTCCAGGGAATACACAGGAAGAAACTGTGTGGACTTCTTTGACTTTACAGTTGCTTCTTCGAAACTTTGAAGGGTTAAGTTCCTGTAACATCATAAGACAAAGTTCTGCTGTCCTTTTTCTGGAGCAATGGCGACTTTGTCACATGCAAACTCTAGGAGAATGTATTCATGGTGGTGGGACAGCCACATAAGCCCTAAAAACTCAAGATGGCTCCAGGAAAATCTGACAGGTACTTTTTATCTCTCTTCAGCTTTTGGAAGTAAGTATATTAAACATGTTAAATCTTGTTGTTCATGACTTGACACCTTCACTGAGTCACACCATTTTTTGATTTGTTATATAAGGGGTTTCCTCTTTCATTTTTGTTTTTGAAAATCTCTTTCATTTCTTTGAGATCTTATATATTTGTTGAGATTGTTATGACTAGAAGGCCTTCAAAACTATAGCCCATTGATGTTGTCTCTGCTAAAAGCTTTATAAAAGCACTGGCCAATGAGAGTATATTTCGTCTTCGGTAATGTCGTCCACAACAGCATAATTTGGTTTAAATCTGTTTTCAGTTTCACTCCAAAATTTACTGGCACTTGTGTGATGCACTCAAGTTGAAACTTTATAAGGCATATTAAGGGTATATGTATTTTCAAATCATATTTGTCTGTTAATATCTTCTTCAAAATAGTTTTCTTTGTATAGCTATAGATGTTGAAGCATGAAGAGATGTGATTTAATTTTTTCACAAAATATTAGTTCTTGCCTCTGGGGACATGTTTCATGTTCTGAAAGTGCTAGTTTACTGACACAGGTCTACTTACTTTATTATCAATTGTGTCATTTATTTGCTTGATCACTTTATCATCCATTTGGTGCTGCTATTTTAAGGAAATTTGAACTTAATACAAGGATATTTCCTTTTGCACAGATATGGATGCCAAGGTGAAGCAAATGATTAAGCTTATTGAAGAAGATGCAGATTCTTTTGCAAGGAGAGCAGAAATGTATTATAAAAAACGCCCAGAGCTTATGAAAATGGTTGAAGAGTTTTACAGGGCATATCGAGCGTTGGCTGAGAGATATGATCATGCAACTGGAGTTATCCGCCATGCCCATAAGACCATGTCTGAGGCATTTCCTAATCAAGTTCCTATGATGCTGACAGATGATTTACCTACAGTTTCTCCTGAGGCAGAGCCACACACTCCAGAAATGCGCCACTCTTCACGTTCCTTTCTTGATCCAGATGAACCACAAAAGGAGGCTTCTGCTCACTTCCATGTTATAAAAAAGAATGGTGGTTATTCTGGCGAACCTGATTCTTCTTTGAGCAAAACAGGTTTGAAACAGCTCAATGATCTCTACATCCCTGGAGAACCGGAAAATCTTACACAGTTTGCAGAAAGGAATGCTAGAAGGGGGCTCAATTTTTTCGAGACACAGGAGAGTAGTGAGCTAAACAATGGAAGCAACAATACTAGGTCTCACGTCTCGTCTGAGTCTGAACGTGTGACAAAAGCTGAGACAGAAATTTTGGCCTTGAAGAAAGCCATTGCAAAATTAGAGGAAGAAAAGGAAGCTGGCTTGCTTCAGTATCAACAGTGTTTAGAGAAGCTGTCTAATATCCAGTTAGAATTGTCTAGCGCACAAGAGAATTCTCAAAGACTCGATCAGCGAGCAAGTAAAGCTGAAGCTGAAATTCAGTCCTTGAAGGAAACCCAAATTAAATTACAGGCTGAAAGTGAAGATAGTCTTCTTCAGTATCAGGAGTGCTTGGAGAAAATAACAAAGCTAGAGGAAAATATTTCTTCTGCGCAGACAGAAGCTGGAGAACTTAATGAAAGAGTTAACAGAGCAGAAAATGAAGCTGAATCCCTGCAGCAGGACCTTGCTAGAGTAGAAGCTGAAAAGGAAGCTATCATTGTTCAATATAAACATTGCTCGGAGACACTATCAAAATTGGAGGAGAGATTAGAAGAAGCCGAGGAAAATGCAAGAAGGACTAAGGAGCATGCCACTGTAGCTGAAAATGAAATTGGGGCCTTGAAACTACAAGTTACTAAACTTAATGAAGAAAAGGAAGAAGCTGCTCTCCGTTATCAGCAATGCTTGGAGATGATTTCGGGTCTAGAATATAAACTCTCTTGTGCTGAAGAGGAGGTACGTAGGCTAAATTCCAAGTTAGATGATGAGGTGGAAAAATTACAGAGTTCTGAAAAGAAGTGTCTTCTCCTGGAGACATCAAATCACAATCTGCAGTCTGAGTTACAATCTTTGTCGCAACAAATGGGGTCTCAAAGTGAAGAACTTAATGAGAAGCAGAAAGAATTGAGTAGACTATGGGGTTGTATACAGGAGGAGAGATTGCGCTTCGTTGAGGCTGAAACCGCTTTCCAAACTCTTCAGCAGTTACATTCTCAATCTCAGGAAGAGCTCAGATCTCTTGCTGCTGAACTTCACAGTAAAGTGGATATACTGGGGAACGTGGAATCACGTAAGCAAGCTTTAGAGGATGAAATACACAGGGTCAGTGAGGAAAACAAAGTTCTAAATGAGGTCAAAATTTCTTCATCTTTGTCAATAAAAAATCTGCAGGATGAGATTCTGAATTTGAGGGAGACAATAGAGAAACTCGAACAGGAGGTGGAGCTGCGAATTGATCAAAGAAACGCTCTTCAGCAAGAAATTTACTGTCTTAAAGAGGAGCTTAATGATTTGAATAAAAAACATGAAGCCATGATGGAGGAAGTCAGGTCAACTGACTTAGATCCACAGTGCTTTGGACCATCTGTGAAAAAATTGCAAGATGAAAACTTAAAGCTGAAGGAAACATGTGAGGCTGACAAAGGAGAGAAAGAAGCTCTTTTGGTAAAATTAGAAACCATGGAGAAAATTCTGGAGAAAAATACTGTCTTAGAAAATTCCCTTTCAGACTTGAATGCTGAGCTGGATAGTGTCAGAGGAAAGGTAAATGTGTTGGAAGAAACATGTCAGTCTCTACTAGTTGAGAAATCCAATCTTGCTGCTGAGAAGGCCACCTTGTTTTCTCAGTTACAATCCACAACTGAAAAGCTGGAGAGGCTCTCAGAAAAGAGCAACCTATTGGAAAATTCATTATTTGATGTGAATGCTGAACTTGAAGGGTTAAGGATGAAGTCCAGGGTGTTAGAAGATACATGCCAGTCACTTGACCATGAGAAGTCCAGTATCTTTCAAGAGAAAGAAACCTTAGTTTCACAGATGAACATCACTCATCAAACACTGAAAGATCTTGAGAAACTGCACAGTGAATTGGAGTCAAAGCATTTGGAACTAAAAGGAGAAAGAGAGTCTGCACTTCAAAAGGTAGAAGAACTTCTAGTTTCCCTATATTCTGAGAGGGAAGAGCATTCCAGAGTTTTGAAATTGAATGAAGATGAATTGGCTGAGAAGGAATTACAAATTCATATTCTACAAGAAGATACGAATTGCAAGAAAAAGGATTATGAGGAGGAACTGGACAGAACTATACGTGCTCAAATTGAAATTTTCATCTTGCAGCAATGTATTGACGATCTGGAAAAAAAGAACTTCTCCATTCTGGTTGAGTGTCAGAGACTCTTGGAGGCTTCCAAAATGTCAGACAGAATGATATCTAAATTGGAGATTGAGAATGTTCAAAAGCAGGTTGATGTGAATTCTTTGTCTGAGAAAATTAAAATACTAAGGGTTGGGTTGATTCAGGTGTTGAAGACTCTTGACCATAACAGTGGGCATTTCTGTGAAGATATGCTTGAAGAAGACCAAATGCTTTTGAACCAGATATATGAAAAACTTCAGGACAGGCAGAAATCTTTTGACACAATTTTCAATGAAGGCCAAAAAATGGCCATCGAGAATTCAATTCTGATTACATTCCTTGAGCAGTTGAAACTAAAGGTAGAAAATCTTGTGACACAAAGAGATGACCTTGATGAACAGTTCAGTATCCAGTCTCGGCAGTTCTTGGCATTGCAAATAGAGGTTCAAGAGATACTGGAGAAGAACCAAGAGTTGAAGTTAACAATAAGCAAAGGAGAAGAGAGAATGGAAGTAATGACAGCTGAAATAGGCAACCTAGAGAAGAAGCTGTCAGACATGGAAAATAATCACAACAATTTACAGGAGGATAGTCACAAAATATTGGAAGAGAAGAAGTCCTTGATGAGAAGTTTTCTAGATCTGGGTGAAGTGAAAAGTAACTTGGAAGAAGAAATATGTTTCATGATCCATGAGACAATAGCTCAGTCTAATATTTCCCTGATTTATGAGAATATTATCTTTGAAAAACTCCTGGAACTTAAAGAGCTAGGTGAGGATCTTGATAAACATTGTTCAGCAAATAATGACCTCAAGGAGAGATTAAAAGTTATGGAGGAAAAGTTAGAGAATGCAGAAATGGAAAATTCACATCTTAAAGAGTCATTTATAAAGTCAAATGTTGAACTGCATTTAGTTCAATCTATAAATGATGAATTAAGTTGTCAGATTAGGGATGAAAGGGAAATGTTGAATCATAAGGAAAATGAGCTTTTGAAAGCAGCTGAGATGTTTCATGTTTTACATGCTGAGAAAACAGAAGTGCAAAGAATGGTGGAAGATCTGAAGATTAAGTATGATGAGGCAAGGGTGATGCTGGAAGAACAGGCTAATCAAATTTTAAAATTGTCCTCAGACAAGGACCGTCAAGATGAAGAGGTAATTTGCCTGTGCAAAGTGAACCAGAAGTTGGAGTCTGAAATAGGGCATCTACGTCAAGAGCTTGGAGAAACTAAACTGAGGGAAAATAAGCTAAGTTATGAAGTACTTAAGGGAAGAAATGAGATTGAACAATGGGAAACTCAGGCTTCAAAACTCTTTGCTGAGCTGCAGATTTCTGCTGTGAATGGAACATTATTTGAAGGAAAGGTCTCTGAGCTAGCTGATGCTTGTGAGAATCTTGAACACAGAAACTACTCCAAAGACATGGAAAGCGAGCATCTGAAAGAAAGAGTTAGCAAGCTGGAAATTGAAAATGGAAGACTATCTGGTCGATTAGCTGCTTATGTCCCTGCTGTCAGTGCTTTGAATGATAGTATAACAGCTCTGGAGATGCAGACTCTTTCACATGCAAAACCTGATGACTGTGAAGAAACAAAGGTATTAAAATATCATTTTAGTATTTGGTCGAAACATTATTATAGATTGTCTGGTTGGTTCCCTTGGGCCATAATTTGACAGTTTTGGGGTGGGTTACACACTCATCCTTGTTTCACTCATATGAGCTTTGTGGCACTTTACTGGACTGTTGAGCTAAATTCCAAATTTCAAACAAACTATGAAGTGTCGTTTTCTTTACTTTGGATGCACAAATATGACTTCGTAAAACCTTTTGTCTCATGAAAATGGGTGGAATGGCATCTGGTTTTTCAACTACTTTTTAAATCTATTAATTAAAATAAACTAGTCTTTTGCTTGGTGATCCCCTAATCATGTGAAGTAAATTTCTTCTCAACTTGGAACGAACTATTATTGCATTTATTTTATTGATATAATTTGATTATAATCATCATTTTCAGGTTAAAGTATTGGTGGGTAATGAATCCACTAAAGATGGTCAACAAACAGACGAAGATAAGACTGTTATGGCACCAGATGCACTCCCTGGCTTCCATGACATGCAGAGAAGGATCAATGCTATTGCAGTAGTAGTAAAGCAGTTAAATGAAAGTTTCAAACTCAAGAATGAAACTAGAGAGATTCAAGAGTTAAAATCTGGAATTACCCAATCAAGCAAGCATGTTACTCAAGACCAAGGAAAGTCCCCGGTTACAGAGATCGAAGTTTTGCCTAAGGACATCATGCTAGATCAAATATCTGAATGTTCATCGTATGGGATAAGTAGGAGGAGAGAAATTCTTGAGGCTGATGATCAAATGCTTGAGTTGTGGGAAACAGAAGATAAGGATGGCAGTATCGGAAAGCAAGTCGAAAAGACACAAAGGATGGCTTCTGAAGCTGCAGGCAATCAACAAAGAGGAACAACCAAGGAACCCAAAAATAAATATCCTTCAAAAGACTCCTTGGTGGAAAAAGAATTGAGTGTGGACAAGTTAGAGATCTCAAGAAGATTGACACTGCCACGGGATGAAGGGAACCAAACGAAGATTTTAGAGAGACTCGATTCTGATGCACAGAAGTTGACAAACCTTCAAATCACTGTACAAGATTTGATGAAGAAGGTAGAGGTTAATGAGAAGAACACAAAAGGAAAAGGTGTTGAGTTTGATGAAGTAAAAGGGCAACTTGAAGTATCCCAGGAGACCATCACAAAGTTGTTTGACACCAACAAGAAGTTGATGAAGAATGTGGAAGAGGGTACCTTGTCATCTGTCGGGAAGAGTGCAGGAGAGTTAGATGAAAATGGAAGTGTGAGCAGAAGAAGAGTCTCAGACCAGGCAAGGAGAGAATCAGAAAAGATAGGACAAGTGCATTTGGAGGTGCAGAGGTTGCAGTTTCTACTGCTGAAACTTGGTGATGGAAAAGAAAGCAAAGAGAAAACGAAAACCAGTGATCGAAATCCAAGAGTGCTTTTGCGAGATTATCTCTATGGTGGGACGAGAGGCAACATCCATAAGAAGAAAAAGCTACCATTTTGTTCATGTATGCGACCTCCCACCAAGGGAGATTGATTGATACCATATAGTTTTAAGTGAGACGTTAGCTTTCTTGTTTGTAAAATTTTCTCTCTAAAGATGCATGGAGACCCTCTTACATATTTTGATCATTGTACATGTTGTGCCTCATTTACTCATAAGAAGAGGCAAAGGCTAGGACGGAATTTTCACAATTTTTTCTCTGTAATATGAAATTATGAATAATCACCTTCCTTTTTCTACCTGGTTTAGATGAGAAATGAGTGTTATTGTTGTACCCATTTCCGTGTCTAACATTGTGGTGCAGGAGACTATTATTCCTCTGATTCATCTTTCTTGAGATCTGTTCTTGCACAGAGATTGAAGTTGCATGCTCCATATCTGCCCTAAATGGTTTTAGAACTTGTATTTGTTCAGTTTATTCATCACCTGGCTTCCAGGATTGACCAAAACAAGCTGAATGCATATGAATGGAACATTAGACAAAAAATATATCATATCAAGCATGCTAAATTGAATATGTATAAGAAAATATTGGTTCCTGAATCATAATTGGCAATTACGTACGGGGAGGTACATCATACAATGGTACCCTTCAAAGGAAAACAATTATTATGGAGAAAGTATGTAGAGTACCACTTTCACAATTTGGTCATGGTAATTGTTCTTACTTTGAATAACGAAATCTGTTCTCTTATAATCGAATATATTCAGCAAAACCTCTTTTCCACATACCGTCTTTTACACCTTCAGATATCAAGTTTCTAGTATTCAGTATCCATCTTCCAACACTACGAACAGGAACACTACCACAGGAGGAGATCCTACAAAAATGGTCTTAAATGCTTAAGTCAATAATCTGATCAGAACTCTCAAGTCAGATATCAATTAATGTAAAAAGTAAAAGCAAATTATCATAAATGTGATATTTATAATGTTTTGACTTAGTTGACTAGTGGTTCAATTGGATGAATCACATCTTTGCGGATCTTTGTGGATCCATTGTAACACTTCGGATGTCACACGATAAAATCGAAATTTTCTAAAATCTAATAGTGCGGAAAACAGTATTAAAAAAACTTTATTATTTAAACAAGTGAAAATAAAACAAATCATAAATGTCCAAAATACTAACCAATTACATAATTTCAAAAATTTATAAAGAAATAAACAACTTAAATGAAAAGTCCCAAATCTTCCTTATCCTCTCTCATCTATTCAGCATAAGGAATATGTGCAACAACCTTACTTCAGCATAACCAAAGGTGTTTGGAATTAAAGAACGAAAATGTTTCTTTAACACCCTTATTTGACATAGATTTGACACAGGTCAGGTGTCAAATTTCTATTGGGTTTTTTCTTTTAAATGGAAATGGGTTTTTTAATATACTGACGAGGGTAGAATAAGAATTCTGAGATATGAATTTGCATTTGGCGGTTTCATTTTGCAGTCTTTCAACTGAAGCTTCTCTTTCACTTTCGTTTTCTTTCCATTCCCGAACCTTCATCTCAAGTCCTTTGCTATCTCCATTCCACCGTTCATGTGATCTGAACTGAAAAAAGGCTATCTTTCGCAAGGTAAGCTCTATTTCTCGTGTCCCCTGTTTGGGTGGCTTGGGCTTTGTGTGTGTGTTTCATCATTTCGACCCGTTCTCGCATTGTGTGGGTTCTCTTTGTGTATCATTTCGCCTCGCATTGTCGCATTGTTGTGTTGGGTGTTATTTATTCATTTTTTGTTTTGTGAACCCTAAGCAAGTATTGATATTTGGGCTCTTACGTGTTTTCATTTTTTGTCCAGTTGCAATGGCTTCCGGAATCCCAAAGGTAAGTTAAAGTTTTGGTCTTTTATTTAGTTGCATTTTTTTTGTTAGTAATAATAATGTTGTCGTTATCTTTTGTAGTGGAGGGTCCGTACTTCTATGGATTCATCAAATGTTATTGAAATGAATCGTTTGCTGAGAAAAGACCATGTACAACGAATTGTGATGACACCATTTAGGTGGTGTGTGTACCTACGTGAGGTTGTGGACGTTAACTGCGAGTGTTTATGCACTTTGAGAGAAGGACCACCAGGGTTGTGAAGAGGATCCTTTTTAGTATTATATGCGGTAATTTGTTTGTAATTAATTTGTGAGATGGTGTACTTGATTGTTGGAATAATGTGTTAGGTATTTTTGATTGATTGATTTGAACCTATCCGCATGACCTTATACTCGATGATTATAGGAGAATGGCAAAAAATCGTCGTGTGTTCACTTTACATAACTACAGCAGTTGTTTGCATGTCGAACACTTTGGACTTGAAGACATTGTAACAGCTGACTGAGTGAGGTTTATTTTTCATTGTGTTTGTGGTGGTATTTCACATGTAGTAGTTGTCGATGTATTTACTTTCCTTTTGTTTGTTTGTAGCTGTTTCTTCCTTTTTGCCATGATCACCATTGATGGTGGTGCTATGCAATTAAAATTAGCACATTAACCATATATGTTATTGACTGTTTGGGGAAGGGCGTAAGAGACCGAAGAAGGATTGACACAGCTGTGGTATGTTTTACCCCATTTAATAATGTTATTGACTTTCATTTAATAACGTATTGTTAACGTTTTATTGTAATTTTTACTTTGTAGGCTGAAAACCTTGCTCGATTTTTTTGCATCTTGTACAACAGACCGAAAGGGAGTATTGGACCTTTGTCTGTTGTACATGCAAAAATCCCATCCCAACCTAACCTATAAGTTGTTATAGGTCTTTAATTTAAAAATATGGTGTTGTAAATGATGTGATTTGTCAAAAGTGGTTGATGTTATCTTTATATTGTTTCAGACATGACTGTGCAGTTATAATGTTAAAAGATATGGAAATTTGGGATGGAGAGGATAAATACAATGGGAAAAATATGTCACAGTATACGAATGTAAGTCATAATATGATTTTCATTATTGTTTGATGATTGGGTTGATTTGACAATATCAATGTTTTCATTTCAGGAGGAATTGCTTACTTTTAGAAAGCAATATTTAGTTGATTGGATCTTGGACGACGAAAACATAAGATTACTAGATGCGCTATCGGTGTATGGATTGTTGTAGGATAGTTGTCCTGTGTTCAAATGTAGTGAACATTGTAAGAAACAATATTGTTTATGGAGACTATGTATTTTTAATATATATGAACACATTGTATAGATTCTTATATGAATAAGAAATTTGATTTCAACCTTGTTTATGTTCAATGTACAAGGATGTTGTAATCGTTTACGCGAGTGTGTTTGTAATCGTTTATATATTTGAACACATCGTACAAATTATTATTGCAATACGACGATTGATTTTGAAGATTGGTTATGTGCAATGTTGAAATAATTGTTGATTGATCATTGATGTCCAGGTTTTTGTTATGTGGAGTGTATGAAATTTCCATACCAATTAAGGCCAAGTATTGTAGTCTGTGCAACAAAAATCACTCTTGTAATCGTTTACAATAGGCTTGTAATCGATTATGCGAGCCATATTATAGTTTTGGACATCCTATTGCACTGAAAGAACCACCTGTGGTAACGTGGGGGACCACTGGTGATTTTGGGTGTTTTTTAAGACAACTTGACTTGTTTTTGGTATAAGTGTGAGTCTAGGGTTGGATGTGATACTAGGGAAACCCCATGATGTAGGAGGGGTCCACCTAGGGTGATGACACGAACCTTGGGGAAGTTCACTGCAATATGCAGCAAAAAACACTCTTATAATCGTTTACAATAGACTTGTAATCGTTTACAATAGGCTTGTAATCGATTACGCGAGCCATATTACAGTTTTGGACATCCTGTTGCACTGAAGGAACCACCTGTGGTAACGCGGGGGACCACTGGTGATTTTGGGTGTTTTTTAAGACAACTTGACTTGATTTTGGTATAAGTGTGAGTCCAGGGTTGAATGTGATGCTTGGGAAACCCCATGATGTAGGAGGGGTCCACCCAGGGTGATGACACGAACCTTGGGGAAGTTCACTGCAATCTGCCACAAAAAGCACTCATGTAATTGTTTACAATAGGCTTGTAATCGATTACACGAGCCATATTCCCGTTTTGGACATCTTGTTGCACTGAAAGAATCACCTGTGGTAACGTGGGGGACCACTGGTGATTTTGGGTGTTTTTTAAGACAACTTGACTTGTTTTTGGTATAAGTGTGAGTCTAGGGTTGGATGTGATGCTTGGGAAACCCCATGATGTAGGAGGGGTTCACCCAGGGTGATGACACGAACCTTGGTGAGTTTTAGTGAAATCTGCCACAAAAACCACTCATGTAATCATTTACAATAGGCTTGTAATCGATTACGCGAGCCATATTCCCGTTTTGGACATCCTGTTGCACTGAAGGAACCATTTGTGGTAACGTGGGGGACCACTGGTGATTTTGGGTGTTTTTAAAGACAAGTTGACTGGTTTTTGGTATAAGTGTGTGTCTAGGGTTGGATGTGATGCTTGGGAACCCCCATGATGTAGAAGGGGTCCACCCAGGATGATGACATGAACCTTGGTCAGTTTTAGTGAAATCTGCCACATAAAACACTCTTGTAATCGTTTACAATAGACTTGAAATCGATTACGCGAGCCATATTCCCGTTTTGGACATCCTGTTGCACTAAAGGAACCACCTGTGGTAACGTGGGAGACCACTGGTGATTTTGGGTGTTTTTTAAGACAAGTTGACTGGTTTTTGGTATAAGTGTGTGTCTAGGGTTGGATCTGATGCTTGGGAAACCCCATGATGTAGAGGGGGTCCACCNAGGGTNATGACATGAACCTTGGTGAGTTTTANTNAACCAAATAGGTTTAATGNTACAAACATTAATGTATTGAATGTTACAAACACATTTTATTTGCAATTACATAAATGTATTGAACCAAACATTAATGTTCTATATATTGAACCAAATAGGTTTAATTACACCATCTTTTTCTTGTCCTAACACTGAAGTCTAATACAGTAATTACTCATTTTTCTTTCGAACTACTACATTTCCTATGTATGGTGTCCTAAGTGCTTGGCTCTTAAATCGCCTTCTTGAACCAATTCTAACATAACGCTTCAGTTGTGATTGGTTGTTGGACATTCCACCTGGTGCATTTGGCGACATTGCACCTTCTTCATTGTTGCACATTACACCCGCTTCCTCGGTCGACACTCCAACAGGTGAAACAAATGCATCGTCACTAAATGCTTGTGGACGTCCAACACTTTGAACACCATCCAAAATTTTAGTATTGAATATGACTTTGCCACTCAACTCTAAAAACCAACCAAATGGAGTCTTCGAAATGACTTCCTGTTGCTCCTCTGTCAACCGTTGTTGAGAGTGGAAACATACATAGTTGAAAATGAATGACGCACGATCAACTGTCCAAAAGAAAATAATACAAATGAAAACACCAAATCAAATAACAAAAACCCATAACGTGTGCAAGAAACCACAAGAACCCCAATACCCAAACCTAAAACCAAATACCCAAGCCTACAACGGGAGAAGACATTTACCTTGGTCCAACGAAGCATTCCGGAACTTGCCATTTCAGATTGCAACAATAAGGCACTGGAGAGCACGAAAACGCTGGTAGAGCCACAAACACCAAGGAAGAGAACGACGGGAGACAAGCAAATGTGAAAGAGAGGTAATATGTCACACAAAACTAATGAAACAGGCGAAGGGTAGAATTGGAATCCAAATTGTCTGAAAAGCTTTCCATTTTGCAGTCCAAATTTTTTTTAAAAAAAAAAACACAAACTACTCAATAGGACGTTGACACGTGGCAGTGTCAAATGTGTCAAAAATTGGGTGTCAAAATAATGGGACCCATAAAAGAAGTTAGTTGTTAGTAGAGAGAGGGTATAAATAATAACAGAATAGGTGGAGAGAGGATTTTTAGACATATTGTTTTGGGATTAGACTGGACCTCTTGGCCAATGAAGGAAGGAAGGCTTCCTTGGGAACATTTTCTTGTATTTTCTTCTTTCTTTACACTACAGATTGAATAAAAATACAGATACATACAATTTAATTTTGTTGTAGAGTGTGTGAGTGAGAAGAAAGTTTATTGTTTAGGTTTTCGGACTAAAGAAACCTAACAAATTAGTCCGACTTGTCGGATCTGTATCGGAGGAGCAAACGGAGCGCGGTGAAGAAGAAGAATGAATGGAAGGTTGATCGCGATTGAATCAAAAGTAGAAGAGTTGAAAGCGGAAATGAGGGCGGTAACTCGCGAATTCTAAGCGTTTGGTCGCGCTCGAGAACGACGAACAAGGAACCAACATCGGAGCTTCGAAGGAAGATGTGATTCCATCAATGTTGGATGCGAACGACGACCACCGAAAAACTCAGAGGAGGAATCAGAAGAAAATAGAGGAGAAGTTTGACGCAGTATGAGGAAGCGCGTTGAACTACCTACATTTGAAGGTGCGGATCCCGTGGGCTGGATCGCACAGGCAGAGAAATTCTTCGACCTCCAACGCGTGACGAAGAAGGAGAAGATGAAGTTCGTCTATAGATGCATGGAGGGAAGTTTAGCGAGCTTTTGGTTCTGCTTCTGGCGGAAGAAAACCACACATCCGACTTGGAAGATGTTCACCGATACTCTAACACGGAGGTTTGGCGGACTAAATCGAGGCACCATTTGTGAGGAGCTGGCAACAGAGCGACAGGAGGGAAGATGTAACTCAAGCTCGGGGACAGTCACGAGGATAGAGACGTATCAGGGATTGTCGAAGGGAACTGTCAAAGCCGACGGAGGGGAGGAAGACGAAGAAGATGAGGTAGAGGAGGGTCCCAAAATTGAACAAAAAACATGGAGTTATCTATATTATCTGCAGGTGGTTTAACGTAATCTAAAACAATGAAACTGCGAGGTTGAGTGCAAAGGAGAAAGGTATTGGTGTTGATTGACAGTGGGACGAGTCATAGCCTTATTTCCACCAGATTGGTGGAGGAATTGGGGCTGAAAAGTGAGGATATGTCTCCTTATAATGTATATTTAGGTGATGGGGTTGCCTTGTTTTATGATGGAAACTGCTGGTTGTTAGGCACATCCCCAACTAAAGCACAGGTAAAAGACATTGCAGAATGGCTACTTAGTAATCATAGGGATTCAACAGGTTTGACAACAGATAGTTTAGCTGATGCTAGTTATCCAGGTGTTGCTTCACTGGTGATGCGGTTTGTGCCATGGCCACAGCAAGAATCAATTCAAAACATTTCTTATTCTGGTTCAGGTCTCACACTACTAAGGAAGTCAAATGGGGAGGAGCTAAGCACCATCCAGAGGATAAGGATGATGGAGGAAAAATGAACCCAAGATCATCATTCAAAGTTTTTCTTGACGTAGTCAAAAGCAAAAGTTTGCCTTGGGAAGTGTCAGAAATCAATGTTATTCACTCATTACAACTAATGATAAGAGATTCTTTCCAAGACACTGAGATCACTGGTCCAAAGACTTCAAACTATGTGCAGAAAACTAACACTCCAACTGGAGCGATGGATGAACTCAATTTAGTAGCACTTGAAATGGTGAGATTAATCGAGACTGCAACAGTTTCGATTTTTGGGGTTGATTCAGGTGGGGTAATCAATGGATGGAATTCAAAGATTGTTGAACTGATAGGTCTACAAGGCAGTGAAGCTATGGGGAAATCCATGGTAAATGAAATTATACATGCGGACTGATGTGACACTTTTAAAAATACTCTAAAAAAAGCCTTGCAAGGAGAGGAGGACAAAAGTGTTGAGTTTAAAATAAAACACTTTGGGCTTCAACAACAACAAAAAGTTGTATATCTCATGGTCAATGCTTGCACTAGTAGGGACTACACATATTGTGTTGTTAGGGTATGATTTGTAGGTCAAGACATCACTTATGAGAAAATGGTTCAAGATAAATTCATCAAGTTGGAAGGTGATTACAAAGCAATCGTGCAGAGTCTCAGTCCACTGGTTCCACCCATGTATTCTTCTGATGAGAGTGCCTGCTGTTTTGAATGGAATGCAGCCATGGAAAGGCTAACTGGTTGGAAGCATTGAAAGACATCAAAGATCATCTTCTCCGGGCTTATAGTTTTGGAAAAGAGGTGACCACAATGTGGGAAGTTAATAGAATCAAAGAAGAACAGAAGATATTGGAGGAAGATTTGCCCCCACCCAAGCCTCCAGACTAGAATTTGGAGGCGTCACCTGGAAAGAGAGCATTACCTCAAATAACAGTTCACTGACTTCAACCTTGAGGACAAGGTTGATTTTGAGGGGTAGAGTAATGCTAGGAATAAAAGAAGTTAGTTGTTAGTAGAGAGAGGTATAAATAATAACAGAATAGGTGGAGAGGATTATCAGACATATTGTTTTGGGATTAGATTGAACCTCTTGGCTAGTGGAGGAAGGAAGACTTCCTTGGGAACATTTACTTGTACTTTCTTCTTTCTTTACACTATAGACTGAATAAAAATATAAATACATACAATATAATTTTTGCGGTTGAGTGTGGAAGTGAGAAGAGAGTTTACTATTTAGGTTTTCGAGTAAAGAAACCTAACAAAAGGTCATGTGGTCATCACATTACTACAAACACATAGAATGGGGTAAGCTACCACTAAACACAACATACTAACGAAACATATTAACCAATAAAAAGAGAATATGAGAATGACAAACAAACACAACATATTAACCAAACATTCATCTTTATCGTTATCATCATCACCATCATCGTATCATCATGATCATCATCAATGTCATCATTATCCACATCATGATCATCATCGTCATGGACGTCCCTATGAAGTACATTGATTTATCTCTTGTACCCAACCTCACACACTTGCTCTACCAAAGATGGTGGTTTGAGTCGTCCTGCCTTCGCGGCTATAGGACTTCTTTCCTTACTCCTCAAGGATTTATGAGTAAAAACTTTAGTGCATCGCACACTGAACACTATACTCAACAAACAAGCCAGAGTCCAAGCGAAACATCATTCCCTTTTTCACTATCTCGCTCAAGCGAGAGAGTACAACATTCGAACCCCACTTTCTTCTTGCATCACTCGACCGAAGAGAGCCTATTTCTTGCATTACACGGCTGAAACCACAATCTTGTGATTTACTAGGTACAATAAGTAGACACGTCCATCACATAACATGTTTGTCCCTCAACAACATATAACTTGATACCATCCAATCATGCTAACATGCTTCACTATCAAGAGTCATTTATAACTCAACATGACAACCATCTCGGCTTCTTCTCAAAACATCTCATCTTGTAGTTTGTCACATTGACTTCCTCGTCTAACTTTCGTCAAGACTTAACTTTTAGAAAATACACTAGGGTAATCGATTACCATCAGTGATAATCAATTATCTTAGTAGGGTGTAAGAAAGGCAAAGTTGTTTGGGATAATTGATTATCACTAAGGATAATCGATTATTCGACCAAAGATTGGAATACTAAGGTTTTTGGGATAATAAGCTAGGATAATAGATTATCCTTAAAAGCATGACTCTAGAACAGACTCACAGATAATCGATTATTACTTAAGATAATCAATTATTCCAAGGACAATATGAACATTGGATATTTATTGAAACTTATAAGACATTTCTCTTATCACTAATCTCATCCCACTCATGACTTGGGTACTCTATTGGCCTATTCTGACAATTTAGATACATGGAAAGAAATCATAGGCACTTATAACATACATCAATAATAGGAAAAACCACTACAATAACAAATTAGTGAAACTACTTTAATACTCTGTAATCTCATTTTATAGTAACCATCCCAATAATCTTAAGACAAGATCGTTTATAAAACTAAATTGTCTAAATATTTTTATATATTTTGAAGTTTAACAAACAACAATAAACAAAATGAAGATATAATTATGACAAAGTGTCATCTTTAAAAAAAATAGTTGAAAATAAACATTTTTAAAAAGATTTTATAAAATCTAAACATTTTTATAAACGCCCTAATATATAAATAAAAACCAAATGTTCTCTTATGATGTAACAAGTTCCATAAACTTTATGATTCTATAAATGAATTTGAGGTGAAAGCATGAAAAACAAAATAACAAAATACAAAAGAATGAACTAATTTTTCAATAAAAACTTTCTTTCTTTCATTCAGGATTTGAGAGGAAACAATCATATAATATATTCTCAACATACCTTTCAAAATAAATATTTATATTTTTATTATAATAAAATAAATAATTATTAAGTAAAATAAATTAATATTTGATACATACATGCTTTTATATGCAAAATAATTAAATTGAAAAACTGTAAAATAATAAATAAAATAGAACATTTTAATATTTTATTAATATATTTCTTTTTATCTATACATAATATTTTTCATAGGGTTTTCCAAATTTATCTTTTAAACAATTTTTTTCATTATTAAAATAACTATTTTATTATTTCTTTAAATTTAACTGATTTTTTTTATTTGACATTTTTTAAAATTAACCATTTTTTAATTATAAAACTATCTAAAAATATAAAAACTATTTACAATAAAATTATAAAATTATTTATATCTAATTTCATAATAATAATTTTATTTTGTATTATAAAAAAAGTGGACACTAGTATTATAATAAAGTAAATAATTAAAATAAATATATATTAAAATAAAGTAATTTAAATTTCAATATTTGGCAAAACATCATACTTTAATTTATGTTTTGAATATGACTTCTGATTTAAAAATATTTATTTTATCTTATTTTAAAATTTATTTAACTTTAAATTTTATTTTAAATAATTATTTTTGTTGAATAATTTTGAAAAGTTTATTTTAAAAATTTACTTATTAAAGATATGTAAAAAAAAGTATTCTGTTACATCTATCATATCTAATATATCATATAATATTTCTATTTTATTAATCAAAATTCTTTAATTTCCTTTTCTACTTCTCCCGAATCCAAACAAATAACAAGCCACTTTCTGTTCTGTGTGGAGCCACTGCTACTCTTGGATCGCCCCAAAACGACCATGAATTCATTGGTAATTACAATTCTGTCGCAAATACTGCACACAAACTTCTTGATTTTTTCTTTCCGTCCTTCTCAATCCTTTCTCTCTTTTCTGTTTGCATGTTGACGACTGTTTTGGGATATGGAACAGCAGAAAACTCTCTCTGGTTCCTCGCAGAGCCCTAGATCTCCTTCCTCCTCGCAACCCTTCCTCTCCGTCTCCGTCACCGATCCCGTTAAGCTCGGCAATGGCGTCCAAGCTTACATCTCCTACCGCGTCATCACCAAAGTACTTTAATCATTCACCTGATTACACTTCTTTTCTTTCACTACACGCGTTATCTATTTATTATTTATTTTATTTTACTTTTCGTTTTGAAATTTATTGTTGAATCTAAGTCGAACTTTGATTTTCCAGTTGATGGAGGTCGTAGGAGTTTTTCTTTGAACTCAACTTTGACAGCATTGTCAATTTCGAAGAGTTTATTGACGGGATTAGATTTTCAAGGAATTGTGATGATTGAAATTTGTTGAACATTGTGATTTAGAGAAATTAGTTCGAAGCTGAAATTTGTTGGATTGCTTTAGTTAATTGAGATGTGTATTGGTTTGACATTGATCATTCTCTTGTTACTGTTTAGGGTAGTTCGTAGAGTTTCTCATTTTCTCCCTGTAGCTGGGTGCAGTCCTCCTGAGTGTGGTGTCGGACATAATTAGCACACGGGTGGGCATTAGGAAAATACATTTTGGTCACTTAAACTAACAGGAAGTCTCCATGGGAGGTGAGAATGAAGAATTGTGTGTCCTATTCCACCTTTAACTGGGGTCCTTCTTCCTTTTCCGTATGAACTGTGTGAGCAAGTGTCCATCCTTAAAGCGCAAATAATGGCCTTGTTCACCTGTAAAATGCATTCAAAATCCTGAGCGAAGGCTTGGGTGTGGGCTAAAGATGTGCGGTCCGGGTGAAACGGCTGCAACAATTGTAACTATGAATGAAGAGGGAGTGTGCTTGTTGGTTGATGATTGAGCTTGAGCTTGATTACTGCTTGTTGTATTAAGTGAATGGAACAAAAAGCTTGATAAAAAAAATATGCCTACGGTTTTGCAGAAGCAGGGATGGTTTAATTCTTTAGGTTAATGGACAGCTTTTAATAAGATGAAATCATGTCTCAAAATCTTATTATTCTAAATGCCTTATCTCTTTGATTCTTATTTTGCTTAAATATGTTAGTTTGTAAATACTAGCTGCCACTTTTTATGATCTGTATGCTATAAATTGAGCAGGTATTTATGAATTTCAAATGCTACAGTAATTAAGGAAACAAAAAAAGATAGTTTTTTATGTGGAAATAAAACATTTATCACATGAGAACACAAACAATGCACAAACAATGTTGACAGGGTTTTCAAACTTGCGAGTAACCATAAAATGTTAGAAGCATTATTCTGTTCAACTTGTAAGCAAACTGTTTTCTTAGAGGGCTTAAGTAAATTCATTAGTTAGACCCTTGATATTCCCTTATTTTAAATGGAAAAATATTCTTTTCATTATGAGTTATAGTTTTTTCCTACCACCACTATAATACACAGAATTGTAACTTGTTTTTCATCATCTGAAACAATTTGGCAGACAAATTTCCCTGAGTACCAAGCACCTGAGAAGATTGTTATCAGACGTTACAGTGACTTTGTCTGGTTACGGGATCGCCTTTTTGAGAAGTACAAGGGCATTTTCATTCCCCCTCTTCCAGAGAAAAGCGCTGTAGGTAAGATCTTGTGTACGCTAATGTTAATTTAATAATAATTTGAAAGTAGCCATAGCCATTGGAATATGTATGCTAATGCTGCTACCGTCAGTGCTCTATCTTTCTTTGACTTCAGCTCATGTTAATTTTTGGTAGTTGTGTTACCCTTTTCATTTATCGTCACAAAAACAATTTGAGTGAGGAAAACTGCTGCTATATAATACTACTTTTCACATGGTCAAACCAAAAAGATTATCATACGTTTCTTTTATGTTCAGAATTAATTTTGGAGATATCCAGTCATTTGCTTTACTTTTTTGTCTATTTCCCACAGTCTCAGGTTTCTGGTCGAGCTTAGTAGCTTGAATTTCTTAATTCTACTGTTTGATGTTTGTTATAGTAAAATCTTTCTTTTCCGAATTTAAATTGTGTGTTGCAAGTGTGTGAGTGTGTGTGTGTGTGTGTATATATATAAATATTGGTTTGAGCTGGAATGTCTTTGACAAGATTAAACGTGCAATTAGTTGGTGGTTCAACTAACATGAGACTTTCATCGCTGATATGTATTATAAGTTGATTGAGATCCTAGAAGCCATGCATTATGCTTACAAAAAATTCATTCTTGGTTTGATATTATTGCTGTTTAATGTTGATCATCATCCTAAATTCCTGTCATAAAATTTTGCATTTTTTATTTTAATTTATTCAATGGAACCTTGAAATGTTGTTGCCACTTAAAGTTCTTTCTTGGCTTCCCTTTTTGTTATTGCAGAGAAATTTCGTTTCAGTGCTGAATTTATTGAAATGAGGCGGCAAGCATTGGATGTATTTGTAAATAGGATAGCATCGCATCGTGAACTACACCAAAGTGAGGACCTGAGGTTGTTTTTGCAGGCGGAAGAAGAGGTGATGGCTCACGTGCAGCAGAATTTATTTCTCTATGGAGTTTTGTCAATTTTAGATTCAATTTGCTTTGTTTCTCTCTCTACTCGCTTTTTGTACTTCTATGTTGTGCTGTTGCAGCTCTGTATTTTTCTGCAAAGTTGAATTATACATTATTGTCACTCATTTTGTAAGTATCTTGCAACAATAGTTCATACAGGAGAGTGGAATACGCAATGTACAAGTGTTGTTAGTATTGTTTATTTTCTATAGTATTCCGTACTCTTGTCTCTAGATTGTATTTTAAGTGCTCAATTTCTGTTCTTCTCATATTTGACATTTTTAAAGAAGGGAAATATGAACTTAGATTTTCTTCATTTCATACATATTATGCAGACAATGGAACGATTAAGGTCCCAAGAGACTGGCATATTCAAGAAGAAGCCAGCCGATCTAATGCAGATTTTTAAGGTAAGATGTTTTTATTTCTTTGACAAGTTCTAATGATATTCAACTCTTTTTGTTTTAGAATCAATAGAGGATGCTATTATAATGAATTTCACAAAAAACATAAATGGATGTTATTAGTTACTATGGCGTTTCTTCTTTTAGTATAAAATTCAGGCAAGGATAACTACCTGACATGAAACTATTGCTGATTGTAGTCTTTATTTTTTAACATATCAGCATATGTAGACCATAGAATAGGACAATCAACTTGTAAATTACCTGTTTTTAGCCTTTTCCTTGAAACAGCTGCAGACTTGTTAGTTGCATTTTGCTAGGTTATTGTGAAATTCTGTCACTTCAGTGCTTCATTCTCAGATTATTTTGGTCAGATATGAATATGTTCGTGCAAACAAGCTGTCAGATTGCCTTTTTGCTATTCGATCTGGTTGAGTGTGCTGTTCATCCAGCTTTCTAAATTTGTTGTTTGAGTTTTGACAGGATGTGCAGTCTAAAGTGAGTGATGTTGTCCTTGGGAAAGAGAAGCCAGTAGAAGAAACAGATCCAGAGTATGAAAAGATGAAACATTATATCTTTGAGCTTGAAAACCACTTGGCTGAAGCTCAAAAACATGCATACCGTCTTGTGAAGAGGCACAGAGGTATATGACACAATTTAAGATTCTGTTTTGGTTCATATTATTGTCTTCTGTATCTACTTTCTGTTTTATTATTTTATGCTCGTTTTATCCACAATTCTGACAAGATAAATTCACAACTCATTATGTTTTTGCAGAATTGGGGCAATCACTGTCTGATTTTGGAAAAGCAGTAAAACTTCTGGGTGCTTCTGAAGGAAATGCTCTTGGGAAAGCATTCTCAGAACTTGGGATGAAATCAGAGATTTTATCAGTCAAGCTGCAAAAGGAGGTAATTCTCACGTGTTTGTTGTTGGACATCATTGTACTGGTTATTCGAATGTTTGCATGACGGTATATGCCTATTATTGACCGATCAAACTGAAACAAACTATCCTACTATGATAGGCCCATCAGCTCTTGATGAATTTTGAAGAACCATTGAAGGATTATGTCCGTGCTGTACAATCTATTAAGGTAGTCCTGGTCTTTTTTTCTTTCAGTATTACTAACTAATTTGTCTAACTTCATTAAAATATTATGTTTGTTTTGCTTGAAATATATTTCCAGTTGCCTTAGTATAACAATTATTCAGTTATGCGAATCATATAATTTCTGCTCCTCCAACTGAGCTCCAAAAATGGTTTAAAATGGATTGTTATTCCTTTTTTTTTTTTTTCAATCTAAAGCTCTTGGTTCACATTCTGAAACAGGCAACGATAGCAGAGAGAGCAAATGCCTTCAGAAGACAATGTGAACTGGCTGAAACATTGAAGCTCAAGGAGATTAATCTGTATAAACCTGGTTACCTGTTTTTATTATTTGCCTAATTTAATTTTTATTGGAGAATTAATTCCTTTTTAATATAAACATCATTTTATGGCTAAGGTCTCTTTCCTGAAAGGAAATCTCTTTTCTGCATATGTGAATTCAAAATAGAAGCCTTATTTGTGTCTTGTATTCAGTGATATGAATAAAAACCTTACAAAAAAGTTTTCGTGACATATTTTGATATATATGTTTGCAATGCAGTGACAAGCTCACGCTGATTCGATCTGATAAAGTTGCAGAAGCTGAGCATGAATATAAAGAGGCAAGTTTGCTTGAATGTTAACCTCCATTAATGAGAAATATATACAATTTCTTTTTACTGGACTGACATGATTTTACCATGCAGTTGAAGGCAGAGAGTGAACAGGCGACGCATACATTTGAGACGATTGTGAAACTAATGAATGAAGAGATGGAGCGTTTTCAGGAACAGAAAACATTAGATATGGGGATTGCTTTCCATGAATTTGCCAAAGGTCAGGCACGTCTTGCAAATGGTATTGCAGACGCGTGGCGAAGTTTTATACCGAAACTGGAATCATGTTCCTCCCTCGTGGAGAATTAATCAATTAGTTCCGCAGAGCATAGATATAGTACACTCTTTGATGGGTTGTTACTGGGGCCAGGGTATGGCAGACGCAGGTCGCAGCTCTTGTTTTGTAAAAGAGCTTTCGAATTATTATTATGCTGGAAAAGGTGTGTTTTCTTTTTGGACGATCTTGTACTAATCTTTAAACAGAGTAAAGGGGATACCTATCCGCACTTTTTGTCTTCAATTTTGCTGCTGCTGTTGCTGTTTCTCTATCTTCCTCCGTTGTATATAGTCACAGTGGATTCACAAGCAGAAAAGAAAATGTTTATTATTTTGGACAGGCTTTTCACTTAACAAATTACATTAATCCAATTAATATTTCCCACCAATGATACTTGCTGGAAAGAAACATGCGCGAGTGGCAAATACAACATTCTGTTGCTGGAAATGGTGTCGGATTTGCACGATAATAAGGAAGGCAGAGTTACCAATAAACTCTTTTTACACATTGGTCCAACTTCAAGTTTATTTATTGAAGTCTGAAAAATTATGAGTGAGATCCATCAAAACAAAAATGTGTATAATTGACCAATACACCATACTACTTTTTACTATTTCAACATGAACAATATTCTTTCCAAGATATGGCCACTTAGTAGCATTTTACACTCTTAATCAATTGTTATTCATTTTCTTAACGTGAAAGATTCTTTTAAATACGGTTAGAATAAGTATTAAATCTAGGTAGAAAATAGTCGTGTTAAGCTTTTCATGGAAGGGGCTTTTTTACCTTGTAAAAGTTGTTCTATTATATGATCAAAGTCAGGATGTAAGATACGAAAGATCATCACAATATAATATTTGTCTATTTTTTTTTTTTTTTATTTCATCCAATAATCTAACCTCTAAGAATTTTTAACTCTTCAATCGCAATTGAGTTTCATTCATGCAAGACATCATGTTATTATCAGTTTGTTTGAGAAATGCAAGTTCATTTGTAAAGTTGTAAAGGAATTGAAGATCGATTGAAAAAAAAAAATTCTGAATCTTTCTAAAAAAAGTTGCAAGTCTTCAAAAATATAAGAGAAGCCAATAACTTGGGTTCCATAGACTACCATAATAAAACACAAAGTTGAAAATAAATTTGTTTTAGAAGGTACATTACTTACATCTAATTAAGATGATCATGGTAACCTTGACTAATGAACCATTTCAATCGAAGAAGAACATAAGATAATTTTTTCCATTTAGCTTTTTAGAGTAATGGTAGGAATTCTTTAAGAGATAATAGGTCCAATTGACATTTTAGTTGTAGTATGAGGAAATCATCAAAAACAACAAGCCAGCCAATAAGAACAGTAAAACGGAAAATCCTAGGTCTAATTAGGAAACCTTAGAAAACCCTTTAAGCATGCAGAAAAATGATAGTTGGGGACTATAATGAGAAGATGAAAGATCAATAGATTTAATACTTATTCTAACAAATACAAAGTTGAGAAAATATTTCCTGTAAATTAGTTTCTATTTGTTGTGAGTCTTAATTTCAAATTTTCATCTTCATAGCATTGTACGTTCACACATGAAAATAGATCCATCAAATGTGTTTCATGCAACATTAAATGTTTATCATTTCTTTAACCACCATTCTAATAACTTGCATGACTTATCAAGCCTTAGGTACAATACTTTCAACTAAATATCAAGCCTTAGATACAAAACTCCCAACTAAATATCAAGCTTTAATTACAAAACTTTCAACTAAATTGAAGAAAGATATAAAACGATATAAATTATGTAGTCTTTTTATATTTGACATAGAACTCATTACAATGTAAGTCGGTGTGAATTAGCTTTATCACTTTCTTCACGAGATCTTTGACATTGATTTGAGCTTTGTGAGATCTTCTTAAGAAGAGAATATTCTTTATAATACAAAATAAGCTTATAAAAGAGAACAAATGTCTTCATCTTTTGTCAGAAAAACAAAAATATACCTTGTCTTGCCTTATCTGTTGTATAGAACTCGTTTCTAAAAAATGAAGCATATCCATGCTTTAAACTTTATTATTTAATATAACTCAATCAAAATAAATAGAGTTTAATGAGTTTTTCAATCTCCCATTTTTATATTGCTTAAAACAATAGAGTTTAAAGATGAGTTTTCCATAAAAAGAGTCAACATGGTCAAAAGCATTTTTAGAAAAACACAATACAATCTTAGATATATAATTGAAGTATAACTTTGATGGGATTTCAAAACATTTCATTAGATTATTAAAGAAATATAATTATATGTTTGGATACAAATATAGTGATCGAAATAAAAACACGAAATAACAAAAAATAAGAATTTATAGATCAATCTGTTATAATAATTGTTCACATAAAAGAAAAAATTCTTCATTTTCTTCGCCTGTTCGCCCTTAACATTAGCTCTCCTAAACATAACCTTTCCCCTTTTTTAAGCAACAAGAACAAAGTGGTTATGATCTTAATCAACTTTCCATTTCTTCATCATTGGAGGAGAACATTAAAGGAGCAGATGAAGATGTTGGAAAAAGCAAATTAGACCAAAAACCAATATAATAGCGCCATGTCACTTCTTACCTTCCTTATTCTTTTGTTTTTGATAACAGGACATGTGTTACTATTTTATTGGTTTGTTTAAATTTATTTTTAAAATAATATTTAAAACGAATTAAAAAATTATCAAAAGAACTCTTTTCTTTTGATTTGTAAGCATCACATATATATTCTTTTAAGTTATCAAGATCAAACTTTTCAATAAATACTTTAGAAGAGAAAATAAAGAGAAAAAAAACTGTCTTTTTCATAAGCTACAATCAGCTTATTTAATTATAAGAAGTTTCCGAAGGATTCTTCAATTGTCATGAAAATTACTTTACATTTGAATAAATTATAAAACATGATACATATGATTATTAGACAGCCTATGTTGTTCTAACTTAGGACAAGAGTCGTGCATCTTTCATTGTGCTATGCTTCTAAAACTTCTGCGGCACGATTTGGAAATTCTGATGCCACAAATTGTAATGCTGACATAACTGAGACGAAAATTAATGAGCTCTTGAGAATATTCTTTTGCTCATTCTCAGTCAAACATTGTTCCAACCCTCTGATTCATCGTTCTTCAGATTCGTTCTTTCATGGAGATTGAAGTTGCATGCTCCAACGGCCTCTTCAACAGTTAAATAGATCCATCTCTCTCCTAAATGATTTTGGAATTTGGATTTGTTCAGTTTCTTCATCACCTCGCTTCCAGGATTCACCAAAACAAGCTGAATGCATAGGAATGAAACATTAGAAAAAAAAAATATAATTTCTTTGATGATAAAAATAATAATCGATGATAACACGAAAGAGAGAATTACTTGAAGTTCTCTTCTCTCAGTAATCTTCTTGACCTCTTCAAGCATACTTATTCCACTTGTATCAATGTTTCCAACACCTGCCAATAAAATTAAATTGCAACTCACACTGAAAATTCTAAAGCAGAAAGTGTTAACACATTGTTTTGTCAGTCCTATCATCAAAGGATAACGATACTTTGATAACATTTTTTGAGAACATTTTAACACTATCTATGTGTCATTCTCTGATTGGTCTATTACAGTGGTTGTGTTTATGATTATTATTATTAATTGTAGAATAATTTTGGACCAATCACAGGATGATACGTAGATAATGTTAAAATGTTGTCAAAAAAATGTTATCAAAGTATCATTGTTCGTAATTAAATTCACTACATTACAAATGTGACTCATTTAATAGGAAGAAGAGACCTTGAGATTTTGTAATTTCTAAAAGGTTTTACCAATCAAAACATCTGTGATCAACGTTTTTTGTTTTACTAATAAGTAATCAAATGTGAGCTACCCCATGTTTAGGTTCATCACTTACCACTCATATCCATTATAACATACTGCAAACTTGTCTCTCCAGTAGCTTTGATTCTGCTTTCTTCTTCATCAACCCACCTTGTGATCCTATGCAAAACAACAAAGTTTTGTGGTGAGTATTTACTATACTTTTTTTTTTTGGAATTTGAGAAAAACACTCCAAATTTGCAGGTAGATTACCTTTCTCTTAAATAGCCTGCATTGGCAAAGTAGATCGGTGCATCAATTTCTAGGATGAGGATTCCAGGAACATGCTTTGCATTTGGATATTGCTCAACATTTCTGTAAATCCCAGAATTTGGAATGTTTCCCAAAACGAATGTCCTTGGCCTTGCAATGAAAAGCAGTACTCGAAGTACAGAAATTGCAACCTGAAATCATATACATCCACATGAAATGAAACCATAAATTTTCGTATTAAAATCTTATAATGAGCAATACAAATTCACCACAGCGAAGGGAGTTCACAGAAACATACAGCTATGACTAAGCCAATTTCAACACTGGCAAAGACCACGCCAACGTATGCACTCATGCACACAACAAAGTCAAATTTATCAATCTTCCAGAGATGGATGGCTGCTTCATAATCTATGAGTCCAAGCATTGCAGATACAATAATGGCTGACAGCACCACCAGGGGAGTGTAATGGAACAAGGGTGTTAGGAATAGCAATGTCAACATCACTGCTATTGACATTATAATGTTGGAAGCTGCTGTCTTGCATCCAGCATTATAGTTGACGGCTGAGCGTGAAAATGGCCCTGAAACAAATTCATTTTTTAACCATAAGTTTATGCAGAAAATAAATAATTCATTGATTGCTCTTAATTGACACTTTACAGTTAAAATATTTACCTGTTGTGATGTAGCAAGAGGTGAAAGAACCAACTATGTTCATGGTACCCATAGCTATCATCTCTTTGTTGCCATCAATATTGTAATTTTTATACATTGCAAAGCTTCTTCCCACTGCTATTCCTTCCTGAACAATATATATCATCAAACTCAACATCAAGATCTTGTTGAAATATATAGCAGTTGTGTAGGATTTCGTGTTGGATTATGAGATTCATTTAGATGTGTTTTCCATATTGACTTGTGGCAAGAAAAAATAAAAATGGCTTTTATAAATTAAAATTAACTAATATATAAAGAAAAATAAAAAAATTTGGAAAAGTTAGATGAATATCTCACTTACATGTTATCATCACTCTATGAACTAACAAGATTTTTACCATCCAATTCACAGTGAAATCAAAGAGTAGCTAAAAACAGAAACGTGATTGATGATGATAGTGCTTCTGCTTCTGTGGAGTTTCTTTTTCACTTTATTTGGAAAAATGTGACCTCTTTTATAGTTGTGTTTTGTCTTTTTTATGCTCATTAGGCATTTTGGATTGCGTGTATGAAAGGCATATTAGGCATGCATTCCGAGAAAATAATAGAGTTTGAGAGGTACTCACTGCTAGTGATATGATGCCAACAACAATGCCAGTTTTCACAGCTGTGGTCATATAAGGTGACACAAAAACCAGCTTTGATACTGATGGTGGATTTAAACCCTTCTTCAATTCTCCTATCTGATTCCATGTTCACAATTCACAAACAAAATTACTATATCAGATATATATCCTTTTCTACACACCAATATTAGCAAATTTCAACTCATGTTTCATTTATAATACTCACAGTAATAATAGTAACTTTTGTCAACATCTATATAATTAGGTAAAATACATTATCCAATGCATCTGGCAAACATGAACAGTGTTAACCTTGTACTCTTGCTTATAAATGATTCCTCCACTGGTCCAACCAGAACAGAAAGCTTATGATTATGGATGGTATAGGTAGGACCCAGTGTCACTCAAAAGTATTTGGTTGTTACAGAAAAAACACTCGAGAAATCATGTTTTATCTACAAAATATATATTTCATCCTATCATAATAATAATAATAATAAATAAGTTTAATCAGTAATTTTCAAACTATAATACAAGACTCGTTTTTGTACCGGAAAAAAAAAATTAACAACATTTTTTTAACAACTCTTTGACAACGCATACATTACAACTTGTTATTGATCTCTTTTAAACATATTTTAAAACATAAATTCAAATAGACTAATAAAATAATAACACATAGACTATGGACTCTTGTTAAAAAGTTGTCAAAAAGTGTTCTCAAAATATCATGATCTTTTGTACCTTTTTAAGTTTTGGAAAAAAAAAAAATTTCTTAGTTTTGCACAACAAAAATTTAGGTTGTAATGCTTGTTCTTTACATGAAATACATGAGATGAAAATAACACTCACCACTTCAACTCCGTGCCTCTCAGCATGAGTGAAATAAACTAACAGACTTCCCAATATAACCGATGTTAACGGCGCCATTGCTGACACCCAGAAAAACCTTGGTCGTTTTTTGCTCTGCATAACATCACAAACTGTAATTACTATCCATTTTTTTCTGCTACTCGTCAGAGACTTGAACTAATTTAAGTAAATAAATAATCTAAACATAAATTTATATATTACTATATATGATGTCAAACTTTTGTCGTTGAAAAATTGCTAGCTTTTGGGTCAAAAGATAATAAGTTTGGGTTAGGTTAGGATTGAAAATAGGTTTCAGTTAATTATGCTTGTTTTGATATAACTGGCATACGTACAAAGGAAATAAGTGATAGAAGGACACATATGAACAGAAAAGAGAATACAAGATACGGAACATGAATGACATAAATTGTATATCAAGTTAATAAACAACTTTATATTTTTGGATAATATATTAGATATTTTGTGCATTAGGTATACTTACAAAGTATCTAGTGATAAGGAGGAAGAAGATGAAGACAAATCCTAACACAGAACTTTCCCACTTCCACTGCAATAAATAAAAAAAGGAAAGCAAACTTACAATTAATTTGAGTTGGGTCAAAATATAATTGCGTGAACGAAATATAATGACCTTTTGAGATGTAATTATATTACTATAATTTTGAAGCTGGTAGGTGGGGTGAGATAGCTAAATTCAGTATAAAAATTGTTTACCTCATGAGTTTGGGTGAAAACAGAGCGCATCACTGATATGATATCAGCTCCATGGGTGAAATGCACAAGACCCAGAATCGATTTTAGTTGCTGCAGACAAACCACTGTAGCTGCTCCTCCCATGAACCCTACTATTGTTGCATGTGATAGAAAATCAACTATCAACCCCAACCTGCAATCACCATGCATGTGCTTATTATTTTTAACTTCACTTTCAGAAAAACAAAATATTCCATGTATATTGATGAATATTATCATATAGTAAATTTTTTATGGATTTAGTTTTATTTTTATGTAAGCATTAATAAGTCTAATATTTATACTATAGATAATATAATTATTTTCATTTTACTTTCAAGTTTAACAGTTATATGTTATTCCCATATTACAACTACCGTAAGAAAGAAAATGTAGGTTCTTTTCATACATATGCTCCAAATTTTGTATTGAGAATAACAAATGGAATGGAAAGAGATCTGAAAAATATTTATTTTCTATTATAATATTTTGTTATGCTTTGTATTTTACATTTTTTATTTATTTATAGTTTGTATTAAAGAAAACAGAAGCATGGGTTAAAGACAGGAGATACCATATTTATTCATTTGAGAATTAATATATATATATATAATAATAATAATAATAAATATTAATTATTTAATATTTGAAAGAATTAAGATTGTACCTAAACAAACCCAAAGCAGCCTGAAAAATTCCAGCAAATAATGTAGCAGTGAAGGCAAGGTGTAGGTAAAGCCGTGGGTCTTGGGTAGGATTAACCACATCACTCAACATGGAACCCATCAGAAGCGATCCAACCGCCACCGTCCCCACCGCCAAATCTCTTGAGCTTCCCATCATGGCATAAATCAAAGGTGGTATAAAGCTTGAATCTACACAGAGAGAAAACCATGCTCCATTTAGTTTTGTTTGTTGTATTACAGATACTGTAAATATTAAATTTTATAACAGTACCATATTGATTAAACAAGAGTATTTTAGTTTATAAAAAGAAGTATATGTGTTTGAAAGAGAATGAAGAACAGACATAGTCCGAGGATAGGAGGGAGGTTGGCGAGCTTGGCATAGCTGATGCCTTGAGGAATGGCCAAGCTAGCTATGGTGATGCCAGCTATGAGGTCAGCTTTGAAGAAGTTAAAGGTGTATTTGGGTGCCCATTGGAAGATGGGAAAGAAATACTGAATAGCAAGCATGATCTTTTTAGAGGATGGCTTGTTTTTGAACTGTCTGAAAGGGTCATCTGGGAAGAAAGTCTCCTTCAAGGAGATCTTTAGAGACTTGAAAAAGGGTTGAGGTGGAGGAAGCTCTACTTGCTGCTGCCGCTGCTGCACGCTCTCAGCTTCCAGAGGATATTCGTGATCTACACTACCCATGATGTTGTAGTAAAAATCTATGTTTTGGTATATGTTAAGATGTGAATGTGATTGGTTTATATAATGGAGATGATATGTATGAGGTGAATTTGTCTACGTGTGGGGGAGGATTGTAGTGCGTTATGTGGACCACAAATGAAGACAAAAAAGGTTATTGGAGAGACCAACCCAAACGTGGTCTTATATTCTCAAAATGGAACTCAAAAGTCTCAGTCTTCTCTTGCCTTCTGCCATTTTAATTTTCCTCTTCTTATTAAACTTACGGAAAGCTTATTGCTGTATTATTATGTGTGTGTGGTGCCAAACACGGTGTAAGCAAAATGAAGGAAGATCACGCAACTCCTTTCTTCCTAAAAGTATTTCACTCCTCAGATTATGACTATTTGCAATCATTGAACCTTTCACCCAATTTACTGACGTGTCCTTCCTTCGGATCATATGGGTGGATTCGTCGGTTTCAAGTCTCACTCTTTTCTTCTTCTTCATGTTAAAATATGTTATATTAAAGAATAATGATATTTTAACAACATTTTTTGACAATTTTTTGATAACGAAACACGTGTTATTATTTTATTAGTCTATTTGAATTTATGTTTAAAAAATATTTAAAACGGACCAATCACAAGCTGCCAGGTATGCGTTGTCAAAAAATTATTAGAAAAGTGTTGTTAAAAGAAGTTTTTCTTATATTAAAAAATTATGAAAGTGTTTTTTATTTATTTTTTAAAAGACTTATTTCATATAATGATAAACAATACACTATTATAATACAAGCAAGAGAAATCGCTCAATCCTACCTACTGATCCTCAAGATTTTTAGAGTTGAAGTTTCAAGAAACAACATAGAAGATTCATTGTACATACACAATGGATCTTTGTGCATCATTCTATAAGATATATACGTAAAGTGTGTCTTCAGATTGAAAAACACGGTTCCTTTTGAAGGTCCATATTATTTAAATTAAAAACACATGTGAAAAGTTAAGTTAATTTTAACATGTGAATGACACAACATAACAGAGCTCAGGAGCAGCTTTCCTTACTGTTAGGTGTGAATGAACATATATATCATTTAAGAAATTTATTTTTATTTTAAAGTCAAAGGATTGTTTGACCCTTATACTGCAAAAGTTATCAATTCAAACCAAAGTCAAACATATTAATCTTTTAGACTTTTTTTCTTCTTATAAGCTAAATTATATTCATCTAAAACTTAAATTATCAAAAATATTTTCAAGCTGAGAAAGGATGTTCTTTTAAGTTTTGTCAAAAAAAAAAAAAAATTACTACTTTCCGAGTTATCTTAGGAAAATCATTATATTTTGTAGTCACGTGGAAACATATAGAATGTCTACTAATGATGTCTACATGATTCTTTATTCAATCATGTGTAAATAATAATTAAAAGTTAATAAATAGAAAGAATCATGTGATTGATTGTGTTGGGGGAGATTCGACACACATAAATCTCTACATATGGTAAGATATTGTTTGCTTTGGGCCAAGCTCTCACGGGTTTGCTTTTAGTATCACTCCAAAAGGCCTCGAGCATTTCTCTTTTGCCCTCTTTCACGATCCATGGTCACAATGAGCATTTCTAGCTCTCCCCACCTCTCATGATTCATTCGGCGATCCGCCACTGGCTCACCTGATCATGGGGGGCGTACTCGTCTGAGCCCAGTCACCAGACCCGAACCATGGCTCTGATACCACTGTTGGGGGAGGTTCGGCACACACATAGAACTCCACATATGGTAAGATATTGTCCGCTTTGGGCCAAGCCCTCACGGGTTTGCTTTTGGTACCACTCCAAAAGGCCTCTTACCATTGGAGGTATCTATGTGTATATAAACCCTATGTGTATATAAACCCTTGACCAGCTATTTTTCTACCCAATGTGAAACTTTGTTTGCACCCCAAGAGATTGTATACCACCTTTATTGTAATATTTCTTTTTTACTCTCCGCTAAATAAAAGCTATAAATGTTTATCTTCTAATATATGTATTTTTATTTTCAAAAGATGTCAGAACAAGAAAAATATAATTTATCTGTATATTTATATACAAATTTTGAATTTGTAAGTGATGTAAGTATTATATACGAATTTTTATAAAAATATATAATTTAATTATAAATTACTATACGTAATTTAAAATTTTTTTTTTTCTTTTTCATGTGATAGAACTTGAACAATTACAAAGGAATTAGTAGATAATAGTACAAGATTTTATATAAATAAAAAAAAAATTACTTATTGATTTTACATACGAATTTAAAAATAATTAATTATTAAAAATTAAAACTAAGTTTATTCTCGTGTTCACTGATTTAATTTTTTTTACTGATGTTCCTTCACTCCAAATCATTCATTTGCAAAGAACGAACCCTCACAAAGAAAAAACCCTCGCACTGCTCACCACTCATTCTTCGTTCTTCAACCACACAATGTCAAAATTGTATATTTCCTCCACTGCTCATGCCTCATCTGCATTGGCCCGTCCTTTACCAAGCTTGCTGCAGGTAGCTCAACTTCTAAAGCTCGCACCTTTACCACTGTATCATAAAGCTCTCATCCCCCAACCACCATTGTGTCTTCTCACCTTCAGTAAGGCTTTCGAAGGTTAGGTTAGACTCCTAAATTGAAAAGATATGAAACTCTAGATCTAAAACTCAAACCTGAATGGTTTATGTACTATATCCCAGTGATCGACCGACTAAGAAAAATCTGGAGCCAAAACAGGTAACTAATTGGCGGTCAGACAAACACTAACCAAGAAAGGTCAAAATCATTAATGACCCATTAATATATTTAATGGTCATATTAATTGCGATTATACGCTATTTATGAGTGATTGACAGGTCATATTGCACAAGAATCTCGTATTAATGGACAATTAACAGATATTATTGAATTTAATTGTCTGGTTTAATGATCAATCAATGTGTTTGGCTACCACAAGCCTTATAAAATATATTATTCACGTTCAGCTAAAACAATCTTGAGNTATCCTAAATAAAATATAGACCTCTTTATACACATATCTAACTTGAGCGTCAGAATGTCTTTTGCAGGTCCACCACCCATCGGAAGATTGTGTTCTCGGAAAGGATTAAAACGACCCAGAGAGAGCAGAGAAGAAAGGTCAACTGACCCTCGAACCAATCCCACCGAAACATTTTGGTGCCCACTGTGGGGCCGAGGGGCATTCCCATGAAACCACGAGGAACCAGACGTGCCCTCGGTCTCGACATCGCTACTTCGGATTAATACCGAGTTTCACAACAAGAGCAAAAATTTTTATTATAATTTATAAGTTATAATTTTTATTTTGTTTAACTCATATTTTTGTGACTGCAATTATCGGGTTCTAATGTTATCTCACTATAAACATAAATATTTTATTTAACTCATATTTTTGTTAGTAAAAATATTACGTGCAGGAAGGTTCAGACCAACGTTTAACCTTACCAGGTTCTAACACTATATCATTATAAAAATAAATATTTTACTTAACTCATATTTTTGTGAGTAAAAGTATTACGTGCATGAAGGTTCAAACCAACGTTAAACTTTATCAGGTTCTAACGTTATCTCATTATAAAAATAAATATTTTATTTAACTCATATCTTTTGGAGTAAAAATACCTTGCACAGGGAAAAGTTTCAAAACCGAGCGGTGAGGCAAGCTCCTCGTGAACTCCCACTCTCATCCTAAACCGAGCGGTGGGGCACGTTCCTCGTGAACTCCCACTCTCGTCCTAAACCGAGCGGTGGGGCAAGCTCCTCGTGAACGCCCACTCTCGTCCTAAAACGAGCGGTGGGGCAAGCTCCTCGTGAACTCTCACTCTCGTCCAAATTCGCCCGGCATAATTAAACCCCTTCACACCTACAAGCAGCTGCTCGGGGCTTGGGGGGCTTAATGTACTATATCCAGTGACCGACAGGCTAGGATGAATCTGGGACCAAAACAGGCAACCAACTAACGGTCAGACAAACACTAAGCAAGAAAGGTCAAAATCATTAATGACCAGTTAATATGTTTAATGATCATATTAATTGCGAATATACGCTATTTATGAGTGATTGACAGGTCATATTGCACAAGAATCTGGTATTGATGAACAATTAATAGGTATTATTGAATTTAATTGTCTGGTTTAATGATCAATCAATGTGTTTGGCTACCACAAGCCTTATAAAATATATTATTCACGTTCAGCTAAAACAATCTTGAGCTATCCTAAATAAAATATAAACCTTTTTTTACACATATCTAACTTGAGCGTCGGAGTGTCTTTTGCAGGTCCACCACCCATCAGAAGATTGTGTTCTCGGAAAGGATTAAAACGACCCAGAGAGAGCAGAGAAGAAAGGTCAACCGACCCTCGAACCAATCCCACCGAAACAGTTTATTTTGTACTCAAATCCTAGGGTTTCTTTTGTATTAATATTTGTCAGCCACAAGCCTCAACAACAGGAATCATTGTTGCTCATGGTTCTCCTCCTCCACCTTCTTCTTTAAGACATAAGGGGTTTCTTACTCTTTCCCTTCCCGCTACCTCGTCTCATCCATTGGCCAAGGTCATTGCCATTGATCATGGTAGACAAGGTCAAAGCAACTAACAACTTTTAGGGAGCGTATGTGGCGTCAATGTCACAATTGCTATTCTTTTCCTTCCTCTATTTTTGATTTTTATTGTAAGGTGTGAGTTGGGGTTTAATATTCTCTAGGTTAATAGTTATGGATTAGTTCTATGTATGCGGAGAAAAGTGAAAATGATGATGGAGTTAAGAGTTGTGAAGATGGCTACAAAGATGGACCGACATTACTCATAGAAGATCGGCAACATAGATCAACATCATAGCAATCATAGAAGCACAACATCTTACCATACAACTCGACAATCATCACAAGAATTCGATTGGCTCGAGAGTTAGCGAGTAAGCTCGGCTAGCATTATAACTATCCCGACAGACAACATGAAAGCTCAGGAAGTAGTATGAGAGCTTGGTTGGTAATATAATCAACCCGGCAGGCAACATTTAAAGCTTGACAGGCAGCATGGGAATTCAACAATCAATATGGGAACTCGACACACATTATTTATATATTTAAAAACAAGGGAAAAAAAGCATTGTTATCAAAGCTAACAAACACATTATCTGTAAAAAAATCATCTATGGATTGATTTTTAGGTAAATATCTACAGATTTATTCGTATGTGATTTCCTACACATAAATGCGTAAGTAAATTACATACAGACAAATCGGTAAATAATGTTAGCTACGACTGATTTACCTATAACTTTTTTCTGTAAGTAAAATTGTTTTACCTATAGATTTATGACTTACCTATGGATGTTTGCAGTAGGTAATAATTATTTTTCTTGTAGTGTGTAATCTTTGATGAAAATAGGTTTCCATATTCTAATTTGTTTCCTAAATTCCCTAAGTCCATTAAAGATGTTAATCAATATTTTTTTCTTTGTCCCAACTTGTTCTCACTCTTACAACATGCACCTGCTCATTCAATTTCCAACACCTTTGTCCATCTTGAGCATGATTACCATGTATTTCCTTCTATTGTCAGAGTTGATGGTTCATCTTCTCCTATACATGTTATTGTTTCACCATCTTCTGATTTATCATCTCTAATTTTTACCGTTGTTTCAAATTCTTCTCCTTCTCCTTGTATAAATATTTATCCTATCCAAACGCGTTCAAATATTGTTCTTTCTCGACAAAGAGTTCATCCTTCTCCACTATTAACGCACTATAAGCTTACATATGTGAAAAAAGCTCTCAATGATCCACATAGTAAAATTGCCATTCAGTAGGAGTATGATGTGTTATTAAGTATAAAAAACATGGGATTTGGTTTTTTTACCTCATAGGAGAAAGGCTGTTGATTGTAAATGGGTGTTAAAGTAAAGGAAAATGTTGATGGCTCTATCAACAACTGTAAAACCCGTTTAGTTGCTAAAGATTTTCATTAAGTTCATGGTTTTGACTTTCATGAAACATTCTGTGCAATGGTTAAGCTAATCAATGAAACATTCTCTGCAAGGTGGAAATTATTTCAACTTGACGTAAATAATGTTTTTTTCAATGAGTTTTTAGATGAAACTATGTGTTGGGATAAACTTAAATTTTAGAGATTTATTATTTTATTAGGTTTGGGTATAGTAATATTTGGTTTGATTTGATAGAGATAAAAGAGAAATGAGTAGTTATGATTTTGTATTTATTAGGTAGAATATTATTTTATGATAGAATAAGCGGATTTTATTTTTAGGTAAGTTGATATTTTATTGTCAGTTTTTATTATTTGTACTTGGCCCAAGGCCTGATTTGCACCTATTTAAAGGTTGCCAAAGTTTAATGAAAATCACCCACAATGAATTGAGGAGTAAAATTATTTGTGTGGGTCACGTTATGAGTGTGTATAGTGAGATTTTCCCAACAGTGGTATCAGAGCCGATGGTTTGGTTGGGAAGAAAGAAAGAAGATAGAGAGAGTAAGAGATGACTAATCTTGCAAACAGTGTTTTCCTCCTGAGTGTGGTGAAAAAGACGCACTATGGTAATTTTTGCGGTGAAAAAGACGCAAAGTGAAGGACATTTTACGAGATTGTAGAAAAGTTCACAACGAGTATAGTGATCCCTATACCGAAAGTCTTCCTGGCAAAGGGTATTAAGGTAAGCGAGTTCCGGAAAGTCTTCTTGGCAAAGGGTACTCAAGTAAGCAAGTTCCGGCGGTTGGAAAGGGCTACTCGTGGTTATGGAGGCGCACTGGCAGTAGAGATTTTAGCCACTAGTTCAAGTGCTTTAGGAAAAGTTCGGAACACTCAAGGCCTAGACAATCCTGAGAGCATATTTCGAGAAGAAAGAGGAGAAGAATTCTGGGAGCAAAAGTCGAGAATAAAGGAAGAATTTAAGTTTATGGGGGTCTTTGTTGGGATAAACTTAAATTTTAGATATTTATTATTTTATTAGGTTTGGGTATAGTAATATTTGGTTTGATTTGATAGAGATAAAAGAGGGATGGGTAGTTACGATTTTGTGTTTATTAGGTAGAATATTATTTTATGATAGAATAAGCGGATTTTATTTTTAAATAAGTTGATATTTTATTGTCAGATGAAAATCACCCACAATGAATTGAAGAGTAAAATTATTTATGTGGGTCACATTATGAGTGTGTATAATGAGATTTTCCCAAACACTACATTCATGCGGCAACCACTAAGGTTTATAGTTCTTGACATGTCTTTAGTTTGTAAGTTGAATAAGATGAGAGACTATTGTCATACTATAGTTAATATAGTTGACTGGTCTTCAGCCAGTTTGTCTGTACAACAATGTTATTATGTCCTTTCCTTTTTTGTACAACTGTCAAGTTTCTGTTAGTATTAAAATAAAAATATGACTCCTATAAATACGTATCTTGTACATACTTCAAATTGTTCAGAAAATAATAATCAGTTTCTATCATTGTTCACTCTTTCTATTCTCTCACACGAGTTTCTCTAAGAAATATAAAAATAATTTTGAAAAATATAAAAAAGAATTATAGATATACATTTGTATAGATTATGTAATAGGATAGAACCAAAACGTTTCAGAACTATATATGTATAAGCTGTCTTTGTTCTGAAATTATATTTCATTATCATTATTTCCGTAAAGTTTAACTCAATCTCTAGCAGTACCTATCTTTATTACTTAACGTGGAAATGTCAAATTTAAATCACAGAAAAATCAAAGTCTTAACCCGCAAAAACTAAACTCCCTCCTCGTCAATATGTTCTCACGACACGAATATAAAGAAAAATATATATCTTAATGACAAAAATTTACGAAATATCTTTACCCTTTCTCTGTTAATAATTGAATAAAAAATTTATACAAGATGGAAGGTTTACAGTGTCCTTTTTGACCAAAGTACTAAATATCAAAGAATCACACGCATGCGTGTTTTTTTTTTCTTCTTGACTGATTCAGAAAAGAACAAAGCAATAAGAAAGTAAGGAAAATATATTTTTAATAATTTTTTTACAATCTTTTTATAATTATTTATGTGACAATATGTGATGTTTCATTTTAAATATACGAACTTAAAGTAATAATATACAATTGGATAATGATATTTTGACACCCAGAATGTGACAAATTTTTTACACCGTCACGTGTCACATTTTGGGTGGTCCACATGTTTTAAAAAATAAAATGATAAAACATGGATTTAATGTGTAGTGATAGATCTGGTATCAATGTACAAATAAGTGATTAGTTTAGGCTAATTTTTAGCACGAGAAGGTATCAATGTAAAAATAACGCAGATTCAAAAATGTCCTCCTCGTGCTAAAAGTTAGCCTAAACTACCTACTTATTTGTACATTATCTATCACTACACATTCAATCCATGTTCTGTCATTTTATTTTTTAAAACATGTGGACCACCCAGAATGTGACACGTGATGGTGTAAAAAATTTATCATAAAAAATTTGTCACACGATGTGAAAGTATCATTATCCTATACAATTTGTTATCTTAAAATATCATGGTCAGAAAGTAAATAACGGAGAGTTTTGTGATTGGAGTGGGGAGGTTGGAACTGGTGGTGCATGCATGCTACCTGGAAACGCCGACACCCATGGCTGCGTATAACTGCGTGATTTTCAAACACTTTCACTGTTCTGGCCACCACCGTTCCAATCAGCACATTTATTCACAGTCACACAAATAGGTTCTATATAACAAGGAATTTATACAATAAAATAAGAACTTCTTTCAATAATGTGTACCTGCCAACTTTAATTATATGTCATTCAAAAATGAATTCTGTTCTAGAAAAGTCATATTATCAACTTTACATAGTGTTCTCTTTTTTTAATATTAAGAGTTTTCTTGAAATTAGTCACACTTATCTTCAGCTATTGTGCCACCACCATCTGTTATAATTACGTTGTCGTGATTGGGTTAGTGGTGACATCAATTTATTAAATAATGCAACGTCATTATATTCTGTACTTTATAGTTTTAGTTCAATCTTTAAATAAACTTCGCATCCTTTATGTAATACAAACTTATATTGGCTATTCTTAATAAATATATATACTAGTTTCTGAGTTTAGTATTATAAGACAATTTCAAAGACAATATAAATATATCCAAAAATCTGAATTAAGATAAAAAAATATATATACTTTTTCAATATTTAGTTCATCGACTTACACATACTTATGTATTAGTACAATTATAATAATTTCTTTTTATCTAATTATGATGAATTTTTTTTACTGATTAAAAATATAATAAAAATTATAAAGAAAATTCAAAATTATGATAAACCGTCAAATATCATGTTATTATCCCATTATTGAACTATAATTCATGCAAATACTATTGATACAAAATGAAGTGTTGATAAGATAACTCATGAGAAAAAAAATCACAGTATTGAATTAGTAAAACAATAATATTCACACAACAATAAATATTTTATAATTAATTTTTATGAGAACCTAGAAAATTTTCTAGAGTAATAGTGATTTTAAATGATGGTACTAAAATATTTTAATAATAAAAGGTTGAAATTAAATAGGTTTTCTATGAAAAGAAGTTCGTTTTATAAAAATTAAATATGTTTGTTTAAAGATTGGAGTTACTACAGAACTCTTGACATTGAGGTCTATAATCCTATCTGATCATAATTTTAAATAAGTTTCTCTTTTGTTCTTTTAGAAACGTTTGGGATTAGATTGTTGCATGAGGGGGTTCTTAGGGTTGCATGTAAAGTCTGGGAGTTCTTGATGAATCTCTCTTCAATTAAGATTGTTAGGGTATCATCATATCATTGATCTAAGTTTTATGTGTACAAATACTGTCTTCCTTTGTAATAAATGTGCTTAGAGACAATAAGGTTATTTTGTGCTATAAGTAAGGAAAGATAGTTATTTAAAAACTTATTGCATTGTTAAATGAGGTTATGGTTAAATTGTTTATTTATGAATGGTTGAATTGATGCATGAAGTGATTTTGTTTGTTTGTTGTGAATTGGTGAACTAGTTGAATTGATGAATTTAAATACAAAAGAAATATGTAATTGGGGTTTTGATGGGAAGTTTATTCCAAGAAGGGGTATATATGGCTCAATTCATTTCAATGAGTATATTTTGTGCTTGTATAATTTTTTATTTTTAGTTTTCAAATGTAAGAAAAATACATACTAGGATCCATATTGATCATGTTCACAAATTTAGTGGTAGTATAAAGTTGTTTTTGGATAGGTTGGAATTGATGAATGAGATGATTTGGCTAGTTTGAGGATTAATAAAAAAAATTTATAAATTGATAGTTATGATTGTGCAATCTGTTTAGTGTTGTAGGATTACTTTAAAGAAATGTAAGTTTGATTCAATTGGTATAAGAAGGTGTGTTTTGCTCTTGTAAAGCTTTGGTTTTTGGTTTATTGATAAACTAAGATATAGTTATATTATAACTTTATAAATTTTAGTAAATGAAGAATAGTTTAATAGGAGCCAATTTGTTTAACCAAAACTCAAGTGGAATTTCAACCTTTTGGTGCAACAACAGACGCTCTTGCAGTCTAGTGGTGTGTTAATCAAGCAGTGGTCACTAACTTCTTGCATTGAGTAGAACTTTAGTATCATTGGACACTACAAAGTTGGTGAGCTCATTGAATTATATGTGTTGAGCACCACTAAGGGATCGTTGGTCCCAACTCTCACATAACAATTTAGGGAGCTCCAAAGGATCTAGTGTTAGCCTTAACTACGAGGCGCCATCCTATTTTGGGTCCTGAGATGTCTCAAAAAAAATTAATTCCTCCTTCATTAATTATTGAATCGAGCTAAAATTTTGATAGATTATTCTTAAAACATTATTCTTTGCTTTGACCGTTGAGATCTTTGATTAGAGGTCTACAATTAGAGTAGTGCTTTTTGTCGTTTTGATGTATTTAATGAAAATATTATATTTGAATATTACGTTAATGCAATAAAAAAATTGATGAATAATCAACATTTAATTTGAAATAAATATTTTGTGATTATATATGTATAACATGGTGTGATGATTTAATAAGATTATATAAATGTGATGAATGAGTTGTGTGATATGTTATTTTTTGATTATTTTTCTTGTCATTGTGCTTACTATCTTAGTCATATTTATTGTGAATAAGGTGTATATTTGAAAATGAATGTTTGTCATGTGTCAGAACCCAGAAATTACGTGTCATGGGAGGGGAACAAATGTCTCAAAATAAAGAGACCAAGTGTTTCATGAGCATATAAATAGAAAATTGAAAACAAAGATGGCCTCATTATTTTCAGACTTTGTATCCCTCTAAAACATAAGTTTCCACCTTTTCTCCTTCTTCTCTTTAGATTTCTTCAATCTCACTTCATCTTCTCAACAATCAGATTCTGCCTAAGCCATTCTGGTGTCAAAAGTTTCCATTCACACCGAGCAAAGTCTTGTTTAGAGCCGGTAAGTCTTGTTTCCCTTAATCCTTGTGAAATTCCGAAACTTTTTGGCACATGCAAGCCACGTTTCTGGTTGCATGTGTTCATCAACTTCATCTTCCCATTTCTGATCCCATTCTTGGTCTTTTGGTCGATCTCATCTTATCAATCAGTGAACTATAGGTGTCTCTAGGATTTTTGGTGTGGGGAGCAAATTTCTGCATTGTTGAGCTTTCGGTCCAGTTGAGAGGTAAGGGAAGCTAGTTAATTTAGTTATGATTTACTATCTATGAAAATGTTCTTTGATAATTATGCATGTGTGTAAAACTGAATGATTTAGTGTTTGGTGTTGTTGGTGTGGAATATTGATGTTGAGTTCATGATGATTGTGTTTCTACATAATTCTGGTTCAACGGCCGAGGGAAATTGGAAGGAAGTGTGGTAGTGAAAATGGAGAATTTGTGTTTGGTGTGAGTTTGGTCTGTATGGGGAATCTGGGTAAGTTGTTTAAGACTTGTTAGAATCCTTAAGTCACTCAAAAATGTACCAAAACTAGGAAATCTGATTCTCAGTCATTGAGTTCACGATTATGCAAAATTGACTCTTAAACCTGAGATGAAACTCTCTAAGTAATGCGAGGAATGTCTAGATGTTCTTAGAGAAGTGTATAGTTCTATATATTATAAGTTAGGAAGATTAGAAGTTGGGAAAATGCAGTGAAATCGGTAAAGATAGGTGTTGATCATAATTCAACAATCATTCTGCAGAATTATGCAGATCGCCGAATGTCACTTGTTGACCGTTCGACCTTCCTCTAGTGCTCGATCTTAACTGAGCTCTGCTACTGTGGATCTTCAGTTAATGACCAATCGATTTTGTGCTAATATTCAATTGAATATAGCATTCGGTTTGGTCATAGCCTTCGGTCTTAACTGTGTTCAGTCTTAACTGCATTCGGTTTGTTATAGGCCTTACCTGTTAATGACCGCTCGGTCATGTACTAGCACTCAGTCTTGGTAGTACTCGGTCATGTACTAGCACTCGGTCTTGGTGGTGTCCGTTCATGTATTAGCATTCAGTCTTAGTAGTGCTCGGTCATGTACTAGCACTCCGTCCTGGTAGTGCTCGGTGTTGTACTAGCACTCGGTTTGTATTGGTGTTCAGTTACAGTTGAGTTCGGCCTTCTATGGGCCTTACCTGTTAATGACCATTTGGTCATGCTTTAGTGATCCATCTTATTAAGTGTTTTGTCTAAGTGTTTAGTTTTCGGTCTAAGTTAAGAAGTATTCCATTTACAATAATATTCAGTTGTTCTAGTGTTCGGCCTTAGATTGTATTCAGCTCATGTTTGAGCCTTGCTCTTAAATGACCGTTCGATCATATTTACATGTTATGAGTATTATTCGTTTGGTCTTTTCAATAGGATAGGTTGATCCTTTCCATTCGGTCGTGTTCATAGGTAGTGGTAGTTTTACTGTTCGATTTGACCTTACCATGAAGTATTTGGTCTCTCCTAGTGGTCAGTCCTTAATAGTGTTCGACCATCCTTTTCAGTCTTACCTATTATGGATCGTTCAGTCCTGTTCTTTGGATAGTGAGAAACTGTTTGGTCTCCAACGCTCACAAAGTGATCGACCTATATTTACATTTATTCCAGTGTGTTATTTTAATTAATTATTCCAATTGCTTTGATGGCTTATGTATGCATTATCATGATGGTGTCAAAGTGAAAGTATGATATGATAATTGTAACATGGATGTGAAAGAGAATTCCAAGGAGGAATGTCTTGGTGTTGGTTATCAAGGTGGTAAAGTATGAAAATGGACAGCGAAATCCACGGAGTTCATCCTGAAATTCTAATGATTATAAATTCTCAAATAGAGATGGGTAAGGCATTTCGTGAGAATGTCAGGAGGTCTTAGCCCATAGGTTCTTGGGTGAGTTATAACGGACTAACCTCGGGTGGCAGCTGATGGTTTTCCAGTTACTACACCACCTGGGTTCAAGAACGGCCTCAAGCTACATATTCATATAATCCGGATGGTCAAGTCAAGTGTTCGGTCATTGCATGTATTGTATGGTTGGTCTTTGTATGCTTGAAATGCTCGATTGTTTCATGTTTATATATTTATTGTAATTTGTATGATTAGTATAATTAATTAAATTACACTAGTTTACCCTTATTTTCTATCTTGTTCATGTTGTTCGTTCGGTATTTCCTTTTTGCAATATGGGTGTGAGCAAAGTAAGAAGAGTGTTCTTTGGAGTAGGTGCTGGAAGGAGAGGATTGTTGTTGTTTAGAGTAAGACCGTTTGGTCTTGTCTTTATTTTTTTTTATCAGTCTAGGATCTCTTAAAGTATTAAATTTATGGTTATTTTATGATAACTATAAGTTAATTTTATTCTCTATAACTATTTTACCTTATTATTATGTGATGTCTCTTAAATATAGTTTCAATTATATTTTTGGGATGTTACATCATGTTTCATATTAATTAGGTTGTTACCACATAAATATATGTATATGAATGAATGATAGCGATACTTAACTATTGAATAAGATAATATGCAATTGTAATACGATAAGTGTGGAATGGCTTTCATGGGAGAAACAATTTCAATCTTCTGTTAGGTGTATTGATTAGGGGCTAAAAAAGAAATTATCCAGATTTTACTTGGTATCTCAACTTACATAGAGTAAGATATCTTGTTAATGAGAGTCGATGGAGGTTCCTATAGCGGGAATTGAGATTGTTGGCCTTTTTTGGCGAGACTCTAGGTGAGACTAACCTTGTAATGTAGGAAGCCTTGGTAGAGCAATGGTTTTATAAGCCAATATGTTATCGAAATCCTTATTACAGGTGCAAAATCTCTAAACCCTACTCAATAACAAAATCCTCTAAAGGTAGTTATCATGGTTTGCTTATTGTATGATTGAATGAAGTTAGTGTTTGTAAGTGATTGTTTGTTTTAATCATTTTGAACTATTTATAAGTATTTTCCATTTTAAATATACTAGCTTACTCTATTTTTCTATGTTTGGTTATGGTTTATCCACCTACAATGATTGTATATTATACGTGAATAGTCTATGTGATGATTTATTGTTTAATACCTAATTTGTAATAGTTCAACTTATTAGTATAAATCTACTAAACTCGAATGTTAGAGTTTTTCTTTCTCTATTTTAGTCACTTTGTTTTTGTTTGTTTTTCATTTTTTCTCTTCTTTAATATATTTTTTCTTGAATTTCGTTTTCTTTCCACATATTTTTTTTTCCTTTTCTCCAATATCCTTGTTTTTTATTTATTTTTCTCTTAATTCTCTTTAAGTTTTTTTTTTTTTTCTTTCAACTCATTCTCTTTTAATTTATTTTCTCCTTTGATTTTCTTTTTTCTACAACATGTGTTTTCTAATACCCATAAAACATTTTATCTTTATTTGTATATCTATGCTTTTTTTTATTTTCTTTTCTTCTTATTTTCTAAAAATTGACTTTTTAATTCTCATTCAATTTATTAATTAAAACATAAATAAACAATTTTTTATATTCATTTAATTGAGAAATAAGTTTAGCTTAAGTATTTGTCATAAATTCAAAATAATTTAAATAAAAAATTGAAAAGTCATTGAATATTAAGAGTTGAAGTTTTGAAACCAACTTATGAGAACACAAGAGTATTTTGATATTAAGTTTAGGGAATGATATTGTTGCCACTCAATAAATATGAGAAATTCACTAAAAAAAGTTATGTATTACCAACAAATACAATCTCTTTATAATAACAAAAATTCCTCAATAATTCAAGTTTATCACCATTTGAGAAGTACTTTTAATCATTAGTCATGAATACTTTTCCAAGAAAGATTGTATCATCTACATGTTGAAAAAGGTAAAACATTCGTTTTCTTTCATCTTAACCTCTAATACATGTGGTTTAAAAATTGCTTCTCTCATGATTTTTCATAATCTCTTAATCAAAATTATAAAAAAGAATGATGAATCTCTTAATCTTCATTTTTCTTTGAATTCTGTAGTGTTAGGTTCAAGGTCGATCTAGTTTTAACCTAATACCTCGGTCTTAGGCCTAACCACTAATCGGTTGTGGGCTTAACCACTACATAGCCCTTCAGCCTTAGGTTTTATAAAGCTTAAGGCTAAATAAAAATATTTAATATCTCACTTATATGATATTTATATTTAGTCAAAAAGTATTAAGACTAATTAGCCAAAATCATTCAATAGTAATCTCCCTATTTTCGATCTTTTCCTTCTATTATAAAGTCCTTTTCGTGTCTTCTCCACTTCTGACCTGACCTTTCTCACTCATTAGTATTGGACCTAATGTCAAGTTGGCTTTTTCCATGATTACCCAATCAGAATTGGGTCTAACACTACAATTATATTTCATTTTGTTTCCTTCATGCTTATCTACTTCGCGTAAATGTTACCATTGCCTGATCATCTTCTCCTTTTACTATCATATGCTTCCTTTTACCTTTGTTTAGTAGTGCAAATCCTATTACATCACCTTTTTTCTTTATGGGAACCTTAACAAGTCATCTTTTATCTTTTTTAGGCTATTTGAAAGGTTGTCATTTCTTCTTGGGTTGCCTTTATGGGTTACTAGGTGTCTCGAAAGGTTATCTTAATTTTTAGATTTAGTGCCTTAAAAGGTGACCTTAATTTTTTGGTTTAGTGCCTTAAAGTTCATTAGGTGCCTTGAAAGGTTACTAGGCACCTTGAAAGGTTACCTTAATGTTTGGGTTTAGTGCCTTGAATAATCATTAGGGACCTTGAAAGGTCACCTTAGCTTTTGGTTCAACGCCTTGAAAGGTCACCTTAATTTTTTGGTTTAATGCCTTGAAAGGTCACTTCATTTTCCGATTTAGTGCCCTTAAAGGTTACTAGGCGCTTTGAAAGCTCACCTTAATTTTTAAGCTCCTTGATATCCTTTAGTTCTTTATGAGATGCCTTGATTGATTACCTTTTTAATCTGGCTTCTTCAACCTCTAGCTCATATAGGTTATTGATTTAAATTGATCTTTAAATATGTTTAAAACCCATATATAACTAAAAATATATATAAAAAAGTAAAATAATTGTATCATTTCTAATTTTTTACTTGCATTTTACAAATAAGTGATCGATATTTTCCATGTCTCTATTTAAAGATAGGGTCTTCAATTTTCTTTTCATTTTCAATTTACAAGGGATCAACATTTTTCTTATCTACATTTACATATAAGGTCTTCAATTTTCTGCTCACTTGCCTTTTACAATTAAGGGATGAGCATCTGTATTTATAGATAGGGTCTTCAATTTTCTTTTCACTTACATTTTACAAGTAAGGGATCGATATTTATCCCTCACTTAAATTTTACAAGTAAGAGATAACATTAGGCTTATTGACCCAACCAACATTGGGCCTAACACTAACCAACCTCATCATAAGGAAACATAATTCTTCAACATGCTCAACAAGATAAACGTCAAAGCATCCTTCAAATATCACTGCAAAGAAACATATAACAATTGAGGGGTCATGTTTGGTGATTAAATCCTGAGAAATCAAGTGGAATAAAAAAGAGAGAGATGAAAAAAAAAAGGACAATTCAGGTTTAAGTTTTAATGAAACAAAATTGCTTTTGCAAATCATTATTTTAAACAATTAATGCAACATCTAACAAAAATTGTAATGCAATATTTTATTTGAACAATTCAATATATTTTTTTAAATGATGTAAAATGTTAGTTCATCCTTGAAGTCAATTTTTCTAAATTTGATCTCCTTAAGGGCAACAAGTACTAAGGTTGATCTTCCTATACTCGCTGTAGACAATTTTTCTAAGGACGACAATCTCCTTAAGAGCAAGTATGAAGGTCGACCTCCTTGTGGGTGACTTCCTTGACCTCCTTATCTAGACCTTTCTATCCTCAAATTTTGTGTGTAACCCTAAAGGTCAATCTCTTTAAGCTTGAGCTCCTTTTAGTCGAGCTATGTGGCCAACCTTCTTAAGGTTGAGAACTAACTACAGTTGATATCCTCAAAGTAGAACTAGTAAAAAGAAAAGCAAAGATAAGTATTTCATAATGTTGCATGGTAAAAATATGTCATATATATATATATATATATATATATATGGGTGAAAGTGAGTTATAATGGAAGAAAGAAATGTTTGGTGAGAGTAAAGAGAAAAAGGAGAGATATAAAAAAAAGGAGAATTTGGGTTATCATGAGTTTCCATCTTATCAAAATTAAATTATAATCGTAAATTGATCATAAGATATCATCACAATGCACAACGTTATACAACTAATCCAATCAACATATCAGTTATAAAGATATTCAAACCGACCAAATCACATTCATCATACATCATAAACCTAGAATGACATGTGGCAGTAAAGGGTGTGAACACGACACACTGTCATCCAATTGACTATGATATCATGTATTAGAAAAAATACATTTTGGGTATCAAAAAGTGTTCTACTGACGCTCCAAGATGGATGTCAAAATATTCTAACTAAAAAGTTCAAGGTCTGATCTACTAGAACACTCAAAGGATATTTTCCTCCTTCTCCCTCAAAGTCCTCCTTTATGCTGTCTGGCCTCTTGAATTCTTCTTCCTTTCAAAACTTATCAAATTTCTCTATTTAATTAATGTCTCGTGTCATATATTGAATAATTATGTGAGTTATAGTTTAAAACTCCTTATTTATTATAAGATATTTATTATAACACTTTTATTAATATTAGGTTAAAACTAAATCGAACTTAAACCTAACTACTAATTCACCCTGAACAGTTAAAGACTAGATTGGTCTCAGAATTAACACTACTACACTAATAACATTCTAAATAATTAGATGAAAAGGAAAAAAAAAATATTTTTAAGATATGGAGAGATTTGTCTTATTAGTTGATCAATTGATAAATCAGAAAATAAATAAGCAAAATAAAAAATAAAATGTGATCAGTTTTGTAGTTTCTATTACTTGAGACTTCTTTTATTGTACCTTTATTTAATCAATACTACCATTTATAACACTTGTTATACTCTCACATCAAACATCTAGTAAATGAGATTTTCACGTATTTAAATATAGAATCTGCTAGGTATCTAATCTCTTAATATTTTTACATAATTTACCAATTGAAGGGTTTTTATTTAATAAATAACTTAATTATTTATTTCTAACATTGAGTAATTCTTATCTTAAATAGAATACTAACTACTAATACTTTTATAACTTTTTATAAAAAATATTATCTTAATAACTAATATTTATGAATAACATGTAATATTTTCTTCTTATCGAGTTTTGATCTTGGTCTTTTTTTGGAAAAATTTCAAATTATCTTAGAAAAAGACCATGAATTGGAGTCTATTTATTTTAAAATAATTCCAATATGAGGTGGAAGTAATCAATTAGAGTGTAATAACTTATATAAGCTACCAAATTATGGTTGTGAAATTGAACTCCAAAGGAAAAGAAATGTTGTATAAGGAGAAAGTGTGTTCAACATCGACAACCTTACTTTGTCAGTAGCGTCTGCATTAATAATGACTTAAAATGGATATGGTCGGTCATTTCATTGCGGTGGCCCACCTCCCACTCTTCTACCGGAAATTCGCCCTCCACCTCCTAATTTTCTACTCACACCCTACTTCTTATAATTCGCTTCAATTTTTCTCTTTTCTTTACTATATTATTCATTCATAATATATTCAGAATAAGAATAATTTAAATATATATTTTTTTAAATATTTTCTTAAACATAAAATTATAATGAAATAAAATATTTTAAATATATTACCTACATTTTTACCCAATTTATTTTTTCATATTTTAAATAATTACTTTCACACAAATTCTTCTTTTCTATAAATATAAATAAATAAAACTTCTCTTCTCGCTTGTTTCTAGTTTTTATTTACAAAAACAGAAACAATCTTTTAGTTTTAGAAACATTTAAATTGGAAATAGTTTTTTTTTTCTAAAAGTTAAATTTTTAAAAAAAAATGTAAATATAATAATGATTTAATATTTTCTTTCCATTTATTTTTGACTAAATGTGGTTTATATTTCTTTAAAAGCTCAATATGATTTTTTTTTTGTTAGATTAGTGTTGTCTTCCCATTTTGCTCTTAAAATTAGACAATAATTGCATAAAAGAATTTCTAACAAAATGGGTCTCATTAACTTATAAAAGAAAAATTAAAATATATCAAATTAAAATATTGAATCATTGTTATAGATATAGATAAAAAAAATATATATATTATTAAAGCCTTTAAAGATCATTATATCAATCACTAATTATTTGGTGGTGTTTTGCGAAGCATATGTAAGTTTTCTTTTCCATGTAACAACTGTTATACATATGGGTAAAATACCTACGGGGTTTAAATTTGGGCTGTTACTTTAATATAGTTTTTAAAATTTAAATTTATAGATTTAAAAGGTTTTTCACGTTAATAACTAAATAAAGACGATAATAATATTTTAAAAATGTATAAAATGATAAAAAATGTCTAAGAATTCATTCGTTCTAGATTTAAAACACTGGCTTTTGTTAATGAAAAAGAAGCAATCATAACACTATGAGTTATCATCCTAGTCAAATCACATGCCTAAACATGTGAGATAAGAAGGGTTTGGCATTGATATAGAGTATTGGCAAAATAAAAATAAACATGAGAAATTTGAGAGGCCGGTGCTTGATGTATGATTAAAGCTTTAAGTTGGAAAAGGAATTTTTGTTACACATTCCCATCCATCATTTCTCTTCCTGTGCTAAGTAGATCCAATAGATATTTATATATAGAGAGAGTATTATATAAATATTAGAATTAAATATGTTTTTATTTTTCAATTATAGTGAAAACTTGTAATTGGTTTTTATTTAAAACTTTGTTTTTTTTTAGTTTTTTTATTTTCTAAACTGATGGGTTTAGTCTCTTCTTTCTATACACGCCAACATGTGTCTATGTGTTGAATTTTTTTAAAAAAAATTAGAGGTCTCACCTTATTTTGTTTTCTTTCTTTATTCCTCTTTCTCACACTAAATCTATCGTTTTGTCATCCTAAATCCTAATGTTACCACCACTCATCTTCATAGGAGATAATTTCATCTAATAATAATAATATTTTATTAAAAAAATTAACTCTTATCTAACTTTTAAACCTTCTTATCTTCAATTTTAGCTTGATTTTGTAAATAATTACATTTTGGGTTACACTAATTTAATTGTACTACTAAAAACTTTTCTTGATGTATATAGTTTGAGCCAAGAAGCCAGACCCTTTTCAAATAGAACACTTATGCAAACTCTTTGAGTCTTAAAGAAATTTTTTTATCATTCTTAAAACCTTAAGCTTAATGAAAAATCTTAACTATCTTATTTTGAGTTTGAGAGAGAAAAATATTTCTTATGCGTGACTATGGTTCAAGTTTTGAAGAGTTAACTAAAGTCACAAGAGAGCATTGAGAACAAGTTTAAAAGGATGGTGGTTTCGGTGTACATATATATAAAAACAATATTTGCAAAGAATGAAAGTTGGTGGAAGCAAGTTAGGAATTGGGTTTATTTTGCTTATATAGAAGGGAGTAGAATGCTATATCATGTTCGATCTATTTGCTCTATTTGCTTGAGGTGCCTTTGTTATCCAAAAAAACCAAATTATCTTCTTAGTTTAGCCACAATACAATCCATAAAAGTCCTTGTGATGTTAACATGCTTTTGAATGTATATAACCTTGTTGAAACAAAAAGAAAAGTTATGTAAAATTGTGATGGTAGAGAGAATGACACACATCCTCATATACTAGCATGCATGAGTGAAACATTTATTCTATTGAGGAGTGGTTTCTTGTGATTAAGGAAAACATTTTGCCATGATTGTTGATCCCTTATAAAACTTTTGCATGTACTTGGTGATTATTTATTGCTTTGTGAGCACGATAGTTGAAGCTTGACTTGCCAAAAAAACACGATTTCTCTAGATTTAATTCAAAGACAAGTAAGCATGATTGATATCTATTTTATTGTTTGAAATCAATTTTTGGAGTTGCTAGACAATTGTAGATGAAATTATTTTCTAGGTTAAGTTACCTTTTACTTGAGGACAAACAAGGTTCTAAGTTTGGGGAGTTGATTATGCTAATTTTTACAATTATCTTAGTCATATTTTATTAACAAAATAAACTCTTCTCTAGCTTCTAAACATTTTTATCTTCAATCTTAGTTTGCTTTTGTAAATAATTACATCTTAGGTTACACTAATTTAATTATGCTACTAATCCCATTTTTGTCTAATCTAATGATAAAAAGCTTTTACTTCAAGCCAAGACATGTTGGCATCCCTAAGAAGCAAGAAGGTTGTGAACTCATAGAAGAGAAGTTGTGATGGGTGCCACAATCTGTGTTGGGCACTAGCAACTCAAAGACCCAACACCATTTGTAGACCTGACCAATGTCAGGTGGTGTAACACAGTGTCGAGCGTCACTTCTACTCTTGAAATTAGCATTGGGCGACACTTTAATGGTTCAAGACGCTAGCTTCACAAAGAGCTTGGTTTATTTTTCCCTATTTTTTCTTATTTCTCGAAGGAGAATGGATCTGGAGTGGTTGGAGATTCAAAAATACACCTTTGGAGAACTTGGAGGTTTTTTAGGGCTTGTGGTTGAAATCTCTTCTTCCTCTTTGTATCTCCTTCTTCTTCTATTTATTATTTTGTAAGCTTAGAATCTCCATGACAATGGAGAGCTAAATCCATTTTGTTAGGGGGTAGATGTAACCATTAACTCTTTTGTATTTTTCAAATGCTTTGAATATATATATGACTCTTTCATTGAAAGCTAATATTCATGTTTCTTTACTTAACACTTGCTTTGATTTAGTCATCCATATACTTGGTTCATTAGGTGGTGGAAAGTATCTTTTATAACCTAGACTTGAAACAAGATACCTAATGGGACTTGTATCTAGGAATGGAGTTTGACTCATTAGTTGTCTTAAAAAATAGTTTATAAAGCGGGTTTGTTTATTAAGGGTTCAAGGGATTAACTCCTAATAAGAAAATTTAGGCTCATTCTACTGAGGGATTAGGATTTGAGTGGACTTAAGGGTTGACATTAGTGTATTAATAGAAAGATGTGAGTTTTTATATGCATGAGAGTGAAGTTGGTGAAATATAACCCCAACAATAACATTCCATATCATTTCTTGTGTTTTTCATTGTCCAAGTCTTTTTAACTACCAAGGTTCATCTTTACTATGCACAAATTTACTTTTTTTTTTGCCAAAACTCAAATGGAGTTAACACCAACTTTCTTCCTTACCTGTTTGTTATTTTAATTTTTTTTTCATTTGATTAGTGTATATTGTTGGAATATTAGAAGAGGTGGTGGAAGATTAAAGAATGTGTGATGGAGAGGAATCCTTGTTGTAATGGTGTTTGAATGGGGTAGAATCCATGTTTTGTTGTTTAGGGAAGAATCCAGGTTACGTCCAAGCTTGAAAATTCAATTGGTTGAAGCCATTGAGAATGTCTTTAAAGTTGCATTTAGAGTCACATTTTGTTGGCAAGGGTGAACACTATAACCTTATCACGCCAACTCGATTTCCTCAATGAATTAGAAATTTTTAAGCCAAAAACAAAGGCTTTGATGGAGTAAACAACAACATTTGCTTCCTTTGAAACAACAAACCGAGCTAAGGACAAGGAGGACCAAAATATGACCCAAAAAGCAAAAGCCTTCATCAAAGAAGCTCGTGTTTGGGTCAGTGAGAAAGGGGCAATTGCAATAAGAGATCTGAAATGGGGAGAATCGTGAGGGTTGAGAATGAAAAGTTTGATAAAAGAAAATGTGTCTACCCTTTTGGATGAGCGGATGAAAATTGACAAGTGAAATCTTGTTGTAGATTTTTCTAAAATGGAATGTTGATGTTAGTGACAAAGATGAAGGAACTATTATTAACCCGTTTGTTTGATAAGAAAAAGTGTGGAACTTAGAATTGAGAAAAGTTGGTGTTTAGGTGCATCATCATCATCATCTTGAGTGAATGAGGCCGAGAGGTTGAATACTCTTGATTGTGAGCTATTATGACATCGGTGCTAGCAAATCGACCACGATGAAGAGGGAGAAATGACTCTGGTGACAAACAATGATGTTAGCGAACCTCCTTAGTGGCCTACGTTGTTGCTAGTGATTCGATGAAGTGCAATAGGGCCTTGGTGGAGGCAAAGTGAAGAGATGATGGAAATGAAACCCTAGCAAACAAAATAATTAAATAAAAAAGGTATTGCATTAAATTATAAATTATTTAATTTTAATTCAAAATAATAAAATTAAACATGTGGTAGACACTTGTGTCCTATGTGTAAGTAGTGGAGATGCCTACATGGAATGTCTATTGCCACATGGTACAAAATTTAACAGTATTAGAAAGGAAGAATAAAATTCAATGCTTTAGAAAGTAAGGGAACAAAAAAAAAAATCAAAAGTTTAAAGTAAAAACCAGTTGCAATTTTTGTTATACTTAAGGGACGAAACATATTTAATCCTAAATTTATATGTACTAGTTAATTGTAGTTTAATCATTATGTTTTTGTTATATTTATATATTTATTGTTATTGTACCTTACATATTTACATTTCTTATTAGAGATAATATTATAAATAATATTTCCTTTTTTATTTATATTTTATTCTTTATTTGTGATTGAAAGTTATTATACTGCGATATAGGGATTTAAGATCTTATTTGTAATCTGACTTTGTTTGTACCTTTTTTTTTCTATTTTGCATTGTCCTAATTTTATATGATATTGATGTGTGAGTAAAATTTAATTGCATTCATATCTTAGTTTAGGTCATTTGCAAACATAATTGCATTAATCGAATGATTTAGTCATGCATTATTTTTGTTTCAGATCATACATTGGGATTTTGTGTTTTTCTTGTAGATTGGTGAATCTAAGTGTAAAAATCACAACTTGGGATGAATTGATGTACAAGATACAAAGATGAAACCAGAGAGTTCAACAACTTAGTTGTGGCAGTCTCACAACCTGTGGATTTTGCTTCAAAATGCAGATGCAAAATAGAGAGTTCAATAACTGAGCTGTGGAAGTTTCCACACCCTGTGGAGTTAGCTCGAAAAAATAGAAGACAAAACAGAGAGCTTCACAAGTGAGTTGTGGTTTTTACCACAACCTGTGGATTCACGTCAGGAATTGTAGAATTGAAACAGAGAAGAACACAGGTAGATTGGGGATTTTTCCATGGGTTGTGAAATTTTCCAGGAGCAGTTACTAATCTCATTTATGACTGATTTAAAGAGATTAAAATTAAAGAAAAATTGAAGGAATTTATGGAGAGGGAGTAACCACTATCCTAAAAAGGAGGAATTAGTGGAAAAGAAGGGGGGAATTTTAAAAACGTGGAAAGGGAGACATAAAAGGGGGTGGAAAAACGTTCACACTTCTTCTTCTTCTTCTTCTTCAGCTTTTTCTTGCTTTTCTTTTGGGATTTCTTTTACATTATGCAGAACTAATTTTCCTTTTGTTAGAGGATTGATGTAATACTTTTGATTATAATCTCTGAACCTTTTCAATTGATGTTTAGTTAATTTTAATCATCCCAGTGTTCTATTTATGTTCTAATGTCTATTCTATGAGTAGTTTCACAATTGGGAAATTCGGAATTGCTTGCGTTTATAAATAGAACATATTAGATGTTGTCACAATTGGAAAATTCGGCACAACTAGTTAGTTTGAAATTGAGATATAATTGTTCTTCATGATCTTATTGAATTTGTAACTGGCCTAATGGATTGGGGATTCAAATTCAATGGATAAGTTTGCCTATCTAAGGGATTAGGGGTAAACAAGCTCTTAATAAACTCAAGTGGATAATTATAATTTACACATCGATTGAAAAGATGAGGAATTTATATGAAAAGGTATGAAATCAATCTCTAACATTTTTATATCATTTTAATTTCCATCATTTGTTTATGTTCATCATTTTACTTGATAAATTTTGTCGCTCAAAATTAAGTAAGTTAGTCAACTAGTACTCAACTCCTTCAATCCCAGAGGACGATATTTTGTTACTACAATAGCGATTGGTACACTTGCCAAGCATTCAACAAGTTTGTGGTGTCGTTGTCGAGGATTGATTTTAGTTGATATTAGCGATCTAATTGGCTTAAGATTTGAGTTGTATATATATATATATATATATATATATATATATATATATATATATATATATATATATATATATATATATATATATATATATATATATATATAGTTGTTTATGCGAGGTATTGTTGCTCCGGAAGATTTACTTTTTGATTTAGAAATTGAATGCACAGCCAGAAGCAGAAGAAGTAGTGCAAGAAGAAGAAAGGAACAAAGACGAATTGAGCAAGAAGAGGAGACATCAACAATGGCAGAAGAACAACCTATGAGAAGGACTCTTCGTGATTATTCAATGCCAAATCCTAACAACTATCAAGGGAGCATCGTGAGACCTCCTATTCAAGCCAATAATTTTGAAATCAAGCCTGCCTTGTTACAAGTCATTCAACAGAATCAATTTGGAGGTACAATTTCAGAAGATCCTAATTTTCACCTAGAGAATTTTTTGGCAATCTGTGATACCTTGAAGATTAATGGAGTTTCAGATGATGCAATTTGTTTGATGCTTTTTCCTTTTTCACTACGGGATAAAGCTAAAAGTTGGCTTCAATCACAACCTCAAGGAAGTATTTCTACATGGGAGGATAAGGCTACAAAATTCGTAACAAAATACTTCCCTCCTTCCAAGTCAACTAAAATGAGAAATGAGATCACTACCTTTGTGTAGCAAGAAACTGAATCCTTATATGAGGCATGGGAAAGATACAAGGAACTAATGAGGAAATGTCGACATCATGCTCTACCAGAATGGTTGCAAGTGTAGATTTTCTATAATGGTCTTTCACCCTCTTTTAAAGCAATTTTGGATGCAGCAAGTGGAGGATCATTTAATTTGAAAACACCAGAGGAAGTTATGGAGACTCTTGAGTTAATGGCAAACAACACAGTGAATATGCAATTTGACCGTCAAAATAGAAAAGCTGGAGTGTTAGAGGTTAATACTTTGGATGCTATCTTAGCCCAAAACAAGTTGTTAACACAACAGATCACGGATTTGACTCAAAAGTTGGGAAATATGCAAGCAAATAATGTGAATACAAGATCTTCAGGGTGTGATTTTTGTGGAGGAATGCATCAGAATGGTGAATGTCAGGCCACTCACCAAGAGGCACAAGTTAAAGCAATAGGAGAACAACAGAATCAGTTTTCTACCAACCTTAATGCAAATTGGAGGCACCAACAAACTAGACCTTGGAGTAACCCAATCCAATCTAACCCACCAAGGTCTCCATATCAATATCAAGCTCAACCCAACAATCAAGGAAACAATATGTTTACGTTGGAAAATGCATTAGAGAAGCTAACTATGCAAACTTCTACCTTTGTGGAGCAGACTTCTAATTCATGAATGAGACAAGGACTAACTTCAAGAACCAGGAAGCTTCAATCAGAAATTTGGAGAACCAAATTGGTCAACTTTCAAGACAACTCTCAGAGAGATCTCCTGGCACATTCCCTAGTGACACAATACCAAATCCAAGGGAACAAAGTAAGGCAATTCAATTGAGGAGTGGAAGAGTGTTAGAGAATGAATAAAAGTGTGAGATGGAGAGAGAGAAAAAGAAAAGAGTTGATGACATGGTAGAAGAGAGTAACGAAAAATAAGTTGAGAGAAAACGTGAGGAGAAGAAAGAGGGAGAAAAAAATCAAGAGAGTGAGAGTAAGATGCGTGAGTATGTCCCTACAATTCCATTCCCTCAAAGGTTGAAGAAGCAAGAACAAGCGAAGCAATTTGCAAGATTTCTTGATGTTTTTAAGAAGCTCCACATTAATATTCCATTTGCTGAAGCATTAGAGCAAATGCCAAGTTATGCTAAATTCATGAAAGACTTGTTGTCAAAGAAAAGGAAGCTTCAAGAAGATGAAACAATTATGCTCATAGAGGAGTGCAGTGCAATAATTCAACAAAAATTACCTCCCAAGTTGAAGGACCCAGGAAGCTTCGTCGTTCCATGTGAGATTGGAAATATAACGGTGGGTAAAGCATTGTGTGACCTTGGAGCAAGTATCAATTTGATGCCTTTGTCAATTTTTAAAAGGCTTGGGATTGGAGAAGTGAAGCCTATTATGATAACTCTACAATTGGCAGACCGTTCAATGACTTATCCTTATGGAATTGTGGAAGATGTTTTAGTGAAGGTGGATAAATTTATTTTTCCAACTGATTTTATAGTTCTTGACATGGAAGAAGATGCTAAAGTCCCAATCATATTGGGAAGACCATTCTTAGCCATAGGAAGAGCATTGATAGATGTAGAACAAGGACAGTTGATGTTAAGAGTGGCAGATGAAAAAGTCACATTTTCTATGAATGAAGCAGTAAAGCACAAACATAACAGAGAAGACTGTTTCAGGGTTGAAATAATTGAGTATCTTGTGTTAGAGGAGATAGATTTCCATGTAAAGAAGAATCCATTAGAGAGAACTCTACTGTCAGGAAATGGAAGCAAAGGAGTTGAAAAGAGAAATTAATGATGAAGAGGTGGTGAAGTGTGCTCATCAATTAGAAGTGTTGAAACCAATATTTAATTCCACAAGAGGAATAGAAGATTTACACAAGAGTGAAGGCGAAGGAGTAGAAACGTCCAAGGTAGAAATGAAACAACTCCCTTCTCACCTTAAATACAGGTTCCTTGATGAGTAAAAGCTTAATCCAGTAATTGTGAGCAATGAACTTTCTTCCACTGAAGAAGATAAACTCTTAAGGGTGTTGAGGGAGTATAAATCTGCCTTTGGGTGGAAAATTGATGATTTGCAAGGAATTAGTCCTACTGTATGCATGCATAAAACTTATTTGGAAGAGGATTTCAAACCTGTGCGTCAACCACAAAGAAGGCTTAACCCAACTATGAAGGAAGTGGTAAGGAAAGAAGTAATTAAATTGTTAGATGCAGGAATTATCTACCCAATTTCTGATAGTGAGTGGGTGAGTCCTATTCATGTTGTACCCAAGAAAGGAGGAATGATAGTGGTGACAAATGAAAACAACGAGCTCATTCCTACAACAAAAGTCACAGGGTAGTGGATGTGCATAGATTACTGAAGACTGAATCAAGCCACAAGAAAGGACCATTTTCCACTTCCATTCATAGATCAAATGCTGGAAAAATTGGCAAGGCATGCTTATTACTACTTTCTAGATGGGTACTTTGGGTACAACCAAATAGTAGTAGCTCCTGAAGATCAAGAAAAGACGGCATTTACATGTCCCTATGGAGTCTTTGCCTATAGGAGGATGCTATTCGGTCTCTACAATGCGCCTGCAACATTTCAAAGGTGTATGTTTTCCATCTTTTCTAATTTGATTGAAAATTGCATTGAGATCTTCATGGATGACTTTTCTGTATTTGGCTCTTCATTTGATTCTTGCTTAGCTAATTTGACCTTAGTGTTAAAAAGATGCCAAGAAACTAATCTAGTGCTAAATTGGGAAAAATGCCATTTTATGGTGAGAGAAGGTATTGTTCTTGGTCATCACATCTCTGCTAAAGGTATCGAGATTGATAAAGCAAAGGTGGAAGTAATAGGACAATTACCTCCTCCAGTGAATGTAAAAGGGGTAAGAAGTTTCTTAGGTCATGCAAGTTTTTATAGGCGATTTATCAAAGATTTTTCTAAGATAGTAAAGCCTATGACTAATCTTCTTGAAAAAGAAACCCCTTTTATGTTTGATGATGCATGCTTGCAAGCATTTTTAACCATAAAGGAAAAACTTGTTTCTGCTCCTATAATTACAGCACCTAATTGCTCTTTACCATTTGAATTGATGTGTGATGCGAGTGATTATGTTGTGGGTGCTGTATTAGGACAAAGAAAAGAAAAAGTGTTTCATGTCATATATTATGCTAGTCGTGTATTGAATGAAGCTCAAAAGAATTATGCCACGACTGAAAAAGAATTGCTTGTAGTAGTGTTTGCATTTGATAAATTCCGATCTTATCTTGTTGGGTCAAAGGTTATTGTTTACACTGATCATGCTGCGTTTATTTGCTAAGCAGGATGCCAAGCCATGATTAATACGTTGGATTCTCTTATTACAAGTGTTTGACTTGGAGATCCGAGATAAGTAGGGGAAGCAAAATTTAGTGGCAGATCAACTTTCAAGATTGAAGTTTGATGAAGGGAATCGAGACATCAAGCCTATTGCAGAGGAGTTTCTGGATGAGAAGTTAATGGCCATTACTTCCTTGCCATGGTTTGCAGATTTTGCTAATTTTAAAGCAAGAGGTATAATTCCAAATGACCTTACTTTTCAGCAAAAGAAAAAAAACTTGCATGATGCTAAGTGCTATTTTTGGGATGATCCCTTGTTGTTCAAAAGATGTGGTGATGGTATGATCAGGATATGTGTTCCTGAAAATGAATTTGAGAACATTCTTTGGCATTGTCATGGGTCAGATTATGGGGGACATTTTTAAGTTGAGAGAGCAGCTTCTAAAGTTTTACAAAGTGGATTTTATTGGCCTACCCTCTTTAAGGATGTCCAGAGTTTTGTGAAACAGTGTGATAGATGTCAAAGAGTTGGAAATATTTCAAAAAGACATGAGATGCCCATGAACAACATACTTGAAGTGGAGATTTTTTATTTTTGGGGTATAGATTTTATGGGGGCCCTTCCCTAGATCTTTCTCAAACAAATACATTTTGGTTGTTGTGGATTATGTGTCTAAATGGGTAGAGGTTGTT
>NC_028358.1:25794385-25797004 GCF_000741045.1 Vigna radiata var. radiata | reverse complement strand
GCATTTTGGGCTATTAAATTGCTAAATTTTGATTTGAAGACTGCAGGTGAGAAAAGGCTGCTTCAATTGGATGAGTTAGATGAATTCAGACTGCAGGCCTATGAAAATGCTCAAATTTATAAAGAGAGAACCAAAAAATGGCATGATAAAAAAATTGTGCTGAGAGAGTTTACCCCAGGACAGCAAGTTCTATTGTATAATTCTAGACTTAAATTGTTTCCTGGAACACTAAAGTCTAGGTGGTCGGGTCCTTTTGTGGTTCAAAATTTTTTTCCTTTTCCTACAATTGAAATCTCTGACCTTAATGCTAAGAGAAGTTTTAAATTAAACAGTCAAAGGTTAAAGTTATATTTGGGAGGGGATTTTGAAAAAAAATAGGACCAGTGTCTCATTCACGGCATCACATTATGCTGGTGAAAATGAATTTCCTTAATTTCTTCTGTTGAAAAAAAAAAAGAAGAAGAAAAGAAAGGGGCTGAACTGAAAAAGAAGTGTACCCGATTCAGTGATTCATTTTTAGAGCAAAAACAACCCTAACATTTTGCACATTCTCCACAATCCAATCACCGACAGCAACCCAACACCGGCGAAATGACACGCGCACGCCGCAAATGCGTCAACCTCTGCAGATCGTCGCGCCTTCCATGCGGCAGAAGACGACAGCACCACGGCGCTCTGGTCGGCGTCCTCCAATCGTCAATGTCGACTCCACCGATCAGCGGACACCATCGCCACCACTCCATTCAGACCGTCAGCGTTCCACAGCGGAATTCCATGACCCAAACCACCGAACCGCATCATCGGCTTCCTTACCGCACTCCGCTTCTTTGTCGCAACAAACCATCGCGGTCGCTGAATTTGTGCACGCTAATTCAGTGCCACCAGTCGTGGAACAACGTCCAGGGAAGAGAGCTCGTTCTTCTGCTAATAACCCCAGTGATATTTCTTTTCAAAATGAAGAACAGAGGTTGAGGTTTGCTTCATTACTTAAGAGAGTTATTGTGCCTACACGTTATTTACACGAAAATACCTTAAGCACGTTAGGCATGTCTGAGGAATTTTATGGGATGATTGAGAAAATTGGTTGGAGTTCTTTTGTTACTTTAAAATATCCTGCATGTGAGAAAATCACAATGGAGTTTCAAAGTTCTGTGAAAGCAGAAATACTGCAAGGAAAGAATTGTGAAGAGGGGCTGATTACATTCAGATTGCATAATGTTAATTACAAGCTCACTTTAGCTGAGTTTAATGCAATCTTTGGCTTTCCTAATGGCGGTGAACGGAATTATCCTAAAGAATTTGATGTTAGGTCCTTTTAGTTTAAATTATCTCAATAAAGTTCTTTTGTGTCATCTGATTCTAAAGTAGCTCATATTCATCACCCCTGTTTTCGATATGCTCACCTGCTCATGGCTCATACGCTATTTGCTCGGAGTGATAGTCATTCTGCGGTTCGAAAGTCTGAATTGTTATTTTTATGGGGTGTGGTCAATGATGTTCAATTGGATTCAGGCGCTTGGTTTGCTCGTCAGTTTCTAAAGGTAGGAAAAGCTTCATCTGGAAAATAGCAATTTATGGGCTGATCACCATTATTGCTTTACATTTGAACATTCCTTTGGAGGGTGACAAGGCAATCTTAGGAAACTCCATAATTGATTTAGAGATGTTGATCCATAATGAAATGTTGGTGAAAAGGGAAGATCATTATTGCTTAGTAATGAGTGATATCACAGGCATGCCACCTCAACCTCTTCCAAATTCTGAGTTCATTACATTGCGTGGTAAAGATAGGTGGATTTTCTCTGAATCTCAATGTCAAAATACCTCTCATGATGATCCTGAACCCTCCTCTCACATACCTCTTATTCCTCGGCCTTCTACAGTTGATACTCTTTCTCACCTCCAGCAGTCCATGACTGAACTCTAAGCTCAACAACTCCAACATTATCAAGAGTTCATACAATTCCGAGATACTCAACTTCTCCATCAGAAAAATGTGGAACAACTCTTATAAGAAGTTCTCACCATGCTCCACTCTCATCATCAGTAATCTTGTGAGTTGTAGCCCCCCACACTTTTTACTTTCTATACATAGGGGACCATGTACATATTTAAGCTTAGGGTGTTCTTGTGCATGACATCTTACATCATTTTTGCATCTACATGTTGCATATCATGTTTAAATGGAAATGTATCATCTTAGCTCTGAGTTTTATGTTCTGTACAATGATATTTTATAAGCACACTGTGGGTACATATTTCTGATTGCTTGTTGGGAAACTTCACACACTACACAGTGAGACTTGACATTATGACACTTGTCATGGGTCAGATTATGTGGGGCATTTTTCAATTGAGAGAACAACTTCTAAAGTTTTACAAAGTGGATTTTATTGCCCTACCCTCTTTAAGGATGCCCAGAGTTTTGAGAAACAGTGTGATAGATGTCAAAGAGTTGGAAATATTTCAAAAAGACATGAGATGCCCATGAACAACATACTTGAAGTGGACATTTTTTATGTTTGGGTATAGATTTTATGGGGGCCCTTCCCTAGATCTTTCTCAAACAAATACATTTTGGTTGTTGTGGATTATGTGTCTAAATGGGTAGAGGTTGTT
>NC_028358.1:25756010-25794045 GCF_000741045.1 Vigna radiata var. radiata | reverse complement strand
GCATTTTGGGCTATTAAATTGCTAAATTTTGATTTGAAGACTGCAGGTGAGAAAAGGCTGCTTCAATTGGATGAGTTAGATGAATTCAGACTGCAAGGCTATGAAAATGCTCAGATTTATAGAGAACCAAAAAATGGCATGATAAAAAAATTGTGCTGAGAAGTTTACCCCAGGACAACAAGTTCTATTATGTAATTCTAGACTTAAATTGTTTCCTGGAAAACTCAAGTCTAGGTGGTCGGGTCCTTTTGTAGTTCAAGAAGTTTTTGCTTTTGGTACAATCAAAATCTCTTACCTTAATGCTGAGAGAAGTTATAAAGTAAATGGTCAAAGGTTAAAGTTGTATTTGGGAGGGGATTTTGAAAAAAATAGGACCAGTGTCTCATTCACGGCATCACATTATGCTGGTAAAAATGAATTTCCTTAATTTCTTCTGTTAAAAAAAAAAGGAGAAAAGAAAGGGGCTGAACTGAAAAAGAAGCATACCTCATTCAGTGATTCATTTTCAGAGCAAAAAGAACCCTAACATTTTGCAGGTTCTCCCCAATCCAATCACCGGCAGCAACCCAACACCGGCGAGATGACACGCGCACGTCGCCAATGCCGTCAACCTCCGCAAACCGTCGCGCCTTCCATGCGGCAAAAGACGAGAGCACCACAGCGTTGTGGTTGACGTCCTCTTGTCGTCAATGTCGACTCCACCAATCAGCGGACACCATCGCCACCACTCCGTTCAGCCCGTCAGCGTTCCACGGCGAACTCCCATGACCCAGACCGCCGAACCGCATCATCGGCTTAGTCACCGCACTTCGCTTCACTGCCACATCAAATCATCGCGGCCGCTGAATCTGTGCGCCCTAATTCAGTACCACAAGTCGTGGAACAACGTCCAGGGAAGAGAGCCCGTTCTTCTGCTAATAACCCCAGTGATATTTCTTTTGGTTTAAACCCTTATTTGGTCCTCATATTTGTATGTCAATCTCAATTTGGTCATCATACTTTTTTTTTGTCTCAATTGGGTCCTATAACTTGTAAAAATGAGGCAATTAAACCCTCTCCGTTAACTAATGACTAACGCCGTCTGTTACTGATGACGTGGTGGACAGAGAATTGACTGACTTATAAGAATTTATATACGTGGAATATAAATATATAAAATAAAAACTTTTGAGGTGGAATTAGATTTTTTAATTTAGGTTTTTTAATTGAATCAGAAAACAATAATTGAGAGGAATTAGGGATTTAACCATTCCCAGCCTCATTCACTTCGGAAAAGAAATTGAGACCTAGAGTCTCTCATCCAACAAAATCTAAAAGGGGAATTTGCCCTCTCCGCCTGCACGCTACCGCCTCTGCCAAGTCGGCCACCGCAAGCTGGGAGCCAGGATGTCGCCGGCGTCGCTAGTCGCCGTCAAAGTCATTGTCGGCGACCGCTCCGATCTCTCCCTTCTTCTTTTCCTCGCGCGAGAGGGAAGCACCATCCTCCTTCACGTCTCGTCTTCGCCGCTACAGCAAAACCAGTCGCCGCCGTCCACGCCGGAGAAAGCCGCATCGTGTACGGCGGTTCTGCATCCACCTCTGCCCTCTTAAACCCAGGATACCATTGCTCCCACCGTGACCAAACAGAGGTGTCACCGTCACTCTCCTCTCTGAACTCTCACAGTCCTAAAATCCTCCTCCTCTCGGTATCAATCCAATTCCAGATGCATGGAGACTAAAGATAGGTTTCTGATTTCTATTGTGTATACGTTTTTTGCCTAAGGACTTAACTCCTTTCGATGGTTGGGAATGAACAGAGTCGTAACCAATTTGGGGGGTTTGGGTTTGTTCTTTTTTTGCAGGTGAACCCTTCTCCGGAAACAACCCTCTTCACCTCNAGATTCATCACGGCTTGGTNAACATTCACCTNNAGAGGGCATAAAANCANCAAATTGCACACAATAGAGAGTACTGACATGGGTCACNGGTTTGCTCATGCTNTTCCTCGTCNCCTTCCTCACTTACCACTNCATGATGCTCCTCGTGCGCACTCGTCCGCAAGCTTGAATCCAAGGAGGAGTTCCCCCATCTCAACTCTTTTGGTGATTTGGGGTATGCCATTGGGGGCCCTCCCGGCAAATTTTTCGTTGATGTCATGATAGGGTTTTCTNATTGCGNTTTCTGCGTNGGTGTTTTTCTACGGTTTAGGGGTGGCAATGTATGCNTTTGAAGGGATAGNAATGANTTTGCCACTGGAATCAGAGGCGAAAGATAAGGATGACAATNAGAGAAATGATGTAGCTGAGGAAGAAATAGATGATGAAGACACTGCCTTTTTTGACACTCGGGATTTTCTGTCATCTTTGAATTCTTTTAAAAGTAATGCTTCTGATATTAGGGTCTCGTCTTTCTCTTCAGACGATGAAGGACTCTATGTTGTTGAATCAGAGGAGGATGTAGATCCTTCCATTAGATCTGTTGGATTCAACTATCCTTACGTTAAGCGGCGAAATCAATTCAATTTTGCCACGTCATAATTTTTTAATTTAAATAAAAATTCCATCTAATCAAACAATGCACGTAAGTAAATACAGCTCAACTAAATTTAACGCCGTTTCAGATCACTTAACGGAGAGGGCTTAATTGCCTCAATTTTACAAGTTATAGGACCCAATTGAGACAAAAAAAAAATATGATGACCAAATTGAGATTGACAGACAAATATGAGGAACAAAAGAGGGTTTTAACCATTTCTTTTCAAAATGAAGAACAGAGATTGAGGTATGCTTCATCACTCAAGAGAGTTATTGTGCCTACGCATTATTTAAACAAAAATACCTTAAGTACGTTAGGCGTGTCTGAGGAATTTTATGGGATAATTGAGAAAATTGGTTGGAGTTCTTTTGTTACTCTAAAATATCCTGCATATGAGAAAATCACAATGGACTTTCTAAGTTTTGTGAAAGCGGAAATACTGCAAGGAAAGAATTGTGAAGAGGGGCTGATTACATTCAGATTGCATAATGTTAATTACAAGCTCACTTTAGCTTAGTTTAATGCAATCTTTGGTTTTCCTAATGGCGGTGAACGGAATTATCCTAAAGAATTTGACGCTTGGTCCTTTTGGTTTAAATTATCTCAATCAAGTTCTTTTGTTTCATCTGATTCTAAAGAAGCTCATATTCATCACCCCTGTTTTTTATATGCTCACCGACTCATGGCTCATACGCTATTTGCTCGGGGTGATAGCCATTTTGCAGTTCGAAAGTCTGAATTGTTATTTTTTGGGGGTATGGTCAATGATGTTCAATTGGATTCAGGCGCTTGATTGGCTCGTCAGTTTCTAAAGGTAGGGACTGGACAAATAGCAATTCGTGGGCTGATCACCATTATTGCTTTACATCTGAACATTCCTTTGGAGGGTGACAAGGCAATCTTAGGAAACTGCATAATTGATTTAGAGATTTTAATCCATAATGAAATGTTGCTGAAAAGGGAAGATCGTTATTGCTTAGTAATGAGTGATATCACAGGCATGCCACCTCAACCTCTTCCAAATTCTGAGTTCATTACAGTGCATGGTAAAGATAGATGGATTTTCTCTGAATCTCAATGTCAAAATACCTCTCATCATGATCATGAACCCTCCTCTCACATGCCTCATATTCCTCGGCCTTCTACAGTTGACCCTCTTGCTCACCTCTAGTAGTCTATGACTAAACTCCAAGCTCAACAACTTCAACATTATCAAGAGTTCATACAATTCCAAGATACTCAACTTCTCCATCAGAAAAATGTGGAACAACTCTTGCAAGAAGTTCTCACCATGCTCCGCTCTCGTCATCAGTAATCTTGTGAGTTGTAGCCCCCACATTTTTTAATTTCTATACATTGGGGACTATGTACATATTTAAGCTTGGGGTGTTCTTGTGCATGACATCTTACATCATTTTTGCATCTGCATGTTGCATATCATGTTTAAATGGAAATGTATCATCTTAGCTTTGATCTTAATGTTCTGTACAATGACATTTTCTAAGCACATTGTGGGTCCATATTTCTGAATGCTTGTTTTGAAACTTCACACACTACACAGTGAGACTTGACACTATGACACTTATCATGGGTCAGATTATGGGGGGCATTTTTCAGTTGAGAGAACAGTTTCTAAAGTTTTACAAAGTGGATTTTATTGGCCTACCCTCTTTAAGGATGCCCAGAGTTTTGAGAAACAGTGTGATAGATGTCAAAGAGTTGGAAATATTTCAAAAAGACGTGAGATTGCCCATGAACAACATACTTGAAGTGGAGATTTTTTATTTTTGGGGTATAGATTTTATGGGGCCCTTCCCTAGATCTTTCTTAAACCAATACATTTCGGTTGCTGTGGATTATGTGTCTAAATGGGTAGAGGCTGCTTTTCAAAAAAACCTCTTCTTTGATATATCATTCAAGAAGGTGTTTTTCATGTCCATTAAGAACAATTTGAGGTTAAGCATAGATGCAATAGTTAGTAGGATTCGAGTAACTTCAAGCCTAGCAACGAATGCATATGTTTCATCATAGTCAATTCCTTCTTCTTGACTATATCCCTTAGCTACTAATCTTGCCTTATTCTTTATAATAGCTCATGTGTCATATCTTGTTTCTAAATATCCATTTGGTTCCAATTACCTGATAAGCATTGCTTTGTGAAATAAGTTCTCAAACATTGTTTCTTTTGAACTGATTATGTTCTTCTTGCATTGCTAGGTACCAATTTTCATCCTTGGAAGCCTCATTGATGTTTTTCAATTCCACTTGTGACACAAATATTACATTAATGCATAATTGTCCTAGTTGTCTTCTTGTGGATACCCCTTTGGAGATATCACCTATTATATTCTCTATTGACATATCCCTTAGAATTGTCCACTCCTTAGAGAGATCTATTGTGTTTTCATTCTCAATTTCAGCTGGTGTTTGCTCCTCTTGAGTGTTTTCCAGATGTTTTGTCACATCAGCACTTGTTTCAATTTCACTTGAACAGATTCTTCTACAATTAGAATACTCTTATTATAGATTCTATAAGTTTTTCTTGTTAAAGAATAATCTAGAAAGATTCCTTCCTCTGCTATTAGAATCAAACTTATCAAGATTGTTCTTACCATTTTTTCTTGATATTTGACATTGGTGAAAAAATGTGTATTCTTTTAAAATTTAATACTTGATAGTATGATCTTTTCTTTGCTTTGACTTTTTATTTTTTGTAAAGAAAAAGTATTTAATTAATATTTGAAATAATAAAAGGGTAGATACGTATAGGATGAAGATGAGAGAAAACTTTTTTATTCATTAGACACAAAATCGGTGATGAGGATAAATTTTTACTTTATAGATGAAGATAAGATAATTAAACTTGCACTCATCTTGTTAAATATGGTGTCATGTTGTTAAGGTGATTTTTACAATTGTGACATGAAAAGTTCTATTCAAATTCTCATAATTTAATCATTCATAATTCGAAACGTATTTAAATGGTTTTTATTGATTCTCTATTATCTTCCATATGAAATCATTACATTTATATTTCATCTTATCAGTTATACAAATTGCTTATTTATAAAATCTCACAAGTGTTTTTATATTTTACTGATACATTTTCGATGATTTGGAACTAGTAAATCATAAATTTTAAAAAATATTAGATAATTATATAATATATATATATAGAGAGAGAGAGAGAGGATAGTTTAATATTTATAAAATGATAGTTTGATCTTTATACTCATATCTTATTTATATATTTATGATTTTGTTATGTCTTTACATTAAGTTAATATTTTTTTTTTCTGAGTTTCATTCTTGTTTCATTATTATGAGACTGAAAGACCAACAAATTCATATCCAAAAATATGTTTATATTATTTTTATCTGGTTTCATCTTTTTCTTTTTATTTGATTTCTCTTAACTATATTTTAGGGGAGCAAGTTTTAAAAATTTGAAAAATGCGTAGATTTTCATGGTTTTGCAACAACAGAGGACATTATTCCTTATATTGAGATTTATGTGGCTATTATTCTTTCTTTCTATCTCGTTCCATCTTTTCTTTAAATATTGTTATTTTTTTATTATATCAAGTGTTTTTCTCTAAAATTCATCATGGGAAAGTTTAAAATACTATTTTCTTAAAATATGAATTCAAGCACTAAAGATTATCTAAGTCCAAAGTACTAGATAAAATTTTGATGTATATGCATATTCGACATGATGAAGAACTAATTAATAGTATTATATATATATATATATACAGCATGTCAAGCATTTAAGTTTATCATGATGATGACCCATAACCTATCTAGAACCCTTGAGGCAACAGGACAGAAGTGTCTGCTGGGGAATCAACCACATTCCAAAAGTGTTTATCATTACAATGATTTTTCAATTTATTATTTTTAGAAAATATATTCAGTGTATTGGAGTCAAACAAATAGGTGGTTATTATCATTTAATTATAATATCTGGGGAAAATGTTGATCCCCCATATACATCTTTATAGCAATTTAATTATATTATTTTTCATCTGGATTATCTTTGGCCAACTATTTTCTTCAATCAGTTCTTTGCGTGATTAATTAATTTGTTTTAAATTGATCGATTTCACATAACATTTTCATTATTAATAAATATTTTTTTAAGTGTTTTCTGAGATTGGTCATACACAATACCATGGTAATTTTTTTATTAACATTAACTAATTTGAACTAATTAACCAAATTTTCATAATAAAATTACCAAATAACTTTCAGGGGTTGATGTAATGAACTTCTATAATTTGGATAAATAAGAACAAAGGAGAGAATAAGCTATAATTATTGGCCTATTTTAAAAATAGAAAAGTGTTTTAGGAAATAATACAAAGTAGTTTATTTTATAAGTTTTTTCCCGTCATACACTCCCATTTTATTTATTTTTCTTTTATTATTAACTCTTGTATTTTAATAATTTATTTATTACTTTTAATTTCTCTTTACTTATTATTATTTATTTTAATTTATTTATGGACTATTTATTTAACATTTTATGTATTTCAAATTTTAGAAAATATTTAACATTATAAATCAAAGTAACTAATACGTTATTACATAAATATCATGTGAAATTGTATACAAAAAACATTATAAAAGATAAATCTAACGACTAAATTAAAAAATTAAAAATAAAATTTTGAAAATAAATAAAAATTAATTTTGATTAATATTCATTTAAATAAAATGAATTTTCTAAATAAAAAATACCTATAGAACTTTTAAAAAATAAATAGATGTACCAAAATATTTAACAAAAATTTAATTATTTCAAAAAGGTTTAAACTTTTAATTACATAATAGCATATTATAATATAGAAGACATAAATTTCGTTTTGGCATTTGTATGGTAATTAAAGAAAAACATTTTTGTAACCTTCATTGACACTTTAATTCTTTTTCTTCTTTGTTTTTGTGGTTGGAAAGGAACATGAAACACATTACATGGTATGTTTAATTTGTTTAGTAATTTGGTTTGAGTTTATTATGTAAAAATTAAACTAATATTTATTAATTATTATAATATAATAAAAGATTATACTAGAAAAGTTATCCCATTTGTTAATTTTTTTATCATTTGATATTTCGATAATATTAATTATTTTTGCTATATTACTATTTCTTTTACGATATTTTATTATATAGTCATTTAATAAAATTTAACGTTCAAAAATATATTTTAATTTTAGTCTGCAAAATATTATCATTTAAAAATAATAATATTGATATTTATTTTAATGTAAGTTGATTTTTAAAATAAATTGTTATTTTAGTTACACACATTTTAATATCATTAAAAGTTTTTTTAACATATTTTTACATATTTAATAATATGTTAAAGAATATAATATATTTAAAGTATTATTTTTTATATAGTCTCTTTTTCTTTTATGGTTTCTATTACTTAATCATTTAATAAAATTAAATTCAAAAAAAATATATTTTACTTATTACTTAAAATAATATTATTTAAAAAATAATATATGTTTAGTGATAAAAAAATAATAGAAATTTGTGATAAAAAAATTGTTTTAAAAATTTAATTATTAATTGTTTATGTGAACGGTTTCTTTTATTAATATTTTATTATTAAATAATGTTTTCTTGTCAAAACGAAACAATTAAACGGAAATTAGAAAAAAGGAAAGTTAACTAAACTGAAACTGATATAAGTTCAGTTTTTCATAAAATAATATACTGATTTTTTAGTAAAAGTGGATAAGTTTTTTTAGTATAATATAATACAATTAATTATAGTATAGTATGTTTCAGATATTTTTATCTAACCCTATCATCAATTTTAAAAATTTGGGGATTATAACACAAATTATAATTTTGTGTGAAATTTCATAAACTAAAATCATATTTGATCCATTTTCTTTCCAAGACTTTTTTAAAGAGATCAATTTTTCTAGAATTTGATTAGAGGTTAACTTTTTTTAATTAATTTGGGTTGAATTTGACTAGAGGTTGACTTTTTTTAATTAACTTGGGTTGAATATGTTGTCTTGCATATCTCCTCAATTTTTATAAAATGCATGTTACACTATAAGAAAATATTTTATTAGCATTGATGGTAATTGAAAAAGAGTGTCATACTTATATTATTAATAAGGGAAATTATGAAAGCATGGTAAGTAACCGGGTAGTATGAGTCATCAAAGATAAACACTATCAGAGTTAACCAATAAAATACTTAGTGTAACACTGTAAAAGTAAAATATTTATTTGATACAGGATAAAATGATTTTAAAATATAAACTTTTATAGTTTTTAAAATAAAATATCATATGAATATAAAATAATTATGTATGTTAAACTATATTTTTTTTAATATGAAACTTGGTATAGACAAATAAATGGGACAGTCCTACTGACTCAATAACCACACACAAGTGTAAAAAAAACAAAAATATCGTACAGTACTATTTTCTTACCCACAATGCAGAGCTTTTCATCTTTTAATTAATCTATGCGTGATGGTTGAATATTGAATCAGTCTAGTCACTATTTTGGCACATTACATTTTAGAAAAATGTTTTACTGACGGCAAAAAGCACAAAAGTAAGTACAATTTTTTTCTCAAATCTATTAAATTGGTGTAAATTTTAGAAAAGATTACAAAAGTGGATACAATTTTATGATAAACATACTCGATTTGTAAACATACTCAATTTTCCCCTTCTTTTTTTTTTTTTTTTGTCGAAGGTCGAAATATGGGCCATTGCCCATTATAAAGAAGAACCTGATCAAAATCATTGTTTGCTCAAATTGATGGGAACTAAGCCCAGCAAATATAAATGACCAGTTAGTTAGAAGAGAGTATAAATTAATGACCAAAAAAACTTTATAATAATAACACCATGAATAGAAAAAAATTAGTTGTTCTAGTGTTGGTTGTAGTGATTTGGATCATCACTTTTGTTGATATACTTTAGTTATTGCCGTTCTACTCTTTGTAATTTATTTTACTACAATTTACGCAAAACCTTTATCTCCATTCTCTTCTTTATCTATTATTTTCCATTTTATTTTTTATTCATCTACAATTTCCTATTTAAAAAAAAATATTGTTATTGGAGAGAAGTGCCTGAAATTATTGGTGGAGATTCACATTATAAGATAATTTAGTAATGTGAAGATATTTCTGACTAATATAAGTGAATTATATATCAACTTTATCTTGGTATTTGATTCATAAAGAGTTATACATTTGAAATCAGATCGAAAAACATAAGTTTGCTAGTTCATTAAAAAAAATACACGTCAAAATTGATTTGGTTCATTGATTAACATTTGATAATTAATGAATATATATATATATATATATATATATATAGATATTTATTTATTATGTAAGAAACAAGTTTACTTTAAAGTGTATTATGTAAGAACTTAAAAAGAGTATTTTTAATAGAATAAAGAAGAGGATTAAATTAAGGAGATGAGTTTTTTATTTTATAAAATGTATAAAATATAAAACTTTGTTGAGCCTTGCTCACTCTTCTTAAACCATTTCTTCTCTCTAAAAAAACCTTGCACTCTATCTTTCTCCATATTCTTTCTAACCTTTCTCTCAACTGAGCCAGTAGATTTTCCGAATAGGTGGTGTATAAACGTGAACCGATCAAGTTTGAGTTTTTAGCGGGTAAGCTATCCTTGACTTCTCTTTGTTGTTCTTGATCTAAGACATGCAAATCCCACTGGTTGTATGTGTCTTTTGCTTTCTTTATTTCAACTCCTGTTCAACTCTAGCTCTAAGGGTTGTTCTTGATAACAATTTTGTGGTCTGTAGGGTGATGACTAGGTTCTGTGCGACTCAGGACACTGTAGGGGAAAGCTTTAGAACTGAGCTGTGAAGTTTCCATGTAAGGGGAGCTAAGTTATTACTTGTTTTGTAGCTTAGTGTGTGTGTGTGTATATATATATGTGTGTGTCTCTCTCTCTCTATACACACACACACATGAACTCAATGATGGGCTATTGATTGTACTAGAAACTGGTTGATGCATGTTTAGTTTTGGTGCATTTAAATGACGAACGATGTGCTGAGGATTTTTTGATTGTGAACTCTAATTGGGTATGATGTTGTGTTGCAAATTGAAATTGTTGATGAGGTGAAACATGTTATGTTAGTTCATAAGAAGTACTTTAAATAAATTTTAGTGTTTTGAGTGAGTTTAGAGGAAGTGAGAAGGTGATTTTGGGCAATTGGGGTCTAAGATGTAATAGGACTGTTAGGGTACTGTTAGCAGGTGTATTGTGACTTATTAGGAGTGCCAAACTGGTTAAAATCATGTTCTAAGTAGGAGAATTGAAATTGGGTCCTCATGTTGATGAATTAAGTGTTTTAGGTTAGGAATTGAGTTAGGATCACTTTAAATTTGAAATAGGAAGGATTTGAATCACTTAGATGAGTTAAACTGAGAACAAAACACAAATTAAAGGCGTTAGAAATTTGAAGAAATGTCTATAATTGGTAAGAGAGTGGGGGAATACATAAATATGCAGAACGGGTGTTATGCAGATTATGCAGACTCGCTATGCGAATTTTCTCACATAGCGAGTCCTCCTTAGAGGGTGCTCTCTGTTTTGCACCACTCGCTATACGAAAATGGTGCATTGTGCGAGTGGCTGAACAGGGTTACCCCTGCTTGATGATTCACATAGCGAATCAGGGTTTCCTTGCGATTGTTGCATGATGGGAAAATATAGATAAATTAGAGGAGCGAATCTGAGGCGTTATGCGAGGGATTTGGGGGTCTGGAGCTATGTGTGTTAATTCGTACAACGAGCTTAGTTGTTGCGCGAATGTATGGGAGGGGATGACCTTTGTCTGAGGGTTCGCTATGCGAGTTGTGCTCGCTATGCAAAAATCCCTTGGTTTCGCTGTGCGACTGAGTGTGCTATGCGACCAGTCGAAGTGGGTTTCACTTTTTTTCTTCATCTGTTTTGGATTGATTGAGGTTATTTGCTTGGCAGAGTGTTATGTATGTTTACTTATTAGACTTCTGTGGTTTGTAAGAATATAATTGTGAATCAAGCTGAATCAAATTGAGTATGATTGGGAAATCTCAAGGTGAGATGATTGGAAGTGATTGTAGAGAATTTGTTGTTGTCTTGTATAAATGTATGGAGCTTTGAAATGGTAAGTCTATCCCTACACTTTAAACATCATTCATGCTCAGTGGTGAGAGTAGAGGGAGGTCCTTGTCTGTAGACTTAGAGTTTAGCTATAGACTAGTATAAGGATTAACCTTGTATAGTGTTGGGGAGTGCCAACTAAACTATACAAGTGCAAAAACTACCAATAGTTCGATAGTTATACAAATCCGGATGAGTCGTGTTGAGTATTTGATGCATGGTTAGACTTGTATATATGTGACTCTTGTTAAATAAACATGATGGTATTAATTACTTGTGTTATATGATTATTGTTTGTTTAACTAGCTTACCCTTTTTGCTTGCTTGTGTGCTTGTATGTTGATATTTTCTTTTGCAATGATCATCCACTTGAATGTGAGCAGAGGAAGATGAGATGCGTTTGGAGCAGACATTGGAAGACGAGGATACCACTGCTTAACTTAGTTAGAATTTCATGGTTGTGGTGTATTTTGAAATATTCTTCATGTGTTAAAGGGTAAATTATGGCTTCTTTTGAGAATGACTGTAATTTCCAAAACTTTATGTACTAATTAAACTATTCTCTCATACTTAAATGATTAACTTTTAACTGTTTTCTCATACTTAAATATGATGACGTCTATCTTATATAGTTTCCATATAAATGGATTGTTACATATTAAAATTATGAATAACATGTATTTAGGTTATTATTAAGTACGTTATCATGCTATTTATAAATGATAATTAATGGAGTAATAAATACATAATAATCTTAATAAAACTAAAAATCAACTCTCCCAACTTGGAACAATCACCTATTTATATTTAACTTTTATCTGTATGTACTTTTGGGAGCAGCCCAAGTCTTATCTAGTTATGATTTTGCTGCTGCCTATATGTAATGTCTCCATCTTAATACTACATTATGAGTTGATTGTTCATATTGTGCTATTACAGTGTTGTTGAGGATGCCACAGTTTACTCACTAGCCTATAATGTTTTGTTCCAACCATTTCATTTTCTATTTTACACTTATTAAACATTAATAACACAAATATTTTTATTTTAAAGTATAAATTAGATTATAATAAATCAAGTAAAAAAATATTAAAATATTAATATTTTGTTAGATATTAAAAATTAAAAAAAAATTAAAAAGTGTATATTTATAATTTTTCTTTAACACTGTATATCGATGCGAGAGCCGTCCTCTTTATAACCTCTGTAATTAATTCGAGGTCCGTGTATTAAAGTAGATATTTGGTAATTAAAAACCTAAATCTGTAATTAAACCTTAGTTGAAACAAAAATTGGTGATTGGTGAATGAAAATGAATACCCTGTTGAATTTTGATTTTAATTCTTGCTAGAAACAGAAACTGGCAAAGGGGCTTTATAGTCCCAAACACCTTGCTTATCTGATTATTTGTGGCATTAATTAAGCAAAAGAAGCTTTTGGAAAAAATAATTATTGTCTGAAAAGGAAGATGGTCAAAGGTGGAAGTAGAATGACAGGTACCACTGAATAGTTAATGAAACAAACAATGCTGGTACGGTGTTGCGTTGCGTTTGGTTTGGTTTGGATTTTGTAAGAGTAATGGCAAACTCTGATTCCTGACCCACCAACCCGAGTAAATATTCTATGCTTTTATTTTAAATAAATTGGTGATGGGAGAGCGGCAAAAAAGAAAAGAAAAGAATTTGAAGTAAGAGAAACTGAAAAGAAAATTAATTCAAACAGAAAAAGAAGATGAAGAAGAAGATGAATGGGGTCAAAGTCTAAAAGCCTATTCTGGGAAAATGACTCAACAGGAAACATATGAATAAAATAAATAAAATAAGAGCACGGGGAAGGTAAGTTTCCACGCTGGAATAACGCTCTCTTCACACTTATATTCACTTTCTCTTTACTACTCTTACCATTTCTTCTTCTTCTTCTCTTTCTCTGTTTTCTATAGTTTCTATCCATGTGAAGTGAAGCTCTGAAAATGGAGCAGTATGAGGTTCTAGAACAGATTGGAAGAGGCTCCTTTGCTTCTGCTCTACTTGTCAGACACAGGCACGAAAACAAAAGGTGACCCTTTTGCTTATATTCACTCTCATGAATAACATCATTTTATATGTATATATATTTTTATTTTTTTTATTTTGTCTGTAAAATTAGGTATGTTCTTAAGAAGATCCGGCTTGCCCGCCAGACGGATAGAGTACGCAGATCTGCTCACCAGGAGGTTGTACTAACACCACCATTTTTAAAAGAAATGTTTTTTTTTTCTTGAGCTTCTGAAGTTGATGTTTGTCTAGGGTTTATGGTTTTTTTATTTACTGTTGCATTTGGTGTTTTTATTTAATAAATAGTGTGCTCATCTTTCTATTTGATAGTTTTTTGTTTTATAATGTGGAAGATTCTTAGATGCTCTGCTTATTATTCCTTGTTTTTCAATTGGCAGATGGAGCTTATCTCTAAAGTTCGAAACCCATTTATCGTGGAGTATAAAGATTCATGGGTAGAAAAGGTTAGCCTTAAAGGAAAAAAGAAACATAAAAAATGAAAACTTTTTTAATGTTCTTGTCTTTTCTTATTCTGTAGTGTTTCTGTTTACTTGGCTTACTAAGAGTTCCAAGAGAACAAATTTGGTTTACGCTTTGACAGACATAACTAATTTTGAACTCCAAATGTTTAATGATGTTTATGTTTATTCACTTATTTCTTTATATATGCTGAATTTTTATCGTAGTATTGATGATCTTGATGGTGGAACCTCCTGTTTGTAATACAAATTATGCATTTTAATTCTTGGTCAATTTTGTAACGGAGAACTTAGTACACATTGTCACAAGTTTATGTTTTTATGTCAGCGGCAATTTTTTTGCATTTAACATACAACCAAATGGCTTGCCTTTTCATTTTCCATTGCTATTCACTTCGAGCTAGTAAAAGCTAACTTTTTCTTTAATTAAAAAGTGAATTCATAAGCTAAAACATAAGCTCAGGGTTGTTGGGAAGAGCAAACAAGAATTTTAAGTTTCCGGTGGGAAAAGTAAGATAAATTTAAATCAGTGGGTTAGCTGTGAACTAATTGAAATTGGTGCCTGCACTTTCAGGGTTGTTTTGTATGTATCGTCATTGGTTATTGTGAGGGCGGAGATATGTAAGTCATGATTTACATTAAGTTTAAGTATATGTGCAACTCATAACAGATACGAGCACATTTTATCTTTTATTTGTTAATTAAGTTGCCCTATTATAATTTCTTTGCAGGACTGAAGCTATTAAAAAGGCCAATGGCGTACATTTTCCTGAAGAGGTTGGTTGCCGTAACAGTAATCCCTTTTACTTTTTAGCCTGGGACGAATAATTTCAATTCCTATGTGAAAGTGTATGTAATTTAATTAGTTAATATCTATAAATCTTTTTTCGTTCAGAGACTCTGTAAGTGGCTGGTTCAACTGCTGATGGCACTTGATTACTTGCATGCAAATCATATTCTTCATCGTGATGTCAAGGTGAATGATTTCTTAGTTCATGTGCCGAAGATGTTATATTGCCGAGTATCTGAAATCATTTAGCATCCACTTTGTGTTGAACTTTTATTCATGTTGTTTTCAGTGTTCAAATATATTCTTGACAAAAGATCAAGATATACGTCTAGGTAATGGCTTTCTTCATTTGGTCCTCTAACTGCATTGACGCTTCATGAATGTGTTTGGACTTTGAACATCTAAGTTGTGCTTTGTTTTAGTATCATATACTTATGTTGTGTATGTGGTTGCAGGTGACTTCGGCCTGGCTAAAATGTTGACATGCGATGATCTTGCATCCTCGGTTAGTGTTACATTCAACATATTCCATTGATTACTCTCACCTGATATCTTAGCGTGCTCTTGCTCTTTACTTAGGTTGTTGGCACTCCAAGTTATATGTGCCCTGAACTTCTTGCTGATATACCCTATGGCTCTAAATCAGATATCTGGTCTTTGGGTGAGATGGATTTATCTTTTACCCCTGAGATCACCTAGGATTAATTACTCTTTCCTATCTCATCTTCAAGTATATTTTCATTTGCAATTGACATTTGTTGCATTTTAAATAATTGTTAGGATGCTGTGTGTATGAAATGGCTGCTCACAAACCAGCTTTCAAAGCTCTTGTAAGTTTCTCTCTTTGGCTGGCTGCTTTTCTTTTAAGGACACGTAACTGGCAAAACATTTTATGTTAATGTCCTATTTGGTATAGAGAAGAGAAGTAGGATGGATGAGAATAAGTTGATAGAGTGGGGATAGGTGAGAAATAAAGTGAGAATTAAAGGTGTTTGGTTGAAGAGAAATAAAGAAAGCATTAAGAGAAAGATAGAGAGATGAGTAGAAATATGTGAAAAGTAGATCCACCATATTTTAAAATTAATTTTCTTCACTTCATCACCTACCAAACACCCCACCTTAGTTCCATCTTCATCGTTCCTTTAAACCAAACAACACCCAAAGGAAATTTGATGAGGATACAAATAATTCATTTGAAACATGAAACTTTATGTTGCATCATCAGTGTCCATGGCAATGTATATTATTACATTTTTGAAGACAACGTGAAATCGGTTCTTTCTTTTCTGTATTCTATTTGAGCAGGATATGCAAGCACTGATCAACAAAATAAACAAGTCATTAGTGGCTCCACTACCAACAGTGTATTCTGGTTCTTTGTAAGTCTTCTATTTCCTAGTAATCTTTATTTCTTTAGTCTCTTTATCAGTTTACAGGGAAACAATAGCAAGTGTATTGACTGTTATATGAGTAATGAAATATAAAGTATCACTCCCTTTAGGATTAGATCGAATCCAAGTGCCAAACCACAAATCTCTATTTGAATTGATAATGAGAAAAAAGGAAAAAAGAGGATAGGAATACAGAAAACAGAACATAGAACATGGCAGGTCTCAGAGGTCACAATTCACAATCAATTTAACAACCCTGATTACCATTGACGAGGGTTAGATTCCTCTCTGTTCTTCTTCCAAGCAATTTGACTTGGCTCTCAATGTAAGTATTACGATCTATCTATTGAAGATAAAATTCACTACTCTAGGCCAAATTCAATTCCTTGGCATTTACCTGTTGTGCCCACCGAGAACCTTAGCTCCTTAGATGTTCCTAACCCAAACAAGTATGTAACATGTTTATGATATCACACAATTATTAAGTCTTATTCCTAGGTTCTCAACCACTATGGTGAAATTCCTCAAGATCAAATGCAATAACCAATCTTCCATTTGAGGGGTTGAGTTTAATTTCAATTGCTAACCAGTCCAAGAATAGCATTAAGAACTGAAAAGAATAAACTCAATTGAATGATAAAATCACGAATTAAGATGTAGCAAAACAAATCATGTAATAATGGTACAGGGATTTTTTTTCCTCAACCCAGGATTTAGTGAAAAATATTAAAAGAAGTAAAGCAAAGAGATGAGATAAAAATGATCTCAATTAGCAGTTTGATTAGATTGACCCTTGATGCTCATTTTATTGCCCCCATGACCCCATTCAATGATGTGATCGATGTTAGTTATTGTGATAATATGTTCGTGTCATCTTTCAGTCGGGGGCTCGTGAAGAGTATGCTGCGGAAGAATCCAGAGCTTCGGCCCAGTGTATGCTTTTTGTACCTTATTTCTTTCTCTTCTGTCAAGATGTGAATTGATTGATGGAAACGAGTTTGTAAAATAATGGTGTGCCTACATAATTGACTCTACATTTCATTTTCTTTGAATGATAAATACAAGCTAGATGTCATCTCATCACAGTTGAAAGTTCATACTAGATGTGGATTCTCTGGTCTCATTTTTTACTTACGATTTTTATTTTTAGGTTTTAACTTGTATTGTGTAAGTGGAATAGATGATTCGTGATTGATACCTTAGTGGCTATCTCCCAGGATCTATACTTGTATTGTAGCCTTCTTCAAGTATGGGGTGTTAACCATTTTTAGTGAAGTTAGTTACCTGAGGCTTAGCTTCTGGAAAATGAGAAATGTGACGTGAAAAAATGTATGTCTTTCAGCTTGTGTTTATTTACACTTCTGCATAACATGTGTGTCTAGAGGTTTCTTAGAGAACCATTTCTTGGTTTCCATTTTGAGCATAATTTTGGATGCAGTAGTTATAGTTAGTTTATTTCTGTCCAGTTAACGTCATTTTGGTGGATTTATTTAACACAAATTAAGTGCAATTTTTTGGCAGGCGGCAGAGCTGCTAAATCATCCGCATCTTCAACCTTACATTCTTAAAATTCACTTGAAATTAAATAACCCTAGAAGAAGTACTTACCCATTCCAATGGTCTGATTCAAACTATATAAGGAGGACTCGGTTTGTAGAGACGGATTCTGTTTCTACTCTTTCTGGAAGAGGTAAAAGATTGTCATTCAGCAATGACAGGGCGTTGAATCCTAGTATTTCTGGAACTGAACTAGGTTCTGTGTGTTCTACTCAAAGAGGTCAAGGATTATCTACGTGTTCAAAAGAGAAACACTGTGAGCTGTCTGTTGGTTGTGTCCGTGAAGGATGCAATTCCAACAAGTCAAGAGACTCCAAGTCGTCCACTGTTGATAGGGTGCCAAGATTGAGAACAGCTAAAGAATATGCCACTCCCCGAAGGCAGACAATACCATCAAAGACATCCCTTACAGGTTTCAAGCGTGAGTTGGTAAGTTCAAGTTCTACACTTCTCAATACCTCCGTATATTTTGATCACGGAAGAAATTTAAAGAGAAAAAAATAATTTGACTATACCAATACAATTATGTTAACTTCTCAACCTGAATAAGCATTTGAATCATGTCATATTTACCCGATATCAATTTATTTGTTTGCTTGTTATCATTGCAGCTTCCAGTATCTTCTACTCCTGGTGTTAAATTTACCCCACCATCTCGCAGAGCTTCCCTTCCACTCCCTTCCAAAACCATGTGCATGACCACCCCATATAGAGCTAATGTTGGTCTTCTTCGGGGCATGGTCTCTCCTGATGTTTCTGTCAATGCACCACGAATCGACAAGATTGCTGAATTCCCTCTAGCCTCTTGTCAGGATTCTCTCTTTCCTGTTCATGGAACTTCATCAACCTCGGCTCAGTGTTCTTCTGGTTCCCCAAAGAGTGCCGACTGCTTAATCACGAAAGACAAGTGCACAATCCAAGTTGTGGACAAAGTCAGTGTCCCATCAAGTGTACAATCCCCAAAGAGTGCTGCTCCAGTTTCACATGAATGCTCTGAGCATGCTGTTTCAAGCCACTTCTCTGCAGAGTCTTGCCAGCGCAGATTTGACCCCTCGTCTTATCAGCAACGTGCAGAGGCATTGGAGGGTTTGCTTGAGTTCTCAGCTCGGCTCCTACAGCAACAGAGGTTTGAAGAACTTGGGGTGTTGTTGAAGCCATTCGGTCCTGAGAAGGTTTCCCCAAGAGAGACAGCTATTTGGTTGGCTAAGAGCTTCAAAGAAACTGTTGCATGAGGTTTCCTGGTGCACCGTTAGATAGTTAACAATATTGTAAATTTGATCAGTAGCTCAGCTTCTAATCTTATTGTTGTAGTTGACATCATCAGCATTTTCTGATATGCTGCACTCAGCAGCACTAGCACAACTAGTTTGAAGTATTTTATCAGTAGTAGATCAAAAGGAGTGTCATTAGTTCAGTGCACTGCTCCTACAACAGCAGAGGTTTGAAGAGTGTTGTTGTTGAAGCCATTCGGGCCTGAGATTTTCCAAGGGAAACAGCTTGTTGACCAAGGTTTAAGGATACTGTAGTGGTCCCAGGATTTCTGACGCACTTTTATGATCATTAACATTAGTATAATTTTATGTAGAACTATAAGTTATAAATTGAAGAGTAGCTTACTAGCTTAGCTTCTATATAATCAGACATTGTTCTTATTCTTATTGCTCTTTATGGCACCATTTGCATTCTGAGACGTCTCCGAAGTAAAACACTTCCTCACCCTACGTTAAAGCAAGAGGTTCGCCGGTTTCTTTGAAACAGTGTTTTTGAATTGTTTATAAAAAGTAGACACAATCTTTTATTGTAAATGGTTTTCTAGAATCCAACTTTCTCATTCAATGGTGCATATTCACCTCAATAACTTAAACATGCCTGAGAATATTATTCATATAAAAAACTTATGATAGGAATAAACATATCTTTTCAAAATCTGATTATTAGCAAAATAACCTAATAATATACTCTTCTTTTCTTTTCCATTTAGAGGTAGCTATAAATCCTCTTTGTTGTAATGCCTATGTTTGCCATATCTTTCACAACCTAATAATACAGTCTTCTTTTCTTGTTAGACATTGTTGTATCCGACATTAGTATGATCATGACAAATTCAAGCTTAAATGCTACTCCACGTACTCATTCAAGTATATCATCCTACATAGCTAACATATACTCAAATATATTACAGCTTAATAATGGGTCACTTCCAACATTTTTATAGTAAAAATAAGGTTTAATTATTCTTTTTTTTTTCATTTTGATTAAACTTTCACTTTTATTTTATGTTTCAATCCAATTCTAATTTTGGTGTTAAAAGACATGTTACGTGTTAATTTGTAATTTTTTTTCTTTATTTTATTTTATTTTATTTTTGGTTTAAATACTTATTTGGTCCCTATGTTTAGTGGTGATTTTCAGTGTAATATCAAGTTTTAAAAATGTAGATATTATGTCTTAAAGTTGTTAAAATTGTATGAATTGAATATCTTCCGTGGCGAATGAATCTTTACTTTTTTTTTCTCTCTCCTATGTTTTTTCTTGAAATGCCGCACCTTTTTCTCTCACGGTCAAATCCCTTTATTTGAATTTTATTTTGTTTCTTTGGTTGCCCTTCACAAGCAGCGCTTCAAAGTAGAAGAATTCACAAAATCCAAATATAAAACCTTTATCTCTATAGATGACGATCACAGTCTTACCGCCGACAACCACCATTCATTTCGACACTGATCACGATAACAAAAGAGCTTATATGTGGTATCAGATTCGACAAGATGCTCCTCCACTTCCTCAGCCCTTCTTCCTTTCCTGTGGAGTCACCATATCTGACTCCCAAATCTTCCTGTTATAAAATCAACAAACATATATGTCCATTACCCTTTACCTGTCGTGGGCTCTGCTATAAGAACATTACGAAGAGGGCATTGATCCCTCTTTCTCTCTCTCAATCTCATCATGAGATTAAACCGCCAATCACTTTGACTGCACCATCACCTTCGCTGCCGCACTTCAACTACCCCGACACGGTTCATTTGTCGTCGTGTTCACGAAACACCAATTCACGGGGCGAGCCCTTTGTGCCGGCGTCGTCGGAGCTATATTTGATGCACAGATACGGGAGCTACATCGTCCTGTGCCCCACGAAAAATCTCTCTACTCCGTCGACGACAACGCTAACATTATAGTTTGGAAGGCTCCACATCACTTGCAGACCTCTCCACGCGCCTATTGAAGATGGTCTTGAACTCTATTGCCTCACTTCCATCATGACTGATGAAGACTTCGTGAACATGATCGACAACTAGGACAACACCGCCGCCACCACCATCTTCTTCGTCGACCAAGACGTTGAAATTCTCGTTTGGAAGGTGCGAAATCACTCGTGGACCTTTCCATGCACCTCCTAAAGTGTATTGAAATTTGAAATTTGAAATTTGAACATCTATGCGAAGGGAAGGACAATGATAGTGCAGAGTGGCGTGTCGTTGAGACAGATCATCATGGCGACCGGAGAGAATAGTTTGGCTTTGCCTTATGCATCGTACTGATGTGGTTTAGGGATTGGTGGAATGATGGGAACAAGTGCTTATGGAAGCACATTGTGGGACAAAGGAAGCGCAGTTCATGAGTATGTGGTAGAGTTGAGAATCGTTACTCCTGTTAGACATGAAGATGGCTATGTGTAACGTGTGAGAATAACGTTGAGAGAGTGAAGTAGCAGAATGGGTGGAAGAAATAAGGAGAAAGGATGAGTTAGTTGGAGACTCAGGACACCTGGCAACTGCTGCAGGAAAAAAAGAAAAATGAGAAAATGAAGTGGAAAAGTAAGGACAATTAGGTCATTTCGTTCCCCATTGGAGTGCAGAATTACGGGGGTGGAGGAAGAAATGCCAAGGAAGTAAAAGCTCGTGTTGAAATGGGGAAAAACCCAATACAAATTTACATCAGAGCCCAAGCCCGTATTATCAGTGTCGTCCTTGCAAACGTTCAAACTCTCTTGCTCTGTCTCTGCAACTGCAAGGGATGGAGATGGAGGAAGAAGAGACGATAGATCTGCATGAGCTTGAATACTCAGACTTATGTTCGCCTTCATCTTCATCCACAGTGGATTCCATAATGGAAGCCCTAGGGCCTAGTGGGCCAGGCCTCCTCGCCGTCACCGGCGTCCCCAACGCATCCGACCTCCGCTCGCACCTTCTCCCACTCGCTCGGAGCCTCGCCCTTCTCCCCCGCGAAACCCGAAAACTCTTTCTCAAGGTAATTTTACCTCTTGTGTACATGAGATTTCTCACTGGAATGTTCTTATTCTGATACGTTGTTTCACATAAATATCAACCTAGGGTTTAGATTTAAAATCAATTCAGTTTTGTAGGGATGCTCATTGTGCTTGCATTGCGTTCTTTCTTCCTAGGAGCATAACGTAGGTGGTGACGTTCCTCTGAGAAATCCTGATAGGAGTGTGTCCTCCTTTGCCATGCAACTGAAATATACCAAATCTCCACTTGTTGAAAAAACAGTTAGAGAGTGCCGTGGTACTGAATTCGAGAATCTTGGAAGTTGTTTCCAAGAGCTAGGGTTTTGTATGATGGAGCTTGGGCTTTGCCTTGCTCGAATATGTGACAGGGCTATTGGTGGCAATGAGTTAGAGATGAGTTTATTGGATTCATGTGGGGCTAAAGGGAGACTCATTCATTATCATTCACATCTTGATGCTCTTCTCCTTAAACAACATGAAAGGAGCAGAGCAACAAGTAAGGAACGTGCTAGTAATGTGAAACCATTGGAAGGGTCAGAGTTGAATTCAATTGCCCGTGATGTGAATCCAGGTGGAATTCATTCAAATTTGTGGCAGCAGTGGCATTATGATTATGGTATATTCACTGTTCTAACGACTCCATTCTTTATTCTACCATCTTATTCAGAGGCAAGCCAAAGGGAAAATACATTTCCATCATCTTGTTTTGATGAATGTCAATCGCCAACTGGGCATACATGCTTGCAGGTATATAATCCTAATAGGAAAAGGGCCATCATGGTGAAGGCCCCTCCAGAAAGTTTTATCATTCAAGTTGGGGAAGCTGCTGATATAATCTCAAAGGGGAAGCTTCGTGCGACCCTGCACTCTGTTCATAGACCTTCCAAGTTTGAAAATTTGAGTAGAGAAACTTTTGTTGTATTTCTGCAGCCTGCTTGGACTAAAACATTCTCTATCTCAGATTATCCTCTTGGAAATTCCTCTTTCAATGGGTTTCATGGTCAGTGTTTAGTGGCTTCTGATGAGGAGCAACGGCAGTCTGGACAGGACAACGATAATCTAAGTCAAGAAATTAACAAAATAGTTCCCCCTCTTTCGTCACGGTTGAAGGAAGGGATGACTTTTGCCGAGTTCTCACGTGAAACAACCAAGCAGTATTATGGTGGTAGTGGTTTGCAATCAAATAGGTGACCAGACTCTAGTTAGTCCTCTTTCAAATTATATCTCCGTGTCAAAGATAGAGTCTGTTAAGCTAAACCTCACTGATAATGTATTTACTGTACCTTCTTTTTTAGAAAAATCATATATTTGCCAAAAAGAGAGACTGCAGGACTGCATTTCATTTGGTAGAATGGTAATGCGTTTGGGGAGCTGCTTAACAGTGGAGAAATATGGCCTAGTAGTGTTGAGAAAATACCTTTTTGTTTTGCATTTCTTATTTTTAATTCTATAAATTATAATTCGTTACTTCTATTTGTTTTTTAAGATTTAAACAGGAATTGCTTTCACTGATTTCTAAATTGATATGCTAAAACTGAGAATAAAGCAGTGAAGATATAAAAAATAAAGAGACTTAAAAAGAAGAAACAAATACTTCTATACATTATTCTACCATTTTGTCTATTTCTCTCTCCCTGACCTTTTCATACTTAGATTATGTTGATTCAAGTGGTTACCTGCATGTGCCATGCTCAATTTTGTACCTAATTTTGGACTCAATATAGGAATTATAAAAGAAAAAGAAAAGAAAGCGGCCGAAAAAGATGACCTGATCACGCAACTGAAAGACTGCTTTATCTTGCAGCTGCTAGCGGATAAAGAATGGGCATGCATTTAATAATGCCTTCACTCTTTCGGCCTTACCGCATTATGTCAGGAATTATCTGCCAGGGAAGGTTCTCTTCTCGGTCTTTAGCTTTCATTCATTCATAACTTTGGCTTAAACAAAAAACCTGCACACATTCACTAACGTTACACGCACATATAATGATAATATATGAATGTATAATTTGCCTGGAAACAAATTTGGGTGTGTGGCTATTGTACATCAAGAGGTCCTCTGGTAAAGAAAAGAAAAAAATAATCACACTTGTGATTTTCGTTTAAGACGAGGCGGAAAGAAAAAAAGAGAAAAGGAAGCCTATCTGTGCATCCGTTAGTACAACGAAGTAGCCACTAACATAGGTCTTGCTTTTTCATTCCTAGTGGTCCTTAAGGGTACCCAAAGTTGACTTAAAAAAGCAAACGTGAATAGGAATAATTTTCTGAAAACATATTTGAATGCAATTAGAATTCAAGGGGGAACAATCGTCAATGAGAATTGGAGGCAAAAGGAACAATATTTCTTCTACCTTTTGTCAGTTATGAAACAAAATTGCTACGAAACCAAAAAGCTAAGGCTGTTTCTCCGAGCCTTTTTCTTTTTTTCTTTGTTCAGAGAATTATGAGAGGGGGGATTGAGATCGTGTTCATACCCGTGGCGAAAAGTAAAGAAAACAGCAGCTTATGAGTGATGACGTCTCTATGCACGCGCAATTTAACACAGGTCCTCTTCTAGAACACAGCTTTTGTCTCCAACGCAACGCTGCTAAAACTTGTTTGGACGACGTTACCAAATCCTACGACAACGAGGAACAACATTGTCCACATTATAGCCCCGACATTCCTCTCTCAAAATGGTCCTATGATAAACATATCAAATTCACCAGTAACGTGCATATTTGGTGCTTTAATCCATAAACACGTATAAACTTATTTATACTTTTTCTATTAGAGTTCGAGATTTTTTATTTTGTGGGAACTGCATCTGGCTCCACTTTGTTCTAGTCTTGTTAATAATTTTTTAATGCTGAAATAGTTCTTATTCTCTTAAGTGATACGATTTGTACGTAAACAAGATTGCAAATTTAATTAACGCTATTATTAGCTTGCAGAACTTGCCCCTAATAGCGATCTTTTTCTTTTTGTCTTCTTCATAATTAAGTTCCTTCTAGGCTCTAGCCCATTAGCCAATATTTTTGTGTTTAGTTTATCCTTTGGGAAAAGGGGTACATGCAGCATTCGACTAGATTCCTTGTCCTTAATTTGTAATGATGAATTCATAATTTAATTTTATAAGTCTGGTCCACTACTATTGTCACGTGAATTGTTATACTTGAATCATGAATGATGGTGAATATTGTTTGTAATTATTGCTTGGTAATGATAGGTGAATGAGTCACTAATTATAGCTCAACACTGGATTTTAAAAATTAAATGTTCTTCAATGGCTACTATTCGTGATATCAATTTAATAATGTTAGGAGCTGCGAGTGGAGCTATAAAGATCGTGTTAAAATGACAATTGTCACCCAATTCTCCCTACGCCATAGTCTGATATCGAACACATAGCAGAAAACAGTAGTTTATATCCAGTATGAATTTCAAAGCAAACTACTTCACATGGTGTTTGACCAATCCTCACTGCCCTTAACCCAACTTTATCCCCTGCTTATTGCATTGCCTCAAGACATTAGCATTGTCATAGAAAAATGTCTGAGTTGAGAAATTTTTTAATTTGAACTGAAGAGAAATAATGCTTAATTATTAAAATCAACGTTTTTTTGTCATTTTCTCTTCACGAAATAAACAGATATAGCAGATATTCTCTTTCACTCTGTTTCCTTGCAAAAAGAAGATAAATATAGAGATAGTGGGACGAAGTAGGAGGATAAAATGAGTCTATTTGCTGCATGAAATAGAATGAAAAGAAATAGAAAAATAACAAATCCTACTCAGATTTATTTCTACCAAAAAATTACAAGAAATGAACAATACGAACTTTATGGATTTTGTATGATTGCATAATTGTGTTATGAGAGGACATTCATTTACATCTTGTTTTTGTAGGATTAACTTACAATTGGTGTATCTCTTATTTTGATCTAATATTTATTGCTTCATAAAAACACATCTACTCCTTCACCTTATTAGTTGACTATTTATTTGAGATTCCCTCACTCATCTCTATTTCTTTTTATTTATCTTAAATTAAATACCCTTAAGTTTATCTATATCTTATATATTTTATTCACATGATTTCCCTCCTTATCTTTATCTACTCCACTTACTAGAAATATTATATTTTTTTTCAATGTTAACAAACCATTAGAGCAATTCCAATAAAAAATGATTAAGTGGTTCGCAGAGGTAAAAACGAATTCTTCAGTTTAAAATAGCATTATTGAGAAACAATTGCATAAAAACGAGTCTTGTAGCAGGATGTGGACTAGTGAAATAATTTATTGTTGCTTTTAATATAAGGTGAATAGATGAATGTAGATACGTGAAGCTCAACCAAACAGGTACTGAAATATTATTACCTTTCTACCACAAAGTGTAAACATATATTTTAAGTTCTTCAGCCATTTTATCATTAAAGCGTTACTGATTTTAAAATCTGCTTCGTATATTAAGCCCCACTGAAAATGACTTCAGAACAAAAAGAAAATGTACCATTGGACATGTTCTTACACACTCCTGTTCTTCAAAGATTCCACTGTATATATATATATATATATAGCACCCCTTAAGGAAGAAATCACTCCACCTCTCTAAGCTTTAAACTTGTTAGACATGGAACCCAAGTTCACAGTGAATTGTGACCGAAATGAGTTGCTCAAAACCAGAACTGGTACTCATTTGCCAGAGAGCCCAAGAGTACCAATGGAGTTTCTGTCAAGATCATGGAGTGCTTCTGCTCTTGATGTCTCCAAAGCCCTTGCACCTCCACTACCACCTTCTTCTTACATACCTTCCAAGCCTCCTATTATACCCTCTTCTATCACCAACTCCATTTCCGAAGAAACTTGTTCTGCTAAGTCGGAGGAGTTCTCTTTTGCTTCCTCCGCCACTTCACAGCTCGTCCTTGACCGCATTATGTCACAGTCAACTAGAGAGGTGCTCACAATCTCACATTGTTACAAAACCCAATTCATTTGTTTTGGTTCTGAGGGACTTTCTCATTTTCTTTTGTTTTTTCTTTATATCAACCCGTTTTGGTTTGAACATGACTGAATGCTTATTGTGTGAGACAGGATGTATCTCCATTAACGTCTGGGAGACTGTCTCACAGCAGTGAACCTTTGAACGGTGGTGCTTCGTTAACTGGAACGGACAGTCCACCAATCTCTCCTTCTGACGAGTTTGACGATGTTGTCAAGGTATCTCTCTTGCTTTCCACTTTCTTTTCCGCCTTGGTGGGACCCTCACCTACCCCACTGCTTACTTTCTCACAAGTACAATAATATTTTTGTAACTATTCTCTCACTTTTGTTCTTGTTCCTCTTCCCAGTCTCACTTTTGAATGCTGCTGTATCTTGCTTCCTAAAACTATGCTACGTGTGTAACAGTATATTTCAGCAGTTAATTTTGAAATGCTGGATGTGCTTTAAATTAGCCTTAAACATGTTCGATTGATTTCGATAATATCCATGTGGGGGTGTTGCTATTACTGTGTTGATTTAACATGGAAAAGATTGTTTGCCAGTGTCTGTACTTTTAGTAAGTTTGTATTGTTTTTAAAAGGCACGCTTTGATTTTTCTTTTTAGGTGTCACATTACTGTTTTCATCGCTTTCTTTTCTTGCTTATAAATAATTGTAGAAAAGACTTTCTTTATAAAACTTGCATTAAATTAGGATTTTAGGAGGGTTATCATGTTCACCTGCCATCTAAGAAAAAGACTGTAAAAATAGTTTACTAAAGAAAGGAATTTGAGGGCCCCAACTGATTCACCAGCTTGTCATGACTCATTTCAGTTTCCATGGCTGCATGGAAGAAATCTCTATGTTCATGGCTATTCAGCAATATGGTGGCGTTTGGTGCTTGCTGCTCATGGGCTTTCCATGAGTTAGTAGGATCAACTCTACTTTATTTCACCCACTATGACTTTTTATTTAAAAGATCAAAATTTTGAACTTTGAATGGGACCTGTTGAGTGTTGAACTGTTGAAGTAGGTAATGACGCACGCTGCTGTTGTTACTGATACGGTTTCCAGTTAACTTATCTTACCTACCAGGTGATTGTCTCACAACAGGACAAAGGTTTTGACTGTTCAGTGTACCTTATCTTCGCATTCACGCAAACAAAACAATCTTCTTTTTTTGGAAATTTTGATAGCAGATAGAAAAAGTTCAATTTGTCCTTTTTACTAGAAATGAACCAAAGCTAGAGTTGGCACAGGAAAAGACTAGTAGGATTTTTTTCTGCAAGTCCAAAATCTGTTTTAATGTTCTTACCCATATCGCAGAACCATTAAATGAAAGATTAAACAAAAACTGATAAAGCACATGTCTGGTCGAATTAGATTCTTCTTAATCATGCTGAAATAGCAATTATGTTACTTTTTAATGAATTATGTATTTGATTCTGGATTTAAACAATTTTTGGTAATTTTTACACTTAAAGGAAATTTTATGTTAAACCTTAATCAACTTAGTTTTATTAAAAATAAGTTTAGCCAACACTAAGCATTCTCTTGATTTGAGATGGAACAATTTCATAATGTTAAATTGGTCCAACGATGGAGAACAATAATGCCGAACCTCATTAATCTACTGCAGTTTTTTCGGGCAAACAACTCCATTCATCCCTTATTCAATGGTGGACGAGCCATGAGTGGTGCTACAGGCAATGCCACTCCTTGCTCCGGACCTAAAACAGTAGGAAGATGGTTGAAAGACAGAAGAGAAAAGAAGAAAGAAGAAAACAGAACCCATAATGCTCAACTTCATGCTTCAGTTTCTGTTGCTGCCGTAGCAGCTGCAGTTGCAGCTGTCACTGCCGCAACGGCAGCCACATCTGCAGCTACCAAGGATGAGAAGATGGCCATGTCCGTTGCTTCTGCGGCCACTTTAGTTGCTGCTCAGTGTGTAGAGGCCGCTGAAGCAATGGGAGCTGAGAGAGATCACCTTGCTTCTGTGGTTAGCTCTGCCGTCAATGTCCGCTCTCATGATGATATTTCAACACTTACAGCTGCAGCTGCCACAGGTAAAGTTTACCACTGTTATTATTACAATTTTAATGATCCTATACTAAGAACTTTCAGAAACTGCTGTTCACTAACTAGGAACAAATTTATCATAGAACTCTTCATCATGTTAAGTGACTTGACCAAAGGTACTGAAGATCATACATCTAGATATTATAGTATATATATGTAAGTAAATCTTATCATAAGTTGGTTTCTTTAAGATTGAATTAGACATAAAGTTAAATCCTTAACGTATCAGATTTATTTGAAGCCTATCCTATATAAGTTGCTTTAACTGTAAAAACCCAACCAGGATATGTGGTTTCATTATTGATTGATCCCTTAAGAAGGACGTGAATGTGATCCTTTAATGTGCAGCTCTACGTGGGGCAGCAACCCTGAAAGCAAGAGCATTGAAGGAGGTATGGAATATTAACGCAGTGACTCCATTAGAGAGAGGAGCAGGTATAGGAATATGTGGTAAAAGCAACAACAGTAATTCTAGCACCAGTGACAGTGGGGAGATTATGAATGGTGACAATTTTTTGGGTGCATGCAACCAAGAGCTCCTTGCTAGAGGCACTGCATTACTTAAACGGACACGCAAAGGTAATTTCAGTAACTTACAAACACAGCAATAGATTAGCAAAATGGAATTGTTCTCTTGATATACAGAATTATTAAACTCAATTTTGGTGATTGCTGTAGGTGATCTTCACTGGAAAATAGTTTCAGTTTATATACATCGAACAGGCGAGGTATTTATTCTTTCAAAAGTTCATATGAAATGGAATTGAGTAGGTGCCCATTCGTTACAATTCTAGCAAAAATTTCAGGTAATGCTGAAAATGAAGAGCAGACACGTTGCAGGAACTATCACCAAAAAGAAAAAGAGTAAATCAATCACCTAATTTTATTTTGGTGCCATAAAAGCAGTTCATAACTTTTGGTTCAAATTGTATTTGCAGATGTTGTTTTGGATGTGTGCACAAATTTAGCAGCATGGCCAGGAAGGCATCTGGTTGATGAGGGTGAAGAAAGGAGGTATTTTGGATTGAAGACAGAAGCAAGGGGAGTCGTGGAGTTTGAATGCAGAAATCAAAGAGAATATGATATTTGGACTCAAGGGGTTTCTAGACTTCTTTCCATAGTTGCACGCAGACAAAACCTAAATGGGGTTTGAGCTGAACACATTGGCAACAGGCTCTGTTTCTACTGATTCATTGTTCAATCTAATGTATGTATTTAGCAGTATCTTACATCTTTAACAGAAACTAATGGATTTTGTAACTAGACAATGAAGAAATTGCTTATTTTCTCCGTTTTGGCTAAAATGCAGATATCAAGTCTCTTTGTTGCTTGCATTCATGGATAGTGTTTCATTTTCTTTTAAATTTTCTTTGGAGAGGACATTGTCATGTTAACTGATAAGGATTATAGACTATAGACCATAGACACGTAAGTGCTTATATTCACTTTGTTGTGATAGCTTTGTTTAAATATATTTAATTGCTCTAAATTAGTTACTTTTAATTTTGTTTCCTATCACTTATTTTTTCACTTTCACCCTTACAAAATTTAAAATTACTTTTTAGCTTTTTCATGTGAATTTGATTCTGGTATTCGTAAACAATTTTCCTTTAATTTGTTTTGTAATATCCTATTTAAATAATATAAACATTATTAAGCACTATCACAAAATCAGTAAACTTAAGAAAATATAAAATATCATAGTTAACCAGTATAACTATACATATATATTCTATATTTACAATTCCAAAAGAAAAAGAAGTTAAGAATGTACATAAGGTTTTTTAAAAAGTTAACTATACTAAACTAACTACTATACTTCAATTATACATTTGGACTATCATTTCTTAGCATATGCTCCATTAAGACGTCCTCATCCTCTTCTCACACCAACTAAGTGATCATTGCAAAAAAAATTAAGCATACATAAGCAAACAAACAAGAAACACACAAAAAGGTAAGCTAATGTAAAAGGAATCAAACACAACATATTTAGGTTCATCATACAACACCTTTTATACAAAGATAGAGAATCATCCTAAGCATACCATCAACCTAGACTTGACAAATCCGGATATAGTATGAATGTCGAGTTATGGCGGGTCATGCACTTGTGGTGACTTCTACTGCTCTGCAGAGCCAATGCCAATGGGTTTCACCCTACCTCACACAAGGTCAGTTTATTCCGCGTCTTAGGCCATAATGGAGCACCTAGACTAGGACCTCGTTCTACTCTCACCACATGCACCACTCCTCTCTAATTGAGAATGAATGACTACTAGAGTCAAAATAACTCCAAAGATTGAGCTTCCTACATTCATACAAACAACCCTTGGTACAACAACTACTTAGATTTTCTCCTTAGAAACTCTTATTCCATAAAACTTTGAGATATACATAAACCTCATTCAAAACCATTAATAACACTCCATAAATCATACCAAACATATCATACATTATCATCAAATCCTTAAAGAAACCATAAACGCCAAAAAAGGAGAAAGCAAAGATAAAAAACTAAGTGAAGTGGTGCTGAGCGACACCTCCTCGCCGTTGAGTTTCATTCCTCTCGCATCTCTAGTGCCTAAGTGCCACCCTCCTACAGCTAGGCAGGCACCAAACCTCTCGTAATTATGGCGCTCAAGACCCACGAACTGCCGCGCTACATCAAAACACTACAAACCCCTATTTTCTAGCCTAGGTTGCTTTCTATACCTATCCAATTGGTTTATATGATATTCTCGACATTAAGAATACTTTAGAAACATGTTTTTAGCTTAAAATGGATACCGTACTCCAACTTCCTTACTATAACCTACCTAAACTCACTTCCACCTTTTCTCATGCGAAGTTTAATATCCTAAGGATCCAAACAAGTCATAAATGATCTAACAACAGACCCCAAACTCTCTACTTTAGCCCAAACCTACTACATTAGTATCTCATTAGCCAAAACCTCTAAAATTGAACTTAAAACATTCCAAAAATCTCCTTATTGAATCATACCTATTTCCCTATCAAATTTATGTTATCTCAAGGTACTAACAAGTTCCAATTCATCATATAACATATCCTAGGCTATAGTTTCTCTCCTTAGACTTTTACTTCAAAAACTCACCTATCAAAACCTCCATTTTTGACCAAAAATGACTTATAACTCAACCTAATCCTTTCTCCTCAACATTTCAACCAATATAACACTATCAAACTTCACAACAACAACATTCATGGCCATAATCAAGTCCAAACAGAAACATCAAAGTCCATAAATAATCAATAAACCAATTACATTCATTCCAACAAATAGTTACTACTAAAAATAATTATTTCAATCATAACAATCATCGTACATTAATCTCATGTATTATTAACTATTAGTTCATTTTTATGAGTTAAAATTGAAAGAAAACACTAGTTCCTCTTACCTTAACAAGAATGTTACCACAACTCTATATAACGTACTACCATTGCTTCAGCTCAAGGAACTCTAAAAACACCTACAAATCACAGAATCATGATTAGAGCAAATCCTTAGGACCTCTCACCGGTAAAGAGCTAGAAAAGGAAATCAAATTATACATGCAAAGAAACTCCTATGTGGCCTTAAACTGAGAATTAAAGGAAAAATGAATAAAAACTTACTTGCTCTACAAGGAAAACTGATTGGTAGATGTTGGAGGATGCACTGGTGTAACAATAGATTTAATAGTTACTTCAACAGTCTCTTAAGTTGAATTAAATTATATATATCAAGTTTGGAATAAACAAATTAAATCTAAGGTTCTTGTAAGGAATTGGTCAACATATGTGCGAGTTGGTTCTTTAATCCAATAAACTTAGTATATATTTCTTTTATCAACAATGTATCTAAAAAAACGACAATCAATTTATATATGTTTAGTTCTCTCATAAAATATTGGATTTGATACAATGTGGAGAACAACTTGATTATTGTAATACATCTTAATAGTATGGATGTCACAAAAAGTTAAGCTCTTGAAAGAACTGCTTCACCCATATGAGTTCACACGTCAGCGATGTCATTACTTATATTCAACTTCAATAGTTTATCGGGCCACTACATTTTGTTTCTTAATTTTTCAAGAAATAATGGTTCCTTTAAGGAAAACACAATATCTAGTAGTAGATCGTCTGTCAATAGAAACCTACCCAATTTGCATCACAATACTTAGAGACTTGAACTCGCTTTCTCTATTTTCATATAACAAACCTTGCTCAGGATCCTTTTTGAGGTACCTTAGAATGTGAATAATAACATTCCAATGGCCAACCATGGAGCCTGCATAAACTGACTAACCACTTCAACTACAAAAGAGAAATTCGACGTTGTAATAATAAGATAAATCAATTACCAACCTCCTATATCTTTCTAGGTTAGAGAATAATTCACCTTTTTCAATTGTTAATTTTTTATTTGGGTTCATAGGATTGTCTAATGGTCTACTGCTAATCATACCTATTTCTTGTAAGATATCAAGAGTGCACTTCCTTTAAGTGATTATAACTCATCTTTTGACTAAGCTACTTTAACGTTGAAGAAGTATTTAAGATTCCTAAAATCTTTGGTTTGAAAATGTTTACACAAGTATTCCTTCAATTGAGATATTTTAGTAGTATCATTTTCCTTAATGACTATATCATCAACATATATTAATAAGTAAAACATTTTCCAAAAAAGGTGTGATAGTAATAGAATGAATGAATCTACTTCACTATGTATTAGCCTAAAATTTTGAATAATTGAGTTGAATTTTCCAAACCAAGACATAGTGATTGCTTAAGGCCATGGAGAGTGGCACAATTTGCATACCTTACTAGACTCCCCCAGAGCAACATACCGAGGAAATTACTTCATGTAAACTTCTTCCTCAAGATCATTAGTGAGGAATGCATTTTTTATATCTAATTGATGAAGTGGACAATGAGGAGTTGTTGCTATTGCAAAGAAGAGACAAATGTCATCTTAGCCACAAGAGAGAAAGTATCACAATAATCTAGGCCATATACCTAAATGTACCCCTTTGCAACTAATCGGGCTTTAACCCATCACCTTAACTATTAGGACTGACTTTAACCAGATCCATCTACAACCAATTGACTTTTTGCCTAGCAGAAGGGGCACTATTTCCCAAATACTATTCTGGCCAAGAGCCTACATTTTTGTAATCGTGACAAGTTGACATCTAGGATGATAAGTGCTTCATTCACATTTTTAGGAATAACAGTAGAAGACACTAAAGATAAAAAGGAAGAATAGGAAGACAACAATATGTGATAACTAAGAAAATTATAAATGGGATGTGGGTTTTGAGTGGAATGAGTACCTTTTCTAAAAGCAATAAACAATCTTGAATCATCTTCACCAAGATTCATTGTATTGAGTGACGAGGGAAAACAATTTGAAGTAAGGAATTCATGAGATGATAATTTAGGAGGACTCCAATCAAGACTTGGATTGACAAGGAAACTGAAAATACTAAACTCAACTACTAGAATAGGAAATACTTTCTGTATAACATGAACATCTTGAACAAATTGAGAGAAGTAAGGAGTTTGTTCAAAGAATGTGGTATTGACATACATTTAATACTCCTTGGTTTTAGGAGAGTAACACTAGTACCCTTTTTGAAGTCGTGAATAACCTAAGAAAACTCATTTGATAACACGAGCAGGTAGTTTGTCTGACCCCAGAGACATGTCATGAACAAAACCTACACAATCAAATACAAGAGGAGAAATGCGAAAGAGAGAATCATTTGGAAAAAGAATGAAAAAAGGAACCTTATTATTTAGAGAGGAGGAAAAATCATTTTAATAAGAAAACATCATGCAGTTAAAATGACATCTCCTTAATGATGGACGATGTGCACCAAGAAATAAGATAAAAGTAGTCTCAATCAAGTGTCTATTTTTTCTTTATGCTATACCATTTTGTTGTGGTGTGAGGAGATAAGTGGATTAATGTAATATATTATGTGAATTTAAAACTAGAAAAAATTGGATGAGAAGTACTCTTTAGCATTGTCACTTTTTTAGATTTTGATTACTTGACCAAATTGATTCTTGATTTCATTAAAAAAGATATGAAGATGAATAACAATTCAGAATAATTTTTCATGAGATAAATTCAAGTACACCTCAAATATTCATCAATGAATGTAACAAAATACTTAAAGCCCAAAGATGAGACATGACTAGGTCCCTATATATCATAATGGATAATAGAAAAACTACAATTATACTTTAATTCAGACTTTTTAGGATAGGTAAATCTAACATGTTTACCTGGTTAACATGGCTCACATTTTACGGTTTGGAGACCATTAAGTTCAGGAAACATTTTTTTTTTTAAATTTTAACAAATGAGATTGGTTAAGCTTATCATACAATAGTTTAGGACTAGGATTTGCAACACATGACACGTGTGGACATGATCCAAAATGGTATAATCTTCCAACTTAATATCATTCTATTAAACTTCTCTAACCACACTCCTATATAACGAAAGATTTATTATAAAAAACAATGTAATGTCATGGTTAATTGGCTTAAGCTTAAATTTAAAGGACAATCAAAGACAAACAGACAAATTTTAGATTTAAGGAGGGAGATAGGAAGACTTAACTGACTCCCTTTGAGGAAATTTTTGACCCATCTACAAGAGTTATGAAATGATGTTTTTCTTGAAAAGAAAGGGTTAAGAACAAATAGGTATTATCAGAGATATGGTCAGAATAACTTGACTCAATTATCCATGAATTTTAACCTTCGAGAAATTGAGAAATGAAAATTGTTGATGTATTTGAAGTTTCATATGTTTGTTTCAAGATGTTAGATTTTAACTTTAGATACTTTTGATATTCTTTCTTAATGAATGTGGAATCTGAAGACTCCTTCAATCTCCGCGTCCTCTCCTTTATGTTGTGTTCGTTTGAGGCGAATTTACTGTTTAGGTTAATTTGTGCGGATGGATTTTGAAATTTAATGATGTTCGCTTTAAGTGATTCAGAAGCAATTGAAAGTGAATGATTGTAGGATAACTACTTTTTTTCATCTTCTCATATATGGTGTGATTTGAGAGGATTGTAATTGAAATCTCTTTTTTTCCCCTAAAAGAATTTATCTATCTTTGCATATGTCAATACTAAACAACAACAACACACACCTACAAAAATCAACCCATCTTTATTTCTTTTACAAAACTTCTTCTATTTATGCTCCATTTTTTTTTCATAGTTTTATTTTTATTTTACTTTTACTTTTAATCGGTGAATATAAATTCATGATAACTCTATGTAAAAATTCATGCCCAAATAATTCATACTTAATATAATAATAATAATAATAATAATAATATTAATAATAATAATAATAATAATATTAATAATAATAATAATAATAATAATAATTTATTTTCAAATCCTATCAAATTCATTATCTCACTCTTTCTTAATTCCTTTCCTCCAATTCAACACAACATTAGTATCGTATCTTCCTGTCCTACTCTGGCAACCATATAGAAGGTTTCCTTAATTCATGAATTTCCTTATTTGAGGTGTAGGGATCCGAATGAAGCATGTGATCAAGGCATTCATGAAAATCACCTTATTATTAGTTAGGAGTTGATCTTCAAATAATTAAATTTGAATGTAAAATACGAAGAATCATTATCATATGTCAAATTTTTTCTTAATTTCATCCAAAGATTCTACTTTTAAAAATATTTTTAATTTTAGTTTTTCAGTTACAAATTGAGCTTCTGTCTCTTTGAGAGCTACAAGTCTATTTCAAAATTATAAAAATATTAAATATTCTTGACATAAATTTTTTAGTATACTTTTAAAAGAAGTGACAATTTGAAAACTCCAAAGTAATAAAAAGTCTCACTTCCACATATTGCCACAACATGATACATAGTTTGAAATCAACTTGCTTCCATTTTCAGTTTTTTCAACAAGCACACATCTTCCATCTTACTCATGATCGTAAGATGGTCATGATACCTTGGGCAATGGACCACATTTCAACAACTGTAGATTAAGAAATTATTATTTTTTTATTTAGTTTCTCCAAAGTATTGGAAATATTTTCAAAAAATGAAACAGTTTCAGTAACCATTTTTAAGTAAAGGGGGAAAACAGCAAGGACAAACTAAAACCTTAGGGTAACTTCTAACAAGATGACTTCGAACCATGTTTGAAATGAAGTTTTGACGATCAAAACGGAGGCAGGTTCCCATAAGATTGAGAACAGTGACGCGAACGGTGGCCGTCAACAACAAAAACCGAAAACTGTGTTGGAGATGATTGTGATCGACGGAACAAAACCAGCCCAACTTAAGACTCAAAACATAAAATTATATTTTCGAAGATTTGAAGAACACTTCTCAAGTTCTTCTATTTATAATGATAAAGAACCAAGAAGTTCTTCTATTTATAATGACAAAGAACTAATACAATAAGAAGATGAAAGATAAAAAATTGTAAGACAAAAACCTAGGTATAGTTGAAAAAGAGTTTTCTGAACACACTACTCCCCATTACTTTTGACTTAATAGGCCTAGTAATTATTCCAACAAATACATTAATTACACAAATATATAATTAACTTATTTAAACTTAATGATGTATTTTTGTGAATTACTTTTTTTGAATAATGATATTTAGACAACATTAAAAATTATTTCACAAGTAATTTTTGACTAATCACGTAATCAATGTAATTTTTGACTAATCACGTAATCAATGTAATTTTTGACTAATCACGTAATCAATGTAATTTTTGA
>NC_028358.1:25746850-25755680 GCF_000741045.1 Vigna radiata var. radiata | reverse complement strand
AATCACGTAATCAATGTAATTTTTGACTAATCACGTAATCAATGTAATTTTTGACTAATCACGTAATCACGTAATCAATGTAATTTTTGACTAATTATTCAAATATTATAAAAAAATTATATAAATATCATTATCCTTACTTTTTTATACATGTTGAATAAAGCCGGTACGAGGTTATGTGCACATTTATTGCCATTTTTGTTCAATTTATTCAACTTTTTCCATAAATTCATGTATGATGGGTGCATAGCCCACCTATCGACGGTTGACAACTGTAACAGGAAAAAGTAACGCATGTAACAAAAACGAACAGTTACAAAGAGCAAAATTTCATTGTTAACAAACTATTTATGAACAACTTTGACAATTATCCATTGTACACACTGTACCCCTTGCAAGAGTGAGCCCCAAAGATTTTATTAATAATATGAATCTGTTTTCTCAGAACCCACCCTCATCTCCCAGAGAGAGTAAACAATTTGACAATTTGCAGGCTAGGAAGCAGTATATGATACAATCATCTAATTATCAGCGGCTCTAAAAATAGTGAGCAGAGAGAGGAAGAGATTGATGATGTCCAGATACAAGGAGACCGAAGCCCAAATGAATTCATCATAAGAATATCTCTTAATCAGGTTGTCTGTATCATATACGATGTACCCACAAAATATAAGAGCCGCCAAGCACCCATAAATCATCACAGACAACTTACCCAATGGAAACAGAACCTATAACGCAGGGGAAAGATGTTATACATTGATTAACCCAAATAGATTCAATCGCATAATACAAAAGAAATAACTATTTTCAATCGCATAATACAAAAGAAATAACTATTTTCGAAGATTAAAATACCTGAATCAGAGCGAAGACCATAAGAACTAGCACAGCACCGAACAAGAAGGGGCCAAGAAAGTTGAAATCTTGGCCTCTCCTTGCAGCCCAAAATGTGTAGAGAGTCAGACCAATCACCACCACAGCGGTCAGTATTACAGCTTCCAGAATAACTTTCTCTGTATCAAAAATCGAGCATCATTCGGGAAAAAAAAATCAGTACTACACACAAATAGGCAATTTTCACTGAGAATGCAACTTAAGCAAATGCCAGAATATAGAAAGGAGAAAGTTTTAACGCGAGACAGCCAAGATCCCAAATAGGGTGTCAAGAGCTGCTTTATGGCTTTATTTCATATTGCAGACATACTAGTACATCAGTAGTTTCCGTACAAGTGAATTATCCGTTCTTGTGACTCCATGTCTTTCTCGGTTGGAAGGAAAAAAAAGAAGAGAAGGTCTTAAACTTAGAGATTAGAACTCAAAATCCCAATGAGACGACGAAATTAAGGTTTTACAGAAGCTTAATATGTTTGATTGTACACAAGCAATGGTATTGAGTCACAACCCACGATGATGGACTTGTACTAAAATCAATCCAATTTATAAAAACAATTTCACTTTTGTACATTGTACCAAATTAGAGTCACGCACAAAAATATTAACCAAGCAAGACCAAACTCAAATGTTTTTGATTCAAAGGAGATACGGAGAAAATGCAAAAATTAACCGAAGTTAGGTGGGAATTTTGAACTATTATATTTTATTTGTTACCAATTTTTATAACTTCCAAGTATTCCCCGTTGTTGCTCACTAATCTCTACTAGAAAATTAGCTGGCTAACTTCGGTAAAATTTTCTATCTCAGTCGCATGTTTTCCATCCACAAGGCTATACCTCGCGTAAAGGCATTTTGTTATCACTTCCAAAAATAAGCACATTGTCGAATAAATCCCAAATTTAAACTACCCGCACTACGGAAACGCAAGTTATAATCTAGATCAAAAACAACGAAAATAAAATTAAAATTAAAAAAAGGAGAGACGAGACTATGAATCGTACCGCTAGTAAAGGCGCAACTCAATCCAACAACAAAAGAAAGAGATATAGTGAAAAGCCCTAAGAGTAGGTAGTTGACGGGATGCTTCTGGTAATAGTAGTAAAGTGGACACAGCGCTGCAATTGCAAGCAAAAACAACACAACAAAGGCGTCAGAGAGAAATCAGAGGAACAGCAAGCGACGGAACTGAAATGAATTAGGTCAGGAGACGCACTGATGAAGGGGACGAAGATGAGGACGATGTAGAGAGCCAATCCGGTGCCGGTGGTGGCGAAGAAGACGCCGATAGGGCGGACGGTGACGACGACGGCGCCGATGACGATGGTGACGAGCAACTGGATGGCAATGATGGAGTAGACTTTCCTGATGAAGGACCAGCGCAGTTCGGGGCTCTCCAGCATCATCGGATACAGAGGCCGTGCGCCGCTCTCCAAATCAGTTTTCCCGTATGGCTGGTTCCACATCTTCTTTCTTGTGGCGACTATGAAACTGAGAGAAAATGTAGGGAAATTTGCTTAGGGCTTTTTGGATCTTGCGTGCGTGGAATGAAATGGGATCAGTGTGTTTCATTTAGCGGGAGTTATCAATAAATAAAAGCCCGTGGTGCGCGTGCGTGGAAATTGAATGGGTGAAAGAGAGTTCGTGAGACTTCGCAAACCTTAAACGTCGCCGTTTTGATACGCATAGAACACGTGGAATCTTCTTTTCTTGACGCGTGTAGGACCTGAACGTTCCAGATTCATCAACGGTAATTGCACAGACAGAGTAACCCAGTAATTTGACAGTTTTTAACGAAGAACAATGTTCGAATATTCTTTTCTCAATTTCATCGTTTACTTTTGGTAAGTCAATAGCTTAATAAAATAAATAAATAAAAATAAAATGGAACGAAAAACTTCAAAACAACATTGCTTAAGAAGGAAGTTCCTGAATGTTCTTTCGCGGTTCCTTCAGTTTATTTTTTGTTAATCAATAACTTAATTAAATAAATGAACATGGGAATGAAAACTTCAAAACAATTATGTTTAACTTATAGAAGTTCTTTAGTATTCTGAGATTTTTTTTAAGGTTAAATTAGTCGATTATTCATTTTTAGATAAATTTTAAATTGGTTCTTTATTTTATATGATTTAATTTAGTTTCCAAATTTTTTAAAAATTTGATACAAGTTGTTTCCGTTAATTCGTGAATTTTTATTCTTTTAATTTATTTTATTTTATTTTTTAAAATTTTGTTACCTGACTTTACAAGTTTCATATGTGACTGTTAGGTCACATATAATTGTTTTATTCTTAATTTTATCATTATATTTTTATTTCATTTCAGTTTACTTTTAATTTATTTTAAAATTAAATAATTTTGTATTTAATTTTTATTTAAATAATATACAATATTTTTATTAAATACTTTTAATAAGATTAAGTATATATTTATATTTTACACTAGTTTTTCAATTACTTTAAAATTATTAATAAAAAGTAATGTTGATAAAAAATTAAAATTAATTTTAACTTAAGTAAATTAAATTTATTTATCAATTATATTAGATATATTATCTTTATTTTATATTTATCATAGTTAGTTTGTTATTATTTTTTATTTGTATTTGGACTTTACTCATGTTTATTTTATTATTAATAGAAGATCCTATGTGTATATTCAACACAATAGAGATAAATCTCATATATTGTTTTCACTATATTCAATATAGTATTAGAGTTGATGATTCGTCTTGGTGACCGACTCAGACGAATACAATGGTTCCTATATCGGGAGTGTACCAATATGGAAGGGACTCGCTCTTGAGGAAGAGATTGTTAGGAATGCAAGTGAGCCCAAGTCTCACATTGGCTAGAAATGAGAAAGTAGAGCACTATATAAAGGTGAAAGACCAATTAACTCATTGCCTTAAGATTTTAGGTAAAGAGTGATGTCAATCCCTATATGGTTGGACTTATACCTCATTGGTGTTTGTATCTCCTCAATGAACCTCTTCCTCGGTAGACCCTATAGTGGTATCACAATCATGAGTTAGAGTTTATTCCACGAATGAATTGTATATACCTCGACGTAAGGGGGTATGTTGGAAGTCCAACATGGACTAAAGATAAGGTCACTATAGAGTATATAAGTACGCACAAGCCTCACCTTACAAGCAGGTTTTGTGAGGTTTAGTTAGGCTTAAAGTCCAATACTTAACATGGTATCTAAAGCCTAAGGTTCTTTTGAGGAAAAAATTTGTGTTGCCTCTGCCACTATGTCTACCGCTGTCACTACATGAGTTCTAGTTTTGACCAACGATCACATGGTTTTGATCGTCTCAGTCACACGACCACCGTGCCATTAACGACGCCTTCATCGGAGCTCCTATGTGCTCTTAGTGCCTTTTAAAGCTGTGGATTTGCTCCTTTTTTCGTCGTGCATGGTGGCATGTATAGTAGCAATTCAGAGCATCGAGGTCGCTCATTTTCCTTTTTCGAGTTCATCGTGCATTGTCGCACATCCCATCTCCTCTCACGCAACTATTCAGAGCATTGAGGTTGCTTTTTTTTCCTTTTCAGGTGCCTTGATGGGAGAATCTTGGATTTTTATGGTTTCTCTCTCCTGTTTATCCATGGCTTCTTCCACTGTTGTCTCTTCTAACCTCCCTTTTATCACCATTACATTTGACCCGTCCATATATGTTTTTTCTCCCATGGAAAATATGACTTTTCGTGATGACTCTCCAACAATGACCTCTTTATCTACTAGATGTCAACAATGTATTCCTCAACGACTATTTGTAAGAAGAGATTTACATTAAGCAACCTCCCGAATTTGTTGCCCAGGAGGAGTCTCTTGGGTTGGTATTTCGTCTTTTATGTCGTCTTGCAAAACATTAGCAATTTGGTGTCACTCAATTTGGTACATACGATTTGTATGCACTAGCTTGAGGGAGAGTGTTAGATATATTATCCTTATTTTATATTTATCTTTTATCTTTAGTTAGTTTGTTATTATTTCTTATTTGTATTTTGGACTTAACTCATATTTCTTCTATTATAAATAGAAGACCTTATGTGTATATTCAATACAAGAGAGATAAATCTCATATATAGTTTTCACTATATTCAACAAATTGTATTTCATAAAATAATATAAATTTATCAATTCTTTTAATTCTTTTAAATATGTGTATATTTTTAAATTGTGTAAAATTCAATCATTTCTATATAAATGTTTGAGTTGGTTAAAAATAACAATTTTAAAAATTGAAATGTAAAATTTTAAAATAACTGTAAGCAATTTTATAACAATTTAAAACAAATAAATCTAAAATTTGAAAACAATTTTAAATAAAGTTGTAAAATATAAATATAAATAAACTTAATTTTATTAAAAATATTTAATAAAAGTATCTATTTTAATAAAAGTATTTGTATAACATTTATATAAGTTAAATTTAATTTCAATTTAAAGATGAACAAAATTGTCTCATTTTAAAAAAATAACTGAATTGAGACAATAAAATAGAATTATTAAATTGAGACTAAGACAATAACACTTGGATGACAGTGACATGTGACACTGCAACTACCACATCACATTGTCAGTGATAAGACAAGATTGTCTAGTAACCCTTGTTTTAAAGTTTAGCAACAGTGTCTAATGAAATAACATATATCAAAATGAATCGTCTAGGATAAACACATTAAACACTATACATGTGTAAATGTCATTCTAAATGCTAAACGTTACTTTAAACAGACTACGTATAAATGATAGTACATGTATCATGCCTAAACGCTATGAATGTTGTAGTGGAGAGGGTTCGGTCGAACCGGTCAGACCGAGTGCAGTGGAGGGAGTTCGGTCGGGTCCGACTGGCAAAGTTTGGGGAATGAGTACAACTTAGGGCNGAGCGGTGTAGGGCAGGGTAGGAATGAGGTTGTAGGAGCATTGATGGGCCTTGATGGAGATGTAACGGAAGGTGCAGCAAATCAATGAAATTAATGGTCAGTTACAGATGCGTAGTCTATAAATAAGAATGGCAGGACAGGTAAAGTAATATCGAATCTAATATAAAAATTGGCCTAGCTAATTGATCTACTATCTGACTTGGGCGTCGGAGTGTTCTCTTTGCAGGGCCTCCAGGTTGATTGCCGAAGGATATCGACAAGACGGACGGGTCAGACGGTCGGAAGCTGGTCTAAGTGGTCGGTTCGGTCTCGGGCTCTAACACCGAAACATTTGGTGCCCACCGTGGGGCCCGAAATTGTGACTTACCCAGAAACGAACACAATGGCAGAGCAATTGCAGTTGCAGGTTTTACAGGAGATGCAAAGGCAGATGCAGGAGATGAGGGCGGAAATAGCAGCCTTACGGGCGGAGCGAGAGAACGGGATAGGAGGGCCCTCGGTGCAGTCAGTGAACGTGCAGACGATCCATTCCGGGGATGAGGAGGTGAGTAGACGACCATCAGTGGAAGAAGTGGTGGGAGCTGACAATGGGGGAAACAGGGGAAGGGGCCGAGGAAGAGGGATTGGACGGGGGAATGGGGAAAACGGAAGAGGGATCGGCAGGGGAAAAGGGCTGAACGGGAGAGGAAGGGGAAGAGACGTTCGGGGAAGGGGGAGAGGAAGAGGGGAAGAAAATGTGGAGCGTGACCAAGAAAACCCGGAGGTGCGGAGGGAGCTTGTAGGGTAGAACCAACCGTTCGTCGAAGCCCGGGAGGGCGAGGACCAGTTTGATCAAGCTGAGGGGTTACACCCGTTTACTACTAATGTCATGGGGGCGGTAATGCCGGAGAATAAGGTTTTCCCATGGGTTGAGAAGTATGGAGGTGCAACGGATCCGGTGAAACACCTACGGTCGTTCGTGGATGCTATGGCGGTGTATTCTTCTGACGAGCTGGTCTGGTGCAGGGTGTTTTCTTTATCCTTAAAGGATGAAGCTCTGGATTGGTTTCATTCACTGCCGCCGCGAAGCATTGATGGATTCATTACTTTGAGACAGTTGTTTAGCCAACAGTATGCATCAAACCGGTCGCAGGGTTTGACTTATACGGCCCTTGTCAGGATGAAGCAAGGACGAGAGGAGTCATTGAAGGGGTTCATGGAGCGCTTGAACCGAACCGCTCGACAGGTGAGGAACGTCGATCAACGGCTGATAGTCAGCGCCCTCACTACGGCGTTGAGGCCGGGACCTTTTGTGGATTATTTGTACGAGGAAGAGCCTCAGTCAATGGATGAGCTGCAGCATAAACTGGCCGGGTTTATTCGGGTAGAAGAGGGAAGGGCGTATCGAGGCGATCAGGCTGATGAAGGGGGGTCTAATGTGAAGATAGGACGAGACCGAAGAGGAGAGAAGCGGTCGGCTGACGGAGAGCGCCGATCGGGTGTGAAGCGAGGGATAGAGGTTCAGAGAGCGCAACAATACTTCCATCACACTCCATTGAGTGCCCCGAGGGTGACAGTCCTGGAAGAGGCCTTAAGGGCTAATCTGCTGACGGTAGCACGGTCCCCGACCCCACGGGGAGCGGATGAAAGTAAACATTGCCGGTATCATCAGAATATGGGGCATTCTACTGAGGATTGTGTCGCGTTGAGAGATAAGTTGGAGAGCCTGGTGCAGGCGGGGCACCTGAGGGAATTTGTTCAAAGGGGGAATCCTGGCCCGAGGGAGATCCCGGGAAGACACGGGGGTCGATTGCCGGCCGGGCAGAGGGTTCCGCCGGCTGCTGAACGGACAAAGGGCGGCGGAAGTGGAGAAAGGCCTCTGAGAGGGGTGATAAATACCATATCGGGCGGTTTTGCTGGAGGAGGGGCGTCCTCAGCCGCCCGAAAGCGGCATTTGAGAAATTTGCATAGTGTGAATAAGGTGGGGATTGCTAGAAGAACCATGCCTACCATAACGTTTTTAGACGAGGATTTCCATGCACCGGATCCGGACCAAGACGACCCTATGGTCATAACGGCTATCATCGCTCGGTACAGCGTGGGAAAGGTGTTGATTGACTAGGGAAGTTCGGCCAACATCCTATACTGGAAAACTTTTCAGCAGATGGACATACCGGACGAGTCAATAATGCCTTTTAATGAACAAATCTTGGGATTCGCAGGAGAACGGGTAGATACAAGGGGATATGTGGACTTAAAGGTGTGCTTAGGGGCAGAGGTAGGAGCGAAGGAGTTGAGGGTGCCTTTCCTGTTGGTAGAGGCAGAAACTTCGTACAACGTGTTGTTGGGACGACCTTGTCTTAATACGTTCGGAGCAATAGTGTCCATCCCTCACTTGACGATGAAGTATCCCGCAGACGATGGCACGATCTGGACGGTTAGGGCCGATCAGAGGGTAGATAGAGAGTGTTACGCGGCGGGACTGAAGGTGCAACCCCCGAGGCATAGGGTATGTGAAACCCGCCCGGTAGTGTCAGCTGCAGAGTTGGACCCAAGAGAAGACACCTCCGACCGGGTGGAGCCAATGGGGGAGATCCAGCAATTTCTCCTAGAAGGCGAAGACCGGGCGACAATGGTCGGCAAGGATCTTCAGGAGGACGAGAGGCAAAGGTTGGAGGGTGTACTGGAGGAGAATAAGGATTTGTTCGCCTGGACTGCATCGGAGATGCCAGGTATCCATCCCGACGTTATTTCGCATAGGCTGCGTATTTCGAGATGCTCGACCGGTGTCTCAGAAAAAGAGGAGGCTAGGTGTGGAGAAGAGAAGGGCGGTAAGTGAAGAGGTGGGGAAGTTGATCGAAGCAGGGTTCATAAGAGAAGTCAAGTACACTACTTGGCTGGCCAACGAAGTCAGGAAAATGACTTCCTCTAACTTAGAAGAATGAGGGAAAGTCAGGAAAATGACTTCCCGTTCGGTGGTGAAAGGAAGGGGAACGCTCCGGCGTGCCAACGAAGTCAGGAAAATGACTTCCTCTGACTTAGGAGAATGAGGGAAAGTC
>NC_028358.1:25700553-25744580 GCF_000741045.1 Vigna radiata var. radiata | reverse complement strand
GCCTGGAGAGCATCGGTCGGGACCGCCTGATCGGGTGCGCTAACGGGTTCGGCAGGAAGCTGGGAGGAAATATCAACAAGTTGCCCGTCCACCAAAATCTTCATAATGTCGAAACCTTCATGTTCTAAGGGCGACTGGAAGAAGTAGTGGCATTGAGCGATTCCCTGCTCAAACCCGCGCTGGCGCTCTTCACAAAATTCATCCTCCAGGGCAGTGAAGTCGGCCAGCGATTTATCCCGGTCGGCAATAGCGGCATCCCTCTCAGAGGTTAGCTGTTTGAGTTGGTTGAAGGATTGCTGAAGGCTGAGAGTCAAGGCATCCACCGATTCCTGGAGGCGCTTCGCTTCCTTTTGAGATTCCAGGAGGGACGCGGCGGCCTTGGACCGTTCGTCCTCTACTAATTTGTTGGCCTTCTCAAGACGCTCGGTGAGAGAGGAAAGCTCTTCTTTCGCTTTGGTCAGTTGGTTATTAGAGATTTCTAGCTCTGACACCAAGAGGGGCTTCGTGGTTCCAGCAGCATAATTCATACAGATACCAGCTCAGGAGAGAAATTCGTGGGCCATGTCGGAGGCTTCGGAGGGGGTCAGTTTCTTGATGGGTTCTTTCTCTTCGGGAGAAAGGTTGAACTCTAAGCGATCAGACACATGGATGTTGGGGTCAAGGAGACTGGTGAGAAGACGGCTAGAGAGTTTCTTCTTTTTGGGTGGGGAGGGTGTCTTTTCTTGCGAAGGACGCTTTCTGCTTTTGGTCTTCGGTACAGACGAGATCACGACCGGCTTGGACTCATCGATCTTCGGGATGTTGAGGGGCGCGGGTGAAGTGGAACTGGAGGGGGCGGCGGTCGAGGAGGAGGGAATAGTAACATGTCCGCTGCGTTTGTTCTTGCGGGCCAGAGCTAAAGCTTGGTGTTTCTCCATGCCGCCAAAGAAGTGTAACACCCCGACAACTTACAGGGACTGTTGAGTGCCCCCACACATCACCACGAGACTTTCCAGTGTGCTTTGTCCTCACTCGCACACTTTCCGAGAAAACTTCCCAGAAGGTCACCCATCCCATAATTACTCTAGGCTAAGCACGCTTAACCATGGAGTTCTTATGAGTTAGGCTACCGAAAAACAAATGCATTTGTTGATATGAGTAGCCAGATCAATTCCTTTAAGCTATCCTTCAACTGTATAGTCCCATACCTATACAATCTCCAGATCCCTCTCATTCCGGTGTATGTTCGATTCGTCCATGTACCCCTTCCACTGGAAGCCTGCCAGGAGCCGCTCCTTGTCTGTGCCCCCTGCACCATGCCTCTTGCACCGGCGATCACTCCCCGCCCTCGTCAGTGTCCGGGTGTCACATACCCACCAGCTTCCGCATGGTTCGTCCTCGAACCACACCGTACTGGGAGAGGCTAGGCTCTGATACCACCCGGAAAGTGTGCGAGTGAGGACAAAGCACACTGGAAAGTCTCGTGGTGATGTGTGGGGGCAGTCAACAGTCCTTGTAAGTTGTCGGGGTGTTACAAGAAGTCTGCAAGGAAAGCGCAAATTTAGCAAGTTAATAATGACCGGTCGATAATTGCAAAATGTAAAGAAACTTACCGAACACTCTAGTCCGTAGAGTGTCAAAGTCAGATCCGATGAGTTCGATGAGTTTGCGAGAGGAGGTCTTGCGGGGTAGCTGATCGATTTGACGAATCACCTCCAATTCGTCGTTGGTCATTTCGGACTTCTTCCAGGAAATGACTTGTTTGGGATGCTCGGTCCAGTATAGGGGGAATTTAGGCCGACCCTCGGAAAAGTATGTGGGCCGGCCGGGTTCGCGTATGGCGACCTTGAAAAAGTTTGATTTGAAATCCTTGTAAGAAGAGTTGAAGGGGGCGAATAGTTGCTTATCCTTTATAGGGATCAGAGAGATCCAGCTTTTGTTGGGGTGGGGTAAAGCCTGGAAGAAAAAGAGGAAGGATGCCGGGGTTGGGGTTAACAGTAGGCCGGTACATAAGACTGAAAAGGCTTGCATGCACGCCCAGCCGTTCGGATGGAGCTGAGCAGGGCAAATGTTCAGTTCGCGAAGCACGCCACACTGAAAATCAGAGAAGGGAAGCCTCACCCCCAAGTCGCGAAAAAGGGTAAGGTAGGTGTAAAAGAAGTCCAGGGCATACCCTTCCCGACCGTGACACACCCGCTCGTTAGAACGACATACCACCAAGGATATGTCGGCCGAATCTCGACGGAGGTTAGACATGAGATCCACCGATTCGAGCAAGCGAATGATGGAGGAGGTAGAAATGAAGTAGGAAGGATGACCCCGGACTTCATGGGGAGCCCAGTCGTAACCTGGGATGGCGGGAGGAGGAGCAATGCCGGTCCACTCCAGGGAGTTGTCAACATTGAACTCGACGTCATCAGCGGGAGCTTCTTCCCGGGAGGGATGACCGGATGAAGTGGACGACGAGGAGGGAGAAAAGGTCGACGCAACCGCATCATCAGCGTACCCCCGACCTTCACCTTCGAACTCATCGGAAGACCACGACGACGAAGACATTTACCTGAGCGATTGAAAGAAGGAAGCAGAAGAACGGGAAGAGAGCAGAGTAAGAGCGGGAGTCGGAGAGTAGGGGGAGGAGAGTGCGAGAATGAGGGAGGGGCCCTCCACCTTTTATAGCCGAAAAAGAGGGCTTCAAGAAAGCATCTCAGCCGTCCATCGATGACAGATCCAACGGAGGAAAACTCGTGACTCTTCGGTGAACAGATGTGATTGATGGGTGAGAGGATCATGGCCGTTGTTGAAGGCAGGATCGAATGGCTGTAATAGCGAGACGTTTCGTTGCCCAGAACCATATTGAGAGTTTAAACCCCTTTGCTAGTCGAAGACGCTCGGGGCTTGGGGGGCTTGTGTAGTGGAGAGGGTTCGGTCGAACCGGTCAGACCGAGTGCAGTGGAGGGAGTTCGGTCGGGTCCGACTGGCAAAGTTTGGGGAATGAGTACAACNTAGGGCNGANCGGTGNAGGGCAGGGTAGGAATGAGGTTGTAGGAGCATTGATGGGCCTTGATGGAGATGTAACGGAAGGTGCAGCAAATCAATGAAATTAATGGTCAGTTACAGATGCGCAGTCTATAAATAAGAATGGCAGGACAGGTAAAGTAATCTCGAATCTAATCTAAAAATTGGCCTAGCTAATTGATCTACTATCTGACTTGGGCGTCGGAGTGTTCTCTTTGCAGGGCCTCCAGGTTGATTCCCGAAGGATATCGACAAGACGGACGGGTCAGACGGTCGGAAGCTGGTCCAAGTGGTCGGTTCGGTCTCGGGCTCTAACACCGAAACAAATGTCTATCGTATTAAATGCATGCACGAATTGTATTTTCTTCTCTGTTGTGTTTTGTTCTATTTATCTATGCAAATCTATAAAGGACAACTTTTCAGATATACTTTGTATTGCAAAAATATCCTCTCAAAGAGATTTATCATTTCTACTTGTTTTATAAAATCACTTTGTTGTTTTTATACATTCAAAAGTTAATTAAAATACTTTTTTTGTTTAACTCAATGGAGTTAAAACGGTATAATCAGTTGGATTGGTGTAAAATCAAGAGTGTTATATTCAATTATAAACCAAGAGTGGTTAAACTCGTTTGTAATCTTTTTAAAGATTTTTAGAATCCCTTAAGAATGCTTAAGGGAGAAGTAGACATAGATCAGATTGGAGTGAACTAGTATAAAAACAAGTTTTCATCCTTGTTTTCGTTTTAAAGGCTTTCTAAACACATAAAAATCTTTAAGTGTTCAACATTGTCTACAAATTTTCTAACCCCTGTAACAACGTCTAATACTTCTTTGTGAAAAATTTTAAACTCTATTCAACCCCCCTTCCTCCCCTTTCTAGAGTTTACATGTGTTTCAGTCACTGCCATGTGGCACGATGTTAGTTTAACACGCGGAAAATAAAAATAAAAATATTAAAAAAAATAGGATTCACGACTATGATGATTTTTCTCATAATAGTTGTTTTAGTATTTGACTTTAACCATTTAACTCCATTAGATTTGTTAACTTTACCTGATATTGATTATATAACTAACAAATACAAATTGGTTAAAGCTACTTTTGTTAGGAACTTCATAAAGAGTTAAAGGTCCAAATAGAAAAGAAGATGGAGAAGTTAGCCTCTAAGGCTAATTAAGGGAGAAAGAAGACAAAGTTTGAATCTGGCATTTGGATGCGAGTTCACTTTAGGAAGTAAAGATTTCCTTCTAAAAGGAAATATAAACTTTTACTAAGAGGAGATGAACCATTTCAAGTTCATGAAAGAATTAATGACAATACTTACATTGTTGATCTATCCAAAAATTATTCAAGGCTCACAATGCTACAAGCAACTAGAAATTCAAAGGATATGAAGATCATGACTTAGAGCACATTTGAAAAATAGCTCTTAGGAAAATTAGTTTATTTTTCTATGTTTTTGGACTTTGGGATTTCTTTATAAATTAATTTATGTTTCTATGTTTTTGGTCTTCATGCTTTCGTATAGAAATTAGTTTATGTTTTTATGTTTTTGTCTTGGTCCTTCTTTTAGGGTTTCTTACACTTATGTGCTTATATATAAAGGTACCAAAAACTTGTGTAAAAACTTTTAAGTCACATTATGTGTATTTGCATTTTTTGAGAGAATATTTTCTTGGTTCTTTGATTAGAACTCTTGGATTAAAACTCTAATTCTTATCAAAGATTAAAATCTTTGTGGTGAATCTTCACTTGACTATTCAATCTGCTAGATTGTGGTGTCCTCATTCTTTTCTTATTCTGCATTTTTCTTTGATTTATTCTTATCGTGCCTCTTAAGAATTCTTTCCTTGATAAATTGTATCACTTTGCCCTCAAAGTGGAAAATGAGGGGAAATTAGGTCGGTGTAGTTTGCTTTGAGTGAGTGGTTATTAGACTAGGGTTTTGTGCGTGTGGTTAGTGAATGTTCTGGATGGTTGTGGACATGAGTGGCAAAAGGGGGTTAAGTGAAAAATTAAAGTATGGGACAATTGGATTGGGTTGAGATGGCATGTTTTCATTGGAGAGTGTAGACAGTGGAGTTAAAGTGGTAGGTGGGGAAGTGAATTGAAAATATAATAGGTTTGATAGTCATGAGTTAAGTGGAGGGTTTTAGAAGTTGAGTTTTTGGAATGGGGTTTTGAAGGGATGACTTCCTTTAATAGGTCTTAATAGTGAAATGTGAAACACTGGGTGGATGTGTGAGGTAGTGAGAAGATTGAGCTCATAGGCCAGGATACCTATGCGGCAGGTGATTTAGTAGGGACTTGAGTAGTGGGGTGCGAGTTTGGGGCAGGGGCAATGATGTACCGAGTGTTGATGGTATGGTTAGAGGTAGTGTTATCAAAATGGACCACCCGACACAACCTGGCCTAGCCCACCACGGGTTGACCACTTAGTGAGCCAACCAACCTAGCTCATTTATTAGCAAGCTGAAAAAATTCAAACCCGGTCCAGCCCATCAAAGGTTGGTGGGTTGGCTCACTGGCTCACTTAATTACAATTTCTTTAAATAAAAAAGTACAATTTCTTTGTAATTCAAATTTAAATAATTTCACTCTAAAATTATGTTAAACTTTAAAGACAATTCAAAATAAAAAAAATTAACATACAACTCAAATGTAATCCAAAAGCAACCCCAAAAAACGAATAAATAAGTTTTTAATATTAATAATTTTTGTGTCATTTATCCATTTATAAGATTAGAGTCTTAAATGGATAAATTTATAATATTTTGCTCTCTTGAAACATCTTTTTCTTATTCCCATTTACAATAAAATAAAAGAAATTAACTAATAATATTGAAAAACAAAATAATAAATAATTAAATTAAACTAGGTGAGTTGGTGAGCCAACCCGGTTCACCACGGGTTCAACCCGCGTGAGCCGAGTTGAAAATTAGCCCGTATAAAAAAAAATTCATTTTTTTTAAACCCAACTCAACCCGAATCCGTTGTGGTTCAGGTTGGCCCGCGGGTTCTAATCCATTTTTACAGCACTAGTTGGAGCTAGACCCAAACCTAAATGTTTACCTTGAAGATTTTGTCGATGTTGTGGCAGTTTGCTTGGTCAGTGATAAATGCCTAATATGAGTTAATTTTGATATAATTTGACACTTATCTTATTTTGATTTTGTTATGTGTGTGTATGTGTGGGTTGGTGGTTGGGGGGGGGGGGATCATCTCAATTTTACTTTTTTTGCAGGTTGTAATGAATTTAGTGAGTCAAAGGAGGAATATTAAGAAAATAGAGGAATTTTAAGCAAAGTATGAAAAACTGCCTTGAGTGTGGCTGCATCGTGGAATTTTAGGCCTAAGCCACACGAAGAAACCCACATTGGAGGAAAACCTTAATCTCTGACTTAAGGTTGAAGCCATGAAGAATCCTTCTCCTAGAAGTTATCTCAGGGGCTCCAACACAGAAGCTTAAGGCCTAAGCCACAAAAGAAACCTACATTCAGAGGAAACCTTACCACGAGAGCCATGACACCACTGTTAAGGCCACACCCTGGAATGTTTATAAAAATAGAATTACCTTTTTATTTCAAGAACTTTTCCAGAAAAATTCGTAGAGAGATTTAGATAAAGGCTTTAGAGATTCTCTCACACCCTTCCTCTATGCTTGAAAGAACATTAGTAGAGAGTTGAGAGATAAAGTTTCTTCCTTGTATTAAACTTTTTTCATCTATTATAAGGAGTTAAATCTCCTAGGTGTCGAAGTGAGATGTAAACTCATTCAAACTCTCTTGTATTTAGTATTACTTTATCTATAAATACTTGCTTTTAATTACATGTCTGTGAATTGGTTTATGTTTGTTGTGGGATGAACTAATAACTCATCTTATTTCATTGACTTGAGATCGAGTGAAAAATAGTTTCAAGTTGCGGTCCAATCAACTTGTGCATGTTTTTAGATGCTAGGAATGGATCTAAGGTTGAAGCTGGCTATATAGTCCTGATTTTAATGTAGGTGATCCATTCAAATAGTCATTTATAAATCATATTGAAGTTTGATGATCCTAGGCTCTAGTTGTCAAAGATGGACATAAAGTTACATTTAAAGAGAACTCTCAAGACTTGATTACTTGCACTGTCGTATTTAACAACATAACCATTACAAGAGAGGGAAAAGTGAAGTCGAACTTCAACATCATTTTCAAATTCAATCAGTTTACAACATATTTCACTCTATTATCATGAACCAACTCTATTTTGTACATTTAACAATCCATTACTATTTTATAAACGATCAAACTATTTAGAAGATTGTATTTTCTGTCAAATCCTTATGGATACGACACTTGTTATACTACAAACTACCCAATATACTTTCTTGTTAAACCACATAATAAACCAAATTTGTCAAATGAAAATCAATATTGAGTAGAAAAAAAAACCCTCCAGAATTGATTAGAGAACATAGTTCAAATAAATGGGGACCTAGGTCTAAAATTTTGGACAATAAGGTCCACCCTCTTCTTCACAAATGTTTAATAAAAAATATATTCATTCTCATCTTAATGTACCCTTAAGGTCATCAATGGTGGCAATTATGACCACAGAATTAACCAAATATGTCAACAGAACATCCAAAATGATGAAAAAAGGCCAGAATTGGGTGGGGAGCACAATTTGATTAAGTGGGGACCTAAGTGTAAACATTTGCATAGAAAGGTCCACACCCTTGTTCACAAATGTCTTTTTGGAAAAAATATTGATTTACATGTTAATGCAACCCTAAGGTCCCCAATAGTGGGATTTAAAACCACGTAATAAACGAAATATGTCAATAAAACATCCAAAATGAGTAAAAAAAAAAACTGCAAAATTGGGTGGGAAGCACAATTCAAATAATCGGGGACCTATGTCTAAAATTTTGGATGCGAAGAGGGTGAACCTTCTTGTCCAAAATTTTAGATGTAGGTCCTCAGTTATTTGAACTATGCTCCTCATCCAATTCTGCAAGTTTTTGTTTGCTCATTTTGGATGTTTTATTAATAGATTTCGTTTGTTTTGTTGTTTTAATCCTACCATTGATGACCTTAAGGTTGCATTAACATGTAAATCAATAATTTTTGCTAAAAAGCATTTGTGAACAAATGTGTGGACCATTCTATGCAAAAGTTTACACGTAGGTCCCCACTAAATCAAATTATGCTCCCCACCCATTTTTGTAGGTTTTTTTTGTCATTTTGGAGGTTCTGTTGATAGATTTGGTTTATTATCTGGCCATAATTGCCACCATTTAATAACTTTAGGGGTGCATTAAGATGAGAATGAAAATTTTTTCTATTAAACATTTGTGAAGAGGGTGGACTTTCCAAACCAAAATTTTAGACATAAGTCCTCACTTATTTGAACTCTGCTCCCCAAGCAAATCTACAAGTTTTTTTTTATTCATTTTGGATGTTCTATTGATAGATTTGGTTTATTATGTGATCATAATATTTAGAATACAAACAAAGTCTCACATTAGATAAAACAGAAGATTGACATAAGTTTATGTATACATTAAATACTTACACATTGGTAAGATATTATCTGATTTGGATTAAATCCTCGTGAATTTGTTTTTTATACCATTTCAAGAAGTCTCTTACCAATAGATATATATAACTTTCAAATTGTATAATTCAAAAAGTTCATTTTGATTGAGATTATATAATCCAAAAATCATTTTCTAGTTCCAGGTAATATAATTTGAAAAGCACAAAACACGAAAAACAATTTCTAGAAATATAGACAAAAAATTATGGAGGTACATGAAGAAACTACCTTTAATAAATATGTAAACATTATATGAATATAAAAAAGTTACATTGACCATGGAAACTCACACGTATTAATTAAATTGGATCATTGAGTTAAATTAAACTTTTTCTTATTAGTAATGGATTAAATAACAAGTTCATACATCTCAAACCCAATAAATTTAATTTGATTGTAAAAAAACGAATTATTGAATCATTCTCCCAATACCTCTTTCCTGCATTTCGGATCAAAATACATATTAAACAAAAGGCAATTACATGGAAGAAGCATTTTAACCCTGATGAAACATGACAAAATAGCTTTGACCATTAGAGTCTTGCGCAAAAAAAATCTACAAGAACTACACGCAATAAACGCAATAAAGAACGGTTCTTTTCAGCCAAAGCAATTAAACTGAAGGTTGTCATATCAAGTTGTAAATAGTTTAGTCAATACTCTGTAAAGCAAAGCATAGCACTGCCTCCACCCAATTGTAAAGGCAGGAAGTTTTGGCTAATAGTTTGAGGAAACAAAGCAATAAAATTTGACAAATCATTCACTTCCACCAGCAGGACCCACAAGAACTCCTTGGGCAGACCCTTCCTTCCTACCGGATTCATCCTTCACCTCAGCATCAGCCTTCCTTATCCTGATTTTATATTTAGCCTCAAACTCAGTAATTTCCTTTTTCTTCTTTTCCAGTGCCTCATTAAGCCTTGCAACAACCTCTTCAAGACCATCTTTATTTCGCTGGACAGCAGGCAAGACCTCTTTGATGGTTCTCTCCACAAGCACCCCTCCAATCATTCGGTAGCATCGTCTAGATTGGTCAAGAGGCTGAATGGCATTGATGACTAATGTGTGCTCACTGACTTCCATCTCCAGTTCAGTTATTTTGGAGTAAATTTGGTTGAGCTCAGACCTCATAGAAGCATACATATTTGCAACTGCTTGTTCATTTATTGGTTCCTTGCCACCTTCCGCTTTAGCCATGATTCTACACTAATGAAAATAAACTGCCTTTGAGGTAAAGAAACAAAGTGTAATTGGAATAAACACAAGTATACCAGGAAAATATTTGAAATGTTGTTAGCTTTATCTTTCTTTCAATTAAATACAATTCCTTTCTTTCAATACTATCCAATCTATAGAGACAATACATTAAGATGCAATAACATCAACATTCATAATTCAATAAAGCAGATCCAAAAGTGTTAAACATCACATGTTTTGCCTATACTTTGTTGTAAAAATCCATATAGGATGAATCTCTCTTGTAAAAACGACATTGAATGTTTGTTTCTTGGTCTTGATTTATGCAAAACACACCGAGGTAACAATTTTGTGATTCGGTGGTTCTCATTTCCGCTCTCAGTTGATTGTCCTGGACAGCCTCTGAGATCTCTCTACTTTCCCATTTTCTTTCTCTTGTTCATTTCATAGATAGGGCAGTGAAAGTTAGAAACTAGTGGGTTAGGTCATGATGAGCTCCTAACCCCTACCAAGGATGAAGGTACATGCTTGGGGAAAATAAGCTTGTTTAGGAGAGAAGTTTCTTCACCTTCTTTCTTTTATTTGGTTTAGTTTTTCTTCTTCTTGTCTTAGAATAAATTATAGACGCGTGAATTACTCCTTTCTTTTTGTAGGATTGCTCTTGGACACCCTTAGTTTCCTAAGGGGCGCACCTAGATGGAGCAAGAAAGGGCGTGAAGGTTGGCCCAACATGTGGGGGCTGCATTTGTAGAGGAGAGGAGCTTGGTTGACCTTCTAGATGGTAATAAACGTGGGAGAGGCCTTGCAGAGCAAGGGAGACTTTTGTTGACCTTCTAGATGGCTTGGTCACTCTTGGAGAGCAAGGAAGAGAGCATGGGTTGCCTAGGTTGCTCTAGTTTCTAGGACATAACATTTTATATTTGCTAAGAGGATCCATGCCTATTTCAGGGAGCCTCTAGAATAGATGTAAAAGGTTGATTAATAATGAATTTGAGACACCTTAGCATGCTTTTGTGAGCTTTGCTCTTGTGTGAGTGTTTACTACTTGGTCTTAATGAATTTTCAAATTTAGGTAGTGAGTTTTTTAAGTTTTATGGCGAATTAGTTCTGCAGTCAATTTTTGGTTATTCTTAGCCCTTTAAAACTTGAATAGGCAGTTTAAATATGGTTTCTTTTAGTGTTTTAGTGCAGCCCTTAGCTTTAACTTACTTTTAACATAATTTTGTAAGTCTCAACCAGTGAAACTTTGATTTTTTTTTTGTTATTTTTGAATTGTGACATGATTTTTATCTTCCTTTTATCATTCAAAAGTTGCCTAGATAGTTACTTTACAGTTTCAACTAGTAGTCGAGTACAGTTATTAGTTTTAGCACTTTTAGCCCGTTTTAGTTACTAATTTTAGGTCTTAAGTAGTCATATTTTGAGTTCTAGGTATATTTGGTAAGTTGAGTTGTTTCTTAGCTAGATTTTACCATTTTAAACTTGTTAGGACAGTTGTCTTACTTCCTTCTAGGACAGTTTAGTGCAGTTGTGTAAATAGGTTAGCTACTGTTTTAGGTGTCGTATATCATTTAGAATGTGTCTAGGTAGTTTGTTTTAATTTTACCTTAGTTTTTACTTTCTTTATGTCATTTAGAATGTGCCTAGGTAGTTGTTTAGCATTTCTAAATACTAGTTTAGTTCAATTCTCAGATTTTGCAGTTTTAGCCTATTGTAGTCTAGTGTAAGTCTTAGATAGTCAAATTTTAAGTTTTATCCAGATTTTGGTGTTTGAGCTATTCCTTATCTTTTTACCAATTGAAACGTGTCTAGATGTTTTCTTTAATTTTTCCTAAGCTGATATAGTGCAGTTTTACATTTTTGGCTAGTTTAGTAGGCTATCTTAGTTTTAGGTAGTGAATTTTTGAAGTCTTCTTATAACTTAAAGTTTTGGATAGTTTTTGAAATGATATAATCATAGCTGCATAAATTACAACAGTGCACAGTTTATGCTATTTTCTGCTAGATCTCTTGCAATTTCGGAAGTTCATAATAGGAGGAACAGGGAAGATAGTACTAATGATTGCCTATAGTACTAATGATTGATAGATCTCTTGCCTATAGTTTTCTTAATACATTCTAGTTATTGTTTTCTTAATTAATGGAATAATAATTTATATAGATTTAGATTGTAAAAGATAGTTTTAAAAACAGTAACATGAGTTTCTATGTGTGGGAATAGAAGGCCGAGAGACAGTTACCTAGTTGTCAGAGCAGATGCAGAATGCAAGTTTGTAGGAATGTGAGGCCTAGAACTGCTTCAAGCTGGTCTAAAAGGATTGTTGTTCTCTGATTGTGAGACTGGAAGCTGAAAAAAAAAAATTATCAACAAGTTAAAACTTAATCACATCAACTTGAATCAAGCTCAAAACCTTATCCCATTAGTTAGAGTCAGTCAGCACCATGAAACAAATAATGTCATATTAGTTCTATTGTGAACCATTGTGTCGACAGACAAACTCACAGAAACTGTCAAATTATTTCACAAATAAGAAAGTTAGATGATTCAAGTTTCCCCTATAAACTAAAATTAACTTATGCACTTCAATTTTTTGTAGTAGTTAGATATAAAAGTTCAGGGACAAAGTGTATTTTAGCTTATGGAAAAAACTTAAATTATTTTACCTTCATACTTTCTTCTTAATGCAGTCATAATAATTACAGTGTAATGAGTCACGACTCATGATCAAGCAATAAGGGCTAGAATGTATTCATAACTGCATCATAATACCATTGATATTAAGCAAATATTGAATGGCAACAAGTTAATGTTCAAACTTTATTTCCCTTTAAAGCATATTTTCTGGTTCACTTGCAGAATATGGATTCCTAAGATGCTGATGCATATGGAATGGTTTACGCAAACTTAAAATGCTGAATATGAATGGGAAATGCAAGGTGAACAAGTAATAAAATGGTAGGAATGAAATTCACCCAGTTGAACCTATTATTAACAGCAAAAGAAAGACAGCATTGTGGTTCAAAGGCTAAATGCAGTTTTAATGCAGATTTCAAAATGATATGCAGAAACTACCTTATTTATCATCATTATATTGTGTTTAGAGTTATCATATTTATCATCATTATATTGTGTCTAGGGTTATCCTATTTATCATAATTATATTGTGTCTAGGATTATTCTAGTTATCATCATCATTATATTGTGTCTAGGATTATCCTAATTATCATGTACTCTTGTATCAATTTATTCTTATAAATAGAAGATTATGAGAGGGATCAATCAAGTCCTCTAGAATTATTTTAGAGTTTAATTCTCAATTGGTATCAAAGCGGGAACAAATCTCAAACAACTACGATGCATGGTTAAAAACCTACTATGAATCTATTTGGACAGTTTCAATATCAGATATCAGAAATGTGGATGCAGATTTAAATGATTCAGCAATGATACACTTGTGTTATATGCAAAGTGAAATGAGTCTAATACTTCTAATTGATGCAACAGATGTAAAAACTGCATGAAAACTAGGAAAATTCAAACTAAGTCAAGCTGAATCAGAAACTACAATTATGATTCTAATGCAAATGCAAGTGCAGTGTTACCTATTTTGTAAATGCAAGATATGAATGATATGTAAGTTCAGCCTTAAACAGACGATGATATCCAATTATGTGCATCATAAAATGAATCAAACACAACTACCTAGACCAGAAAATGCACAGGAATTAATATCTACGAATTGGGTATCAAGACATACACAAAAACTAGAAATTAAAATGGATGCAAGCAGGCCTAATATCAATACTATCAAGGTTAACCCAACTACACGATTTAAACCACAAAAACAAGGCATGGGACAATAAACTAAACTAAACAGAAAAATGAATTTGATCCAGAGTTAAAACTTCCTGTTCTAATTGGTGTGTTAAATGGAATCCTGACCTAAGATGACCTCTTGGAAAATAAGAAAGAAAGAGGAAGAAGAAGTGACGATGCCCTATATTACACTACTCTACAAAGAAGAATTACAGAATGAGAAAACAAGATGTGTCGAAGAGAGTAGTCTTTTATCTTTTCTAAAAACTCATTTTTATTCAAACAGAGAACCCTAAGAATCGAAGAAGAAAAACCCGAACCTAGGTCTTATCGACGCCTCAGCCTCAGCAACTTTGAGTGACACTGAATTTTCTTAGCAGCAGCCCCGATTTGAACTCAGCTCTCCAGATTCAGACCCAGCACCTCTGATTCAACTTTAGGTCAGCCTTGTGTTCATTCATCCTTTTGTTCAGCCAAGCGTTCTGCACTCAGAAACAAATGGGTCCCACGCTTTAAATAGGTCTTCTTGACTAGGGATTGGTCTGCAAAATCAGAAAAAAAAAAAAAAAAAGTAAAGGGTTAAAATCTAAAAATTCCATATATAAACCTAAGTGAGCAAAACTAAACTTAATCTATATTTCTATTTTTATTTTCCTAAGAAGAAAGCATGTATTTATTTCTAGACACAATTAAATGTTTAAAAACACAAATTTAATCATATTTTTACAATTTTATATTTTTGCATGCAAAAACAAAATATACCTTAATTCTAAAAATTTACATTTTGAACGAAACTAAAAAAATATTTTATAAAAGAAAAAGACGCAAAAAGAGAATGCTATTTAAATGTTTAATAGCATGTGAAATTGGAAAAAAAATTTAGAAATATCACTTAAAAACAAAGTTAGAGTTTAATTTAAAGTATTAGATTAAATATTTAAAATTATAATATTATACATACACAATTATTAGTGATGAACAACTATTATTCAGAAACAATGAGTGCATCATTTAAAAGAAAAGAAAAAAGATTAGTCAAGAACTAGCTGGAACAAAGGTAGTGGGGAATGAGAGCTGTAAAGGCAATGGGTGCAAGAGAAGCAAAGGTGGGTCATGGGAGAACAAGAAGCTCAATTGAAAACATAAAAAACAATGTCAACATCAATTCAAACTAAGTACAAAAAACAAAAGTCATTACCTTCTCACCGAGATTCACATCCCAATGTCAACGAAGGCCCATCCAGCACAAATTCCAAGTTAGGGCATTATGAGGCACAATGAAGTAGGCCTAAAGAAGTAGACAAAACAAGCACAATGTTGATGAGAAGAGCACCACAAAAGAAAAAAGAAGAAGTGTGCAGTCTCAACTTTGAGGAGTGAGGATAAAAGAGGGCAGAGTCACATACGTTAAAGGATGGAAGAAGAGTGCGATGATGGAAAAGAAGAACATGATAATAGAAAGAAGAGTGCACAATCTTCTCTAAATTCCTATTTATCTCTATGTTTGAAATTTCAACTTGCTTGTTAGTTTGGGGTGGTAGGGTGTAGAAATCTTATGCACAACCCCATACTTCTAATGTAAAGCCTAAATGGATTTGTTGCAATAGTGGGTGCTCTGATCAATAACCATGGCGTTAGGTACTCCAAACTTGCAAAATTTCTTAAATCCACAACAAACCAAGCATCATTAGTCATGGTGGCTTTGGCTTCCACCTATTTGGAAACATATCCAATAGCAAGAAAAATATAAGAGAAACCAAAAAAAGGTAGGGAAAGAACCCATGAAATTTATACCCAAACATAAAAAACTTCACAAAATAGCATAGATTGTTAAGGCATCTACTATCTCCAAGAGATGGGTCCTTCTGTTCTCTAACACTACTCACAAGTGTTGCAAACCTTCAAGGCATCCTTGAAGTGTTAAGATAAGATCGTCTAAAGAGATTAGACTGTCCAACAACTTAAGTTTTGAAGTTTAACAAACAACACTCAATAAAATATTGATCATAAAATATAATGTCTAACGATGACATATACTAAAGGATAATATTGTATGAAACATGTGCCTATAAGATATAACAATATATCTAGAGCATCGAACAAGATAAACATTTATATGGATACAATGCTTGAAGTTATTTCTGTCTAAACGAAAGCAGTGTCTGATACATTGGAAACAGAATCTATGTAAACGTTGAGCTGAAGATTGATGCTTAAGATTCAATGTAGAAACGTTGTATGAAAACATTTCCAAGGCATAAGATGTATAAGGTGTTAAACACTATAGAACTCCTAATAGAGTATCTAATCACCATAGCACTTTAACCATTGATATAGTGCCTGATAAGAAGCTTTGCTAAGCATGTCTAAAAGATGTCCTTGAGCTTAGACGACGTTATGAAATAAGAGCTTAAAAGGTCATATCATATAGGTGTAACATACCAAACGATTTGCCCTTAAACAATGCTTTTATCAAAAGGTGTTGACATGTGATAAAATGTTTTAAACACACAACGTGCTTAATGTTCGTCAACATTTAAAATAATTAATGTTGTACGAAAAAGGGCTTCCTTGCTTATATGTTTTGCTCTCATTTTTTGTGCAGGTAATGTCAACAATAAGCTTTATTCAGAAGCATTGCACAAACGACAGAAAGACGTTGAGAGATAAGAAGATATTCTTAAAATGTTTCCTTAAAGCCTTTGGGTATGGATGATCGTACAAGCTAATCGTGAATGAAAGCACTGTCACTCTACAACGTAGACTTTAGTTTAACCAGCTACCTAAAAAGGCTATGAAGTCTATCCAAAAGTCAACTTTGTGTTCAATGGTCATTTGTAAATATGGTTATATAAAGAAGATTCGCAAAAGAGAAGAAGTTGTTGAAGTTGAAGAAGGTGAAAATAAAAGAAAGAGAGAGAAAACATGCACAAGAAAGATCATTATATATTAGGAGTGGTTATAATACTTGGAAACAAGGACTAAGTAAACTTGGACTAGTCATGATAGACTAGGAGAACCAAGTATGGTTTTTAATACTTGGAAACTAGGAGTAGGTAAACTTGGACTAGTCAGGATTGGCTAGGGGAACTAGGAGTGGTTTATAATATTCGGTGAATACCAAGAGTTGTTTGTACTTGTTTGTAATCTTGGATAAGATTAGTGAAACATCTCAAGATTTCTTGAGGAAGATATGACGTAACTCAGGTTGAGTGAACCAATATTAAAATATAAGTGTTATTGTTTCCCTTATTTAAAACATTTTCTTAAAATGCTTTATTGAAAACATAATTGTCTGACAGTTATAGTTGATTATCTAACCCCTGGTATAGTTGATAAGCGTTGGTTTACAAAAGAATTTGAAAACATTATTCCACCCCCCCTTCTCTTTTTAATGTTTTTCCTATATTTCATGAAGATGGTAGGTTAATGCAATCCATAATTAAGCACCTTGTGTGTTATCTTCTGAGTGCCAAGGTGACCACCGGGTGTGGAATAATGGTAAAATTTCAAGACCAAGTCAATCTCGTGATTAGGAATGCATCTCTTGATAACCTAGTCACCATACAACTTCTACAAATATAGGTCATCCTAAACATAATACTCTTACGACCATATATCTTCTGCTCAAACTTTTTCCGAACAAAGTTTGACGACCATCACATGTAATCTTTCTTTCATTTGATACAAATGCATGTTAATTAACTACTTTAGGTATGATTTTCGTTTGTTTTCACCGATTATTTTCATGTTCTTGTCCTTCATAGGCGCATTCTGCTTTCTCTCTCATTGGTTGCAACACTTTATTTCGATGAACCCGGGTTAGTTTTCGTTTTCGTTTTCATTTTCGTTTTGAAGAACTTATTTGTTGATAACTTGTTTGTTATTTTTTTTTTGTTGAACTTGTTTGATGTTGTTGTTGTTTGGTTGAACTTGTTTGTTGTTATTGTTTGATGTTTGATTGAACTTCTTTGTTGTTTGTTATTATTCTTTGATTGATCCTATATTACTGTTCATAGTTCATGCTTTATAAAATACCAAAAATTGAAAATTGTTATTTTTTCTACTTTTCAGATCTCGTAAAGCTGTAAAAAAGGATCACAATTATTTCAAAAAAAATAAAAAAAAAAATTATTAACATCGTATATTAACAAAATTCGACGTTAAATAACGTCGTATATTGATAAAATTCGACGTTAAATCAACGTCAAATTTTTTAATTCGACGTCAATTTAACGTCTCCTGATATGACGTCGTTCTCAAATTCGACGTGAAAGGCCAAAAATATTCAACGTTATAGGCTATTTTTGTACTAGTGTTGTCAATCTTTTGACCTAGGGCAACTCCTAATGCATAATTAGACGGATCACACATCAACTCAAACGGGGTTATCCAATCAGGTGCCTAAATGATGAAATTGGTGTTCATGGCAATTTTGAGGCAGTCAAAAGACTCCTTCCACCCGTCATAAAAAATGAAGTCAACATCCTTTTCAAGAAATTTGGACAATGTAAGGGCCTTCTTTTTGAAATCCTGGATAAAGCACCTGTAGAAACCTGCATTGCCAAGAAAAGAATGCACTTTTTGCACACAAGAGATGTAAGGCAATTACGAAATGATAACTATCATGGCCAGGTCTAAGTCTATGCCCTTATTGGAAATTATATGTCCTAAAAATATGCCATGTTCTACCATGAAATGACATTTCTCAAAATTCAGAATAAGGTTAGTTTCAATGCATTTGTGAAGAACTCTATCTAGACTATCGAGGCATGCATTAAATGAGGATCCATACACGATAAAATCATCCATAAAAACCTCTAATTATGGAGTAGTAGACAATATCTTCGTATCAACATCCAGATGCATCTCGCATATGTTGATGTTTCCAAAACGAGAACCTCAATAGGCATCACTCAAGGCAATGTTGTTTCAAACTGACAATGATACATTAGAGAACAAGAAATCCAAAATCCCATGATTCGTAATAACTCGTTGAACTATAGAAGCATAATAAAAACTATAATCATTTTTATCCAAGTTGTTTATAGACCGAATCAAATTTATAAAAATGATGTGAGGCAAATTGAAGGGAATATTAATCATCGTATGATAAATGAAGAATCTTCTTAGCTTCGTCCTATGGTCTTTGGAGTTGTTCTTATAAAAAAAAGTTTTTGAGCAAACGTGTTGCATGACCTTGGCATATGGAGTTAACAACCTATAAATGACCTCTTTTCCAAGCAGGTCCTTTGAGAAGTTCTTTCCATACAAAACACTATCAATAGAAGCATCATGGGCATAAAGGTTGTCCCATGCTTCATAATATTAGTTATTGTATCTGTTGCACTCAATGGCAGATGCTATAATGGCAATCCTTATTGTTACCTCATTTCCAATGACTTTGGAGATAAGATTGTTGTTTTTATGAAGATCAATGTTCATCAAGAACTATTTGACAAGCTTTGTTAGAACCATAGTATCACACTTGAAATATTTCGACAGCCTACATAGGTGAACATCATTGATGATGTTGAATTAATAGGGACATAACTCCTTCAAGTACACCCATTGTTTCGAAAACAACTTGATGGGTTTATAGGTTAAAGCATTAATAACATGAGCTTTTTTGGCTGAGGAATGAACTTACTCCAGAGTGATGGCAAGTTGTTCTTCATTTGGCATGAATAACATGAGCTCTTTTGGAATTGGTCAAGTTCTTCTTGCATTGCTTTAATACAGGAGTGATCTTCTAATGCTTCATTGATATTAGATGGCTTGATCTAAGAGATAAGAGTGATTGGTCATTTCCTGTGGAAGGCTTTAGTCTTAATCTCTTCTTTCAAATGTCCTATGATCTTTTTAGGAGGATGATCTTTTACTATTAAACGATATAAACCAAGCGGCTCTCATTTCTCAACACGAGTGTCGTTTATTTTTCTATATGCGTTTAACTTAAGCGAACCTTTTGGCAATGGTGATGCAATGTCGTCTAACTTCAAATCTTCGACATAATCATCTAGCACTAACATTTTGTTTTCAGTTCACAATTGTTAAATTTACCATGTACGACCTCTTCCACTTTTAAGAGTCCTAAAGTTATAAACCCTAAACGCTTTAGAGGATTTTTAGTAACCAAGCACGATACCTTCGTCACAATTGGAGTCAAACTTTCTGATTAGTCGATATTTTATTAATTTCACTTAGTTTATTTACCGAATTTAATCAGGGAATTGTGCTTAAATGTCCAGTATTTTCCTGTTTTTGCTCATAGTGCTTAATTTGACCGGAAATTCTAATTTTAATTAATTTGAATATTCTGAGCTAATTATTTGCATTACTAATTGCAGGGAAAATTTTGGAAATACAATTTGGGACATTTAGAGGTTAAATGAGCTTAAATAAGAGAGACGGTGTGAACTTATTTTGTTTGGGGGTGCACATGGAGATGGACTAAAATATATGGCAAAATTAATTAAATGAAGGTGCACATGTCACGGCCTGGTTGGAAAAGAAGTAGCATATTGCATCAATACACATTAGGGAAGCACACGTTGAGAAGCTACAGGCTGTTACAGCCACAAGGATGCATTATTCATTTGGGCTTTGGTTATGCCACGGCCTAGTTATATTCTTTTGGAGAAAGCAACATTGCAAGCTTGTGTCACGGTTACTCATGTCATTCATGAGGTGTGCGCTGGAGCAATTAAGAAGAGCTTGGTCCAGCAACCTTCACCCGTCCAGCTTCAATTATCACGGCCTTGCCCATGCTGCTGCATCCAAGAAAACGCAAGGCAACCTATTCATCTCACGCACACGTCAGGCTTCACGATCCAGCAACTTAAATTGAAACGCTGCAGCTTGGCTTCACTCCATCTTCACGACCCAAATGATTCTTCATGCAACCTTCATGGTCCAGCCACCAAGTTCATCTAGCTCTTCACGTGCAGCCCACGTACACGGACAGCAGCTGGTCCAGCAACGTCTTCAACTTGGTAGCCTCCACGGTGCACACAGCAAACAAAACACAGCAGCAACCCTTGCATGCCACTCGGCCCAGCAGCCTTGGTCCACCATCACACGCTGCAGCTCCTCCATTTCTTGCATTAGAAGCAGCTCCCAACTTCTCAGCCCAGCAACCAAATTCACGCACCTGCAGCACACGGATCCTGAAGCTTGGATTTGGCTTGGGCTGCACCACACCTCACACGGCCCATCAACAATACATCCAGCACACGTGATTTCATGTAGAAAAGAAGAGAGGTGTGCTCATGGTCCAAGCAGCAAGCTGGATTCAAATTATCCAAGAAATAATTGGAAGCATCCGGCAGCAGCAAAAGATGTGTGTGCAGCCACATTTCCTAAACGGCCCAGCTTTGAAGGAAGGAAATATCACGGCCCAGCAAATTTTGAATCACCGTCCAGCAAGCAGCTTCATCCCACGTCTATAATGTCCAGCTAGGTGAGCAGCACGTGCAGCAGTTTTGGAGGTCCATTAGCACGTTGCAAGCTTGGAGAAGCTGTCACGGGCCAGCACACGGGCTTTAGGAGGTGCAGCTGCATTCTTGGTCCAAATTCAATTGTTCCAGCAGCGGTGCATCTAGCAGCTCAGCCTTCACGTGTCCAGTTTCACAACAGCCCAGCATCTTGCTGCAATCCAGTAGGCACTTGTTGGAGAATGAAGTGAAACGGCTGGCATATAAATTGGGAGGGCATTGTTACATAGGGAGGTGGCTGGAATAGGCAGCAGCCGCCACTCTTCCCTTTGCTTTTTCTTTGAACATTGGTTGTAGAATTTCAATGGGTTGAATGAATGAGAGCTCCAATTAATTTTCTTTTTCCATTTAGTCACTGCCTTTTCATTTGGAAAACACCCTTATTTTGCTCTTACATGCGTTACAGTAGCTTACCTTTACAGATATTAATTTGCTTTTAAAATTGATTCAAGCAGCTGGAAGGAAAGCAGCGTCACTTCTTTGCTTATGAGGCATTGATTTCAATTTGAAAGAAGGTGGTGTCACGGCTTATTAAAGGTAGTCGAGTTGCTTTGAGATGATGGATGGTGGCAGCCAGAGAAATAACGTTGGGAGTCTTTCTTTTGCCTTTCTTTTGCATTATTCTTTTGAAATAGAAGAAGCTAGTTTGCTTAGATAGAAGTAGGTGATTAGGAAGAGCATGGGGCTCACGGTGGTGGTTTGGAGCAAAAGGAATTTCGCATTGATGTCACGGCTAAAGATGAATTTTAGAAGCATTGCATTGTTTTTTTAATTTCACTTGGTAGATTGCTTAGGTCTCGTTATTTGCTAAAATGTAATTTGTGTTTTTTTTTTATTTCTTTTGATTTAATTTAATTTCACAAAGTTTGTTGAGTTGGATTTTATNTTTTTAATTTAGTGATGCATATTAACAATTTTAATTGTGCTAGATATTTGTGTTACAGTGTTAGGCGTCTAATATTTTCTTTCATGATTCTATGTTTTAATTTATTCTTCTGCATTCACAATCCTTTTAAACCCCCCCCCACTCGTTTTGACCTAAGTCTCGAACCGCAGTTGGTCCTTGAGAGACGACCTAGGGGTCACTCCCTAGTTTATACTACACTTTAATTGCACATCTAATTTGATTGGGCGGTGACACCCATCACTTTCCAAACTATCTTTAGTATTCAAGATAAAGCATTGACATGCAAATGGTTGGAAGTAAGAAATCCTATTTTGAATATAGTAGATAATGCTTACAACTTCAACACGTAAATTTTAAGGAGTTTTGAAATCGTTTAGCGTCGTTCTAACCATTTCTTGCAAAAAAAATTTTCCTTTCAATGGCACCAATATGTTGAGGTGTTATTGAAGTAGAGAAATTGTGATTGATGCTAGAGTTTTCACAAAATTTTTGAAATAAATCATTTTCAAATTCTCCTCCATGAGTTTTTCTTGTTGAATGAGTTATTTGTTAACAGGTTGAAGAGGACAAATTTTCTAGCTTTGTTACTTCTTCATTGGGGTTAGAGTGCAGAACGATTCTTCTGCATACACGAAGTAGAGTTCTAGCTGGCTGAGACATCTGGTCAATCACAATGTCATTGCAGATGAATCTTCTTTCAAAGTTCTTGTCATAAAGAACTTTTTCTACCTTCCCGTTGAAGGTGTATTCTTCATACCAGTCTTCCTAAAAACTATCGTTGAGTTGGGAGCAGCTTATCGCTTCTACTATGACATCGGAAGTGATGGCGATAATTCTTCCTGCAACTCCCGATACTATGCAGCCGTTTTCAACTTGAGAGTTTTTCTAAAACTCTCTTACCAGCTCTAGGAAGATCGTCTCATCCCAAGCAAAGAAGTTTTCAACCCCATATCACCTTACTCATGAGAGCCCAATTTCGATTCCTTGAAGTCGCGTTAGAGTGGTGACATCTTCTAGAAGGAGAGTCTCATCTTTGGAGACGTGAAAGCTAGAGGTTCTGATTGCTATATCAAGGATATCGACAAGCGTGAGCTTGACCATTGATAGATTGGGAGAGAGGATTTTGAATGGTGAGGAGGGAATAGATTTTTTAGGTAGACAATCTTGTTGACAGAGAATGAGTGAGTATTCTACTGATGCGAAGAAGAATTTAAAGGATTTCTTACTAGGGAAGAAAAACCTTTGGAGTTTTAGGGTGTTCAATGTTCGACGGTTTACTCGAAATTCAATCATCAGTGTTGAAGGGAACATCATTGCGCATTAAATGCGCACAGTAAGGTTTTGGGCAACGTAGAAAGGTGAACTGCCTTCTTCTTCTAGACAACAGTTTGGGTGTTAACATAGCTTATTCCTAGTGGACACGTTGTGAACTCAAGTGACGCACTAATATATCAAGTGGAAGTGGTTTCATCTTATCTGATTTTTTGTGTGTTTGGATCATTTAACCTACATTAATCTCCTAGACATATCACTTAGAGTGAAAAGGGGTTTCCAAGGCGATATCTTAATAAGTATCTACTTAGGGACTTCCTTACCCTAATTTTTAGACTTTTATTTAGGTAATTAATATTCTATTCATAATTTTCCCTATCCTGAGGTTTTACTAAAAGTGTTTTGTCAACCACATATTTCTACATTATTTGGAGAGTTTCATAATTGTTCTCTGAGTTAAATGTAGTATGCCATAGAGGTATCCCTTTATTCATCAAGTCTATTACCAATCTACTCTAGATGAACTACTAAATTAATAACATGCCATGCATATGTTCTTAGGCAGTTATGATATCATCTAAGATAGTTCACTATTGAGGGAATGAATAGTTTTCGTACCTATTTCTCCATAGCTTAGCTAGGTTTCCTTACTCAAGTTGATGAGGTAATTTCCCAACTTGATTACCTTGTAGTGACCTCTTGTTGTTGGCTTTATGTTGTGCACCCTCTCTGATTTCATTAAGGGATCACCTTGCTTGCTATTACTTATCTTTCCTAGATAAGTACAAGAATACTTGTTATGATTTCTATGCTCTTCCTTCAATATTCTTCGTGGACTTATCCAAGTCCCTTCCTGTGCTTATGAGCATTGATTCCCGTAACTACTTTGTTGACCAGCAAGGCTTGAAGGGTGATCCAAAGACATATTTCTTCATGTATTCCACATTCATATCTTTAATGCTTCTAAAGATAGATATCCTTTTGATGAGCATCTTCCTAGGTTGATGGGGGAGAGTTTCCTTTGTCAAAGGTGTTGAGCCTTTTTTTTTTTACGACCATAAGTCATCCTTTAAGGATTGAAGATGAAGGAGATGCTCATTCTAACAACCTTATCTTGCATCTTATACATCATGTTTTGTGGAGATCTTTCATAATTCAGTCCACATGTCTTTGAATCATTGCCTCGAGTTTTGCTAAGAACGACTCATCGAGGTAAGTTATGATACCAATTGAAGGTGTGGGAAAACACTAGAAGGGAGGTTGAATGGTGTTTTCATAATTTTTCGCAACTTGCAATCTGATTACGATATACGTAACACTTTGTGAGTTGATTGAATTTAATTAGTAAGCGTTATCCTAGGAAGATCGTTTACTTGGCCAACTTAATGTATCCAACGTTTATACGTGTAGGCAGTAACTTTAGACAGAGCGAGGAGTATGATAAGAGTGTGAGCATTGAATCTCTAACTTCATTGATTATCAATAGACTAAAACACACATAATGTTTTATACTGGTTCACCTGTTAAAGCTATGTCTAATTCTACTTTAAGTTAACTTAAAGGGTTTAATTAGATATTCAATGAAGTACATTTTTGTTTAACTCATTGCTGATAGCTTAGTATTATTCACCACTCCTAGTATACCTAGACGCTCCCAATACAACTGAGAAACATCATTTAGTTTAGTTCTCCCACTTCTAGTTGTGTAGTATTATTCACCACTCTTGGCATCCCTGATCAACAAATAACCTCTAATTACCCAAGATCAGTTGAGTATTCATACCACACCTAGTACTCAACTTCCCTACTGATATTTCCTTTAGTATTCACACCACTTTTGGTACTCAACAACCTTGTCGAGATTTCTTTTGAGTATTTGCACCACCACTAGTACTCAACTACCCTGCCGAGATTTCCTTTAAGTATTTGCACCACTCCTGATATTCCTAGGCAACCTGGTATCCACAATACCACCTAGTTGATTTTCACCCACTTTTGGTTGTGCAGTATTCTTCATCACTCCTAATATCATGGTATCGTCTAGGCTGATGTAAACACTTTTTGTAATATTTCTCTTTAGAGCTTGAACGTTTAACATGTTTCTTTCTTTGTAAGTTTTTTTTATATTTTTAAGGCTTATATAGGGTTTTCTTAGAGACATTGTCTTGACACCTTTTTGCTTCTTGAGAGTTTAATGGAATATCCTTGGGTACAGATAGCTTACACATTTAGCATAACTCTCTTTCGACGCTTTGACTTGTGGGTTGTTTAGTGTTGCGTCTGGAAGTTTTTATCCTACTTGTGTCCCTATGTTTTTCCCTAAGGCTTTTCTGTGTTGATGGATGATTTGGAATCTTGTTTCTAGCATTTGTGTTTTTATCTATCTAATTCTTTGGGCTTAGGTATTTTCAGATTCTTATCTCGTATAATGTTATTTGATTAAATTTCAAAACATGAGAACGTTGTGTAGACAATTTTTTCTTAATAGGAATCCCCCTCAACCTTATCCTCTTTGTATATGTACAAACGAGAGTTGTGATGTTTCCCTTTGACAAGCTTCTCCCACTATTGATCCAGATAATAAGTTGTTCAGTGATGATGTCCTATAGTGCTTAGTAGCCTATTATGTTTTAATTAGATTCAATACTTTCTATAACAGTAATTGCAAGTAGTTTAGGTCATGTTGTTGTTTCTATCTTAGGAAGTTTAGACTTCTATTTTCTGTTATTTTCCTTTTATTTCATATTCATCCTTCTTATAAACAGATTTTTAGGTTTAATTCTTTTCTTATTAGTTTCATTCATTTTTAATCTTCCCCATCTTGCATTAGTATATAATTAGGTGGTAAATAAAAGACTTAACTCTACACTTTAAACTTAACTATACCGAGTCCGATGATTGATACCTAGGTTGTCCCTTTACTACATTTTTAGTTTATGACTCACAATTATTGACCATGTTGCCATTCAAAGGGTTGAGAATAAAGGTGAAGAGGTCCAAAAGTACCTCTTAGAGACCTTTGAAAAGGAAAAAAAAAGTGTGCTTAACACCTTATTTGCAACGGTAAATATGTTTTTTTGTTATTAATACAATTTTGTTTATGTAAATCTTATTTCACACTATTATTGTTTGAATCTGCACGGGCCACTGGCAATTGTCAGTAATTCTCCCTCAACATTCTCATATGTTCATTACACAAAAAACCGCACACTTTGATAATTAAAAATACACTAATATCATAAGTTTTTTAATATTTTATTTGTGTGTACACATAATTTGATTTTACTGAGTTTCCATAATGTTTTTCTATCTCTTAACATTCTTCTGATCTAATGCAAAAAGTTTTGAATAAAACTTTATACCGTATTGATCTACACAGAAAAAGAGAACAAAACATAACAAATGATAGAATACTATTTCATACATGCATTAAAAGCATTAAATATTCTTAAATGTTTAGACATGGTACATATACTAACGTTTAGGTAAAGTCTCTTTAAAATGACGATTAACGTTTAAAATAAAATTTGTGTATATATATAGCATTTAATTTATTTATTCTAGACAGTTTATTTGATAGATGTTATTTCGTTATATACTTATACAAAATTTCAAAACAATGTTTGTTTAGACTATGTTGTGTTGACAAAAAGTAACAAGAGAAAGCCAAAAACTTTTCTTCCATGTGAGAGTAAAGAAACAACCTAAAAGCAAGAAAAGCTCCAATTTGAAACAAGGACAACATTAAATGATAGACTTTATGGACAAACTCATAATATAGAAGAATGGCAAGCAAGAAAATATGGCAAGGTAGGCACAGAAACGGAACCTAAGGAATAGGTAAGAATAGAATGATAAAACTAAAATCAAACAAGAAACAAAAACAAGTTTTGAATCAAGGTCATATGCAACTATAATTGAAATAAAGTTAAGATATAGTTGTGATCTGACCTGTACATTTTCTTTTAACTCTATAATGGTTCGGTCAAATACTTCATTTCACTTTTTAGATCTCTTTTTTTTAATCATTTCTTTTTATTGGTTTTTCCCTTTTACAACTCTCAAAGGTTAGAGATGACACTCTTCTTTTGGTAACAACTCACAAAAAGTTCAGATTTCCACTTCTTTTGGTAACAACTCACAAAAAGTTCAGATTTCCACTTCCAATTCAAGTAGCAAATGCATATGACAAATTAAACAAGTGATTCAACTTAAAAAAAATTAAAAGGACACCTACACAAGGTAAGAAAAACTCTCGGCCAGTGCAACAAAACAACAAATTATGCACTGTCATGTCAAAGCAGAAATATTGCGAATCAAAGACTCAACCAAGTATGGAAATACACTGAATCACCATACATATCCAATAATGGAAACAAAAAAGATTTTCGTAAAAACATATAACAACACGTTCAATTGAAGAAAAAGTAGAATTTGCCAACATAGTTTCACACATGTTATCAAACTCTCGAGTTAATTCGTAAACTTGTACAAGTTTACATTTCCAGACATAGCTTCCGAGTTAACTTAGAAATAAACTCATTTTTTGTATAAATTCGATAAAATCGACTATCGGTAGGATTTGCGAGTTTGGAGTGATTCTGCTTGAAAATTTTATATTTAGTGAAATGCATCAAAATTAATGACAATAATTCAAGTATTTATATTTTATAATATTTATTTTTATGAACAATATAACTATAAATTTTATTTATTTAAAATTATATAATTTTATATACTTATTTAAATTAAAATATTATTTATATATTTTTTTATCTGAAATAAACTGTTACGAATTTACCATTAAAGTTTTTTCAACTCTCAACCACTTACATAAACTCTCAAATTTCAAAACCTTGATTTCAGCCAAAAATTCAATCAACAATGAAAGCCAATACTCTCTGCCAATCAATAAAAGTTGCACTAAAGACTGTTTACAATAATAGAACACAAGCAGCATTTGGAATGAAAGAATGCTACTGTTTCACCTAAGAACTGACTCAACAAATCAGAAATCAGAAATCACCAAGCTTGTCATTCAATTTTTTTTTTCAAAGCAGTAGTCTAAGCCTATGATACGAGAATACCTACTAATATGTAAATATATATTTTGAAAATAATAGGATATAACCATAATTACGTGTATTAAATATGACATATATCTAATACGTTAATATATTTATTTTAAAAATAATTAAATATAATATGTGATATATAAATATTGAAAAAAATATAATAATTCTTTAAAACATAATAAATATACGATTGTTATGTATGAATCCACATTAAAAACAAATGTACTAAAATTGTCAACATTATCATCCTAAAAAGTAAGTTATCAGCAATTAATATGCCTCGGCCATAAAAGTAAGTAAAAAAAAAGTTACAAAAAAGAAGAAAAACTATCCTTTGAAAACTGAATCGGTAAACATTGATTAAAAACCTACCTGTCAAACAGTATTAATTAAATAATATAAGATATAGCATAAAAAAATATAACTTCATAACTTTCATAATACTAAAAAACTGAAAATAAAAATATTTATAAGTTTAAAAATTTTAAATATACATTAAAAGAAATATTAAATAATATTTAGGTCTAACATTCAATAATAACTAATAATATCATTATTATTTGAAAACTACTGAAAAGGATTTTAAGAAAAAAAAAATAATATAAATAACGGTGGTTACATTAAAAAGTAATGAACAGTTACTTTTAAGTATTTGAATAATTTTTTTTAATTGTAAATATAATTAAAATAGAATAGAAATATTAAATACATAGTTTTTAATATATTATTATAATTTATTAAAAAATTTAAAATATAACTACAAAGTAAAATAAAAATATTAATTATATACACTAAAGAAGAGCATCCTTATAGATAACATGTTTTCTAAAAATTATTAAATACTTTATGTGACATCCCAATTATATAGAAATATATACATAATCAAAATGTCATCATGCATAATATAGGAAAGCAGTTAGGAGTAATTAGGATTACAGTTATCTTTAAACAGTGCAGGAATTTAGAGTTGAAGTATCATAGTCCTCCATAAAATGCTAGGAATTTGAAACTTGGAATATGACAAGAGTCTTCAAAATAACTTGAGTTCAAATAACATAAATCCTATAGGACTAGGCTGCAACGTCTTCATTCTCCTCCAGGACGTTCTCCAGGGAGACCTCATTCTCCTCTGCTCACATCCAAGTGGATGATCATTGCAAAAGAAAAAGCATACAACATACACAAACACAAGCAATGCAAGGGTGAGCTAATTATATAAAAAGCATGTATCAGATTAAACATATAATCATACAAGAGGCAATATAATCACAATAGTAAAGCACACCACAAACTACACCTGTTATATTCTAGACTAGACTCGTCCGGACTTTAAAATGATAGTCGAGCTATGGCGGGTCTTGCACTCGTGGTGACTTATGAAACTTGGGTTCCCCACCCTGCCACACTCACGAGGTTAGTCCGTTCCGGGCCTTGAGACATACTGGGAGCCCCCAAGACTAAAGACCTCCTTCTACTCCTCACCACATGGTTCAATCTCTCTAAGTGAGCATGATTGGCCATTGGAGCGTTAGGATGACCCCCAAGACTGAGCTCCTACTTTCATTTTAAAACACTAAGGATCTCACCGAGAGATCTTAAACCTTTGGACTTGATATGCAACTTGGATCAGACTTCCATCACCTTATAACCATATACCTTTTATTACAATCAACATCCTTGTTTGAACACCACAATACAATACATTGACTCATCAATAACATGCATTGTTCACCAATCATAAAGTTTATAGCACAATTCTCATTACTTTCCAAAGTTATAAAAATAATAGCTCCATAAAATTTAATCTAAATTTATCAGTACTAGACTCTTTATAATTTATCTCCAATGCCTAAACCCCTATACAATATGAAAAGTTGTTTCCTTTAATTTTATTAAAATAAATAAATCATAATAATATTATAACCTTTAATCAACATTCTCTTTTATATACTATATATTATATTAATGAAAGTTAACATCATGTGCTGCTACTAATTTTACATGTATAATTATATTGTATTAATCTAATTTATATTTACTTTATTTATTTTATATTTTTATAGTTTGTTTAATTTCTAATTAGATTCTCTAGAAAAACTTGTTATTATATTATCATAATTTCCTCTAACTTCTTATAATATAATATTTAATTATATTCCAAAGGATTTATATATAAAAACACGTTATCTAAAATCTTTATTTTAAATATATTATATATTATCTATTTAACACATAAACAACATCGTAATTTCCTAAACTAATATCACCAAATAGTATTATAATAATACCAATCAAATAACAATTATAACAACTTTTTATAATATTATTATATAGCATACAACATCACATAACTGAATAAGAATAGGATATAATATATAACAATATAGTATACTATTTATCAATCACACGTTGTGCTAAAACCAACAGAATTTCTACAGCAGTAACCTTATAAATATTTATATTTATATTATATTAAACTAATATATATATATATATATATATATATAATCTATATAATCTATACATTAATAATATAATATATTATAATATATATTATCTCTAAATAACTTACAATGTTTCCTTAATTATGAAACTGCTTGCTAAATTTTTCATTACTACAAAATACTTGTTCCCCACCTCACATCAGTTGGTCACCGGAGAGGGTTCAGATGTCTGAACGCATCAGACTCACCTTCGGCACTAGCATATATGACTAGTCACAACTGACTGGACCAGGCCAGGGCTGCTCTATGATCAGGGATGTGCCAACTCAGGTTTTTAAATCCCCTCTATCCTACCAACAAAGAAAGGCTCTGAAACAACTTTAATTAATTTATTTATGTTACCTAAACTAGTCTGTTGTGCTCTAAACCTCAAATTCCAATTTTTTTTTTAATATTTTATTTCCTAATCTAAAACAGTATCCGTGTATCCAATTGCTATCCAAGAAAGCTAATTAAATCTCACTTAAGACCTTTTCCAAAACATCACCAATCACAGTCAATAACCCATTCAGAAACAATTCATAATCATCAAAATAGGACACATAAAATCAATCCCCATTTAAGCAGTATAGTACACACCAAAACCAATTACTTAAAACAGTAACATTTCAGTCTCAATAGTACATCACATTTTTAATTCAACATGCATAAGACACTAAAACAGGTTCAATTCAAAGCACCAAATTCATAATTCAACATGCATATATTTTATAAAATAATTTCAAGCAAAATAATTAGCTCCCCTTACCTAGACTCAAATGAACAGTGAGCTCACCCAACGCTTCTATAGTGCTCCAAACAGCTAGAGCACAACAGGACCTACAAATCACCAAATTGGTGATGGAACAAAGCTCTTAGAGCTAGAATATATTGGGAATGGAAGGCATAACACGCAAAACACATGCAACCAGCAAAATTGCATGCCCTAGGTCAAGAACAATGAAGAGAAAAAGGAGAAATCTACTTACCAGATGAAACAGAGAAATCGATAGGTAGAAGTGGAGCTCTCTACGCCAGGAACGATTTGGCAGCACCAAAACAAGATTTGAACAGTGGGATTTAATGGAAATCTAGAGAGAAGGCAGAGCACTTGGGTTAGGACAAGAGAATAGTTCTAGAGAGAAAAGGGAATTCTGTGAAAAGAAATCAGAAAAGGAATAAGGGGTTCATTCTTTCCTAAGGCTATGCTACCCTTGGCCTCATGGGCCAGACTGCCTCACTTAGGCCCAAGAGCCTTATATTTTTAAGGCCCTTACACTTTATTTTTTTCTTTAACTTTGAAGGAAAAAGATAAAAAGAATAATTAAAAATTAGTTTTCTTAAAAAATGTCAACTTTTTTTTATTGGTTTTTGGGTCATTTAATTGAAAGCCGATTTTATAATTTTAATGTATCAAACATTAGGTCGATTTACTAAATAGACTAAAGTAGGAGTAAAAAGTAATTGAAAATAATAATGCAACAAATTATAACTTTTTATCCATCTTATTATTTCTCTTTAATAGGTATCTTTAATATTTACGTTAATATGCTCTTATACTACAACCTACCACCAAAACTAAGGGTTTGTTCTTATTAATGGATTTGAGGGAGATGATTTGGGGGAGATGATTTGAGTGGATTTGAAGGTAATTTTGTTGTTGTTTTTTTTGAGTAGATTTGTGGATAATTGAGAGTGGATTTGAGGGTAAAATTTGTGAGAATTAGTGTAGGATTTGATTGATGTGATAAAATTAAAAAATTTGTTTAATTGATAGAAATTGAAGATTACCAAAATACCCCTAGTTACTAAATTATAATTTCTTTTTATATTTTAAAATTAATTTTAATAATTATTTTTTATTTTTTATTTTTAATAATTATTACTTACCATTTTTTAATTTTAATAATTATTTTACATTTTAAAAATTAATTATTATTTTTACATTTTTAAAACTAATTTTAATAATTATTACACTGTTTGATATTTGCATGCAGGAGACCACTTCTCTTCTAATTTTACCAAACCACTTATTTCTTTTATCCTTCTTTTATTACTTATAAACCACCCAGACACCTCCTCTATTCTTTTTAGGGTGAATAACTAAATTGAACAATACAGAGAGGAAGAGTATTGATTATTTACTATATACCATTAAAGCCACAAAACTTCGTAAAAAGAGTGCATAGTCAGATCGCTACAGGGGCATTTAAGAGAATTTGGATTCCATCCCTCCAAATCTCACCCAATCTGCAGGTGAGTGAACAGTGCAGATATCTCCCATTTCACTGCAAATCCATCGTCGTGAACAGTTGCATTTCTTCTCAAGAGAACACGAAAGACAACTCCATTCCTCGCTCGCAAATATGTGTAAATAGTTATTTCTTCTCAAACGAACACACGCTAAGAGAGTTAATATTAGATTTTTTTTTTCCAAGAGCATTATTAAAATCTTGTTATTCACGCGAATAATTTTTATTTTTTTTTATGATTTCTTTCTTCAAAATAATAGGACTGAAGTTGAATTCTACAATATTACATGTGTACATAATTTATTTAAGGATTTTTATAATATTTTTTTTTATATTTTAAAATCATTTATATATTTAGTTTATGTTAATGTTTATAATTATTATTATTAATTATGAAATAATTTTGATCAATCACAAAATAATACATAAATGATATTAAAATATTAAAAAAAATGTTGTCTATCATTATCCTTTGTTCAAACAATCGTTTTATGAACACTTATGATACATGATAAATTTATTAACTTTCGTAATAAGAATCCTAGAAGTTATTTGAAAACTTGTTAATAAAGCGTGTAAGATATTTTTCACCCAAGATGTTCATTAATTTCTTTTGTTTTATTTTTGAACATTTAGAATAATTTTTTTCAATGAATATCTTATATAGACTTTAAATTAAAAATTTTAATTATAAAAGATAAATCATTGTCAAAATTTTGTAAAGTACTGACATGATTTTTCTTGCGACAAATAAAAATATTTCAGAGTAAGGAAGACAATTATTGATTGGTTGAATGAATCAAACAAGACATCATTCTCAGACAAAGAATATTTGGGCGTTTGTCATTGGCATTGGAAAAGCACTGCGTAATATCTGTCATACTCCTGTTATTTTCCATTTTTATTTCAATTGTTTCGTCACTTGTTTTTGTTTTTAGTTCAGTCTTTTCTTTTCACTTTCTAGCAACGGAGTTCAAACTTTTATTCCTATTGATTTTGGTAAGTTCAACTTCCAACCAACAGTGGCTGCAACTTCTATGGTCTACAACTCCAACGGAAGGAAGGGAAAAAGTGATTCACTTTCCCTTTCACCAGGAAAAAGTAAAAGATAGACAAAGTAGAAAATTTTCAGTCAGATTCCCCCTTACTTTTGATTTGATCCTATACCCTTCACATGGTGTTTCAAATCCTTCCTTTGTCTCTGCAGATTTAAGCCACAGGTGAAGTTAACCCCCTCTCTCTCTTTGGCATTTTAAGCGCTGATTTGGATGAACCACTGCAATTCAATAGGTAATTTTTTTTTTTTTTTTTGTTGGGATCTTTCTTAGCCATTTGGCTTTATTTTGTAGGTAGTCCTTGCTTAGTGCTGAACTGAAGAGGGTAGAGTAGAAGTATGAAATGGTTTCCCCTTTTTCTTGAATAAATTTTTTGACTGAGATTTGGTTGATGGGTAACCCATTGATCTATTCTTAGGAAAGAACGTTACTTTGAGGTTGATTGTTCTATTGCTTCTAAAAGGGGAACATAAAGGGGAAACAGAAAAGAAAAGAAGCGATTTTGCTTTCTGGGGTTGGGAATTTTTTAATTGAGGGTTGTGGAATGTGACTTGCAGGTAGAAGCTGCTCTTTTCTCTTGGTAGGTCTGCTCCTTTCCTTTGCCCCCAATTTACAAAGGTTTTGATTTGGAAGAGGAAGCACTATTATAGTGGAGATCTGGGACTTGTTTTGTCTCTTATGCCCTATGAGGACTTTTTTCACTGCGGAATCATGTAAAGAAGCGCATCCTAATGCTTTAAACCCACAATCCTGGCTCCAAGTTGAAAGAGGCAAGCTTTCCAAGTTGTCATCGAAGTCCTCATCTTCATCAATGTAAGGTTCTCAGGTCAATGTTTTTGCTTGAAGCTTAGCATTTTTTTAGCCTTTTCGTTGAATTAAGTGGGTTTCTGTTAACTACCACAGAGAATCTCTAATCAAGGTCCCACAGCCACCTATACTCCCATTCTTCAAGCCTGTTGATTATGTGAAAGTTTTAGCTCAAATTCATGAAGAACTTGAGCTCTGCTCTCCGCAGGAGCAGTCAAATCTGTTTTTGTTACAGTACCAGGTCTTTAGGGGCATGAGGGATGTTAAACTGATGCGAAGAAGCCTCCGGTCAGCTTGGCAAAGAGCAAACACTGTTCATGAGAAGATTATATTTGGAGCATGGCTGAAGTATGAGAAGCAAGGGGAAGAATTAGTTGCTCAATTGCTAACAGCTTCTGGTAAATGTGAAAGGGAATTTGAACCCATTGATGTAGAATCTCATATTTCTTTTGACAAAGTTATAATTTCCCAGGATAGAGTTTCCATGAATGATGGGAACCAAACTCCACAGTATGTAATCTTTACAATCGGAGATGAGAAGATAGTCTGTGATAGACAAAAAATTTCTGAACTTTCAGCACCATTTCATGCAATGCTAAAGGGGTGTTTCAGGGAATCGCTTTCTGAGACCGTCGATTTGTCTGAAAACAACATCTCTCCTTCAGGTATGAGGGCAATAAACTATTTTAGCTTGACTGGCAGTTTGCTTGATGTCCCTCAGAATCTTTTGGTCGAGATATCAGTTTTTGCAAACAAGTATTGTTGCGAAAGACTAAAACTGGCTTGTGATAGAAAACTTGCATCCTTAGTTTCCTCCAGAGAAGATGCACTGGAACTCATGGAATATGCTGTGGACCAGAATTCATCTGTGCTTGGGGCTTCTTGTTTACAAGTGCTTTTACGCGATATTCCCAACTGCCTGAGTGACAAAAGGGTTGTGGAGTTATTTATTCATGCTAACAGGAAGGAGTTGGAAGTCATGGTTGGGCCTGGTATATTTGCACTTTTTTGTTTCTTAAGCGAAGTTTCTATGAACCTTAGTTCTAGTTCAGACACAACAGCTCATTTCCTGGAACGGTTGGTTGATTTTGCTGAAAATGACATACAGAGAATGCTGGCATTTCATGAATTGGGATGCGTAAGGCTTTCAAGGAAAGAATATGATGAAGCCTATGGTCTTTTTGAGAGGGCTGCAAATGCAGGCCATATTTATTCCGTTGCAGGTTTAGCTAGACTGGATTCTATAAAGGGTGAGAAGCTTTTACCCTATCAGAAGATAAGTTCAGTCATTTGTTCTGGTACTCCTCTTGGATGGATGTACCAGGAAAGATCACTGTACTGTGATGGTGATGTGAGGTGGAAAGACCTTGAGAAAGCAACTGAACTGGACCCGACTCTTGTATATCCCTACATGTATAGGTCTGCCACTTTAATGAGGACAGAAAATGTTGAAGGTGCATTGTCTGAAATCAACCGGATTCTTGGCTTCAAACTTTCATTAGAATGTTTGGAACTACGGTTTTTCATCTATCTGGCCCTTGAGGACTACAAAGCGGCGCTCCGAGATGTTCAAGCAATTCTTACCCTGTGTCCATCTTATAAAATGTTTGAAGGCCGTGTAGCTGCATCTCAGCTCTGTACTCTTGTGCGTGAGCATGTTGAACATTGGACAACTGCAGATTGTTGGGCACGATTATATGACTGTTGGTCTGCCGTTGATGATATTGAGTCTCTTTCTGTCATCTACCAGATGCTTGAATCTGATGCTCCCAAAGGTGTTCTATACTTCAGACAGTCGTTGCTTCTCCTTAGGTATATTAAGAATGTTTGATAACTGTTATCAGTAGTTATTTTATATATATGCTGGGTATTATGTGAATTAAAGTTGTTTATACGTGCTCCCGTACACTTGTTAATGATAAAAAACCTTCAATTCTACCAAACTCGAAGCCTAGGCAATATGAAATGGTATTTGTTATATGTGGGGATTTTTTATCTTTCACATTAAAAGTATTAATTTTAAGATTACTTGTAGTAATGATTAAAAGATTCCTTGTGTTCAGAAAAAGCAAGTGGTAGCTGCAGGTTGATGATGCATCCGTTTAGCTTGGTCAATGAATACTTTTCACTTTGCCAAATGAGGAGCCTCAGAGTTCCTTCTGTTTAAGCTCTTGTTTTAACAGTTTAATCATGTCAAGTCGCTTCTGGAAACACAGTTTCTTCTGGTTCAAGATCCTGTTTCTTATGACTTCATCTTACGTATGCTAAGGAGTCTATAAATCTGATATTAATTTGTAGGCTAAGCTGTCCTGAGGCAGCGATGAGGAGTTTACAGTTAGCTTGGGAACAGGCATCAAGTGAGCATGAAAGGCTTGTGTATGAAGGGTGGATCCTGTATGATTCAGGACATTATGAAGAAGGGCTCCAAAAAGCTGAAGAGTCTATTGCTATTAAAAGGTCTTTTGAGGCCTACTTCCTAAAAGCCTATGCATTGGCTGACTCTAGTGTTGATTCATCATGTTCTTCAACTGTCATTTCACTTCTGGAAGATGCCTTGAAGTGTCCTTCGGATAATCTGCGCAAGGGTCAGGTATGGTTCTTCAACGGTTCCACCATTTTGGAAAAACTTTACCTTGCATCTTATACATATTTTACTTTGGATACAATACAACTACCTACCTTCTTGTTTCACAATTGTTTTCTTCCCTTCAATTTACCAGGCTCTGAACAATCTTGGAAGTGTTTATGTTGATTGCGGGAAACTAGACGCAGCAGAAGAATGCTATGTGAAGGCCCTTAAAATCCAGCACACGCGAGCCCATCAGGGTCTTGCTCGTGTTCATTTTCTCAGAAATGACAAGGCTGCTGCTTTGAAGGAAATGACCAATCTTATTGAGAGGGCAAGAAACAATGCTTCAGCTTACGAGAAGAGGTCTGAGTATGGTGATCGTGAACTCACAAAGGCTGATCTGGAGATGGTCACTAGATTAGATCCTCTTCGGGTGTATCCTTATAGATATCGAGCAGCAGGTTCATATTTTGCTTCTTCACTCACCCTTTATTCTGTTTGTCAGACATGTGAGAAAGAAACTTGCTTTTTATATGTTGTAGTTCTAAAACCTTCTTGTTTTTGCAGTTTTGATGGACAACCACAAGGAAGAGGAAGCCATTGCTGAACTCTCCAGAGCAATTGCATTTAAAGCTGATTTGCATCTGTTGCATCTTCGTGCAGCATTTCATGAACACAAGGGAGATGTCTTAAGTGCATTGAGAGATTGTCGTGCTGCACTCTCTGTTGACCCAAATCATCAGAAAATGTTGGAACTTCACTATCGTGTTAATAGTCACGAGCCATGAGTCTCAAGAACATGACTTTTACGAGAATGTGCCGGAAAACACAGCCACACTGACGATTAAACGTGAAAAGGGAATTTGTAAATGAAAAGTATAGTTAAAATACGAGAATGTGCCGGAAAACACAGCCACACTGACGATTAAACGTGAAAAGGGAATTTGTAAATGAAAAGTATAGTTAAAATACGAGAATGTGCCGGAAAACACAGCCACACTGACGATTAAACGTGAAAAGGGAATTTGTAAATGAAAAGTATAGTTAAAAGTAGGATTTAACGCCGAAATTTTGTTATTTACATTTTATCTTCCTTTGAGTTTTTCATTTCGCACACATGCTCCACGTGTTGGACTTAATGCATTGTTTTCTTTAAACATATTTTATGTTTAATTTTTTGAGAGCTCTGATTATTTTAAATCTGAAAATTTTAAATTTAAAAGAAAACAATTACTTAAAATAGTTATGCAAGCAATAACTTAAAAACAATTACTCGGGTATACAAAAAAGTTTGAAATAAGAAGAGATCGATAAAAGTAACCCAAAATCCATAAAATACCCATTTTAGTCCCACACTACGTAAAAAAATTATTACTACAGTTCTTGTCCCTTTCATTTTTCAATGTATTAACACAAGAAAATGACCGGCATTTTGTATAATGAATAGTGCGTGGATTTTATTACGTTATAAGACTAAAGTGATTGTCAGTTATAATTATATATAAAAGGACTAAAGTAAAGGTTTACTTGACTTTAACCAATATCAATTCATTCAAGAGATATCTGGAAGAGTTTATATACTGTTTATTCAGGATGATGAAAATGACTTTCTATAACATCTTTCTAACTTGTTTAGATAAGTTTTAGGATTAATTCTGTCTCATGATAACTTATGTTATAAAAGTTAGGGTTGATTAAGTTTTTAGAAACTCTACAATTTGATCAGTGTTTTTATAAACATTTAATAATTGGCTTAATAACACTAATGGTCCTTATTTTCGTCACGTGCATTCGTTTTGGTTCTTATATTTTTTTTGTTCAATGTTGTCTTAAAGAATGTAAATTTCGTTCAATTTGGTCCTTTTTGCAAACGCCGTTTAAATCGTTAACGACAGACAGTCTAATTGTGCAGAACAGTGTTGATGTGACATTTAACTGCCCGCATGGAGTCCTTCAGCTACATTGAGGTGGATTTTGAAAGAAATGTGATTTATTTAATGGAACCCAATTTTTGACGAGGGTGAAGAGTGAAATTGGGGTTAGGGTTTCGTGGTTAGCCAATCTTGTTCCCAATCTCGGTGGTTGATGAGCAATGTCTCTTTCCCAATCTTTTTCTTGTTGTTGCGATAAATGGATTCTCCTTTATTTCTCCCGACAAGTTAAAGTTTTTACCAACCCAAGTTTGTGAACAATGTCAAAGTTTCCTCTTTTTCCTTGTTGGTTCTCTTCAATTGTAAAGTTAGAGTTATTGATGCTGTGATTGAAACCGTTGACAGGGTTTTGATAAAAAGGGTGTGTGAATGTGATTTTGGTCACTCTATATGAAAGTTTTTGGAGTCTCTGGGACAAGGAAAAAATCTTTCTTCAAAAAGATGGTTTACTTTCAAAGGTGGATCATGGTACTTGGAACGTTCTCTGGCTTTGCTTTTCTTTCAAAGGTGACGGTTATGAGGCAAAGATGGAAATGGTAAACAAGACTAGCAAATAGGGTCTTTATGCAAATAGGGTCAGTGATTGTGGTGGTGGCCTCAGGGTTTAGGTGTGGCGGCGCTAGGGTTAGATTTTTAGAAAGAAAGTAGGGTTTCAGTTGGGCTGAAGGTTGAAGACGATGGTGATGTGACTCTGTGTTTTGTAATGAATGAAGGTTGTTCAATCTAGTCCTCATTTCTGTTAATTATTTCCGAATGTGGTCCCTATGATGATGACTCATCTAGTCCATGTCAGAAAATAAATGACATTTCACTCTCTAATTGCACATGTGGAGATCTGGCCGTTATTGATTTAGACGGCATTAGTAAAAATGACTAAATTGAACACAAATTACGATCTTTAGGACAACATTGAAAAAAAAAATATAGGGACCAAAACGAATACACGTGACGAAAATAGGGACCATTAGTGCTATTAAGCCTTAATAATTTTATCCAAACACTAACTTTATTACTCTTAAGAGTATCATAAAATCACTAGACATTTCATGGGACATTGTTATAATTAGCATGTTGATATAATTAATTAAAAGTAAGATAGTAACTAACAGAGGGATCTAAAAATCGCTGAAAAAATTTTGGATGTAAAAATTTCAATTTGAACATATAACATCCCAAAAATTATATGATAATATAATTTTGAATGATTAAACATTATAAGTATACAGTCATTCAAAATTGACCATAAATTTAAAACTTTACTTACAAAAGAGTATTTCCAAATAGATAAGATAGCTAAGAAGGATCCTAAGAACTAGGCAGCTGCATCATCACCCTCCAATGCTTGCTCCAGAAGTATCTCATCTACCTCTGCTCACATCCAAGTGGATGATCATTGCAAAAGGAAGAACACAGACATACAAAGCATAGACAAACAACAAGGGTAAGCTAGGTTGAAAAGTATACCAGTTACAGTATATCAATTAGATATATATAATCACATTCATACAATTAAACAACTAGAGCATCCTATCATGTTATGACTCACTAGACTCGTCCGGATTTTGAATGAATATCGATCTGGGGTGGGTTGTGCACTTGTGGTGGCCTCTACTGCTTTGCAAAACCATTACCAACGGGTTTCACCCTACCACACACAAGTGTAAGTCCGTTACCGCGTAATAAGCCTCCACGTAGCACCTATCACTAGGACCTCCTACTACTCTCACCACATGCTTCAATCCTCTCTAAGTGAGAATGAAAGACCATTAGAGTGTTAAGGATAACCCCCCATGAAGAAGCCTCATATATTCATTCTAAACATTATAAGGATCTCACCTAGAGATCTTACTTTTCTACTATTTATTTCACTTTAATTAAATCATAATCCTCTTTGAATTATCAACGTACCATACTTGTTACATTCAACACCAATCATAACCGTTATATGTACATACTTTTAATCAAACAACATCAATCAATTCATAAAATAAGGATACTCATATTTAGGTAAGTAAAACAACTCTGAAACCCTCACTAACAGCTCCAGAAGGGCCCAAAATGCCCAAAACGACCTAAGGAACGTCCAAAATGGACATCCGGAACCCCAAAATCTATCAAAAAAAAAAAAAACAACAGCATGCTGGTATGCCCAGGGGCGCTCAGTGTGAATCGTTGCGGCATCCAGGGGCGCCAGGGCTCAACTAGGGGCGCTGGGGCTCCATATAAGTTGACAACAACCATGAAAATNGGCTTTTGATGCACTTAGAACCTGTTCTAATGACTAAAGGGGTTCTTTACACATTTGTATTGGTAGGAAAACACGTTTATAAGTTAAAACAAATATCCATTTGATCACGAAATCCCAGACTAGGTGTATCAAACCACTTTTGACACTTAAAAATCCAAATTCTTAACTTTAAACTCCCAATTCATCAACCCGAGGACCCAATATCAATTTTACAACTTTGAACATGACTTTTCTCAATTTTATGACTCTAACAAGTTCTAATTGACTCATCCAAGCTGGCCAAACAACCCAAATACGTTCAGGACCCTTAAGGTTAAAAATCACTACCTCACTTCCTCTCTTTTGACNTAAAACACCATAACCAACTTAATTTGCGGTCTAGCAACCTGCCCAACATCATTCACANTATGCAAGTATTCAATTTAACATCATACAATCTGTTCATACCAGTTCCTCATCAAAGTTTTGCAGTCTCATATGTCACTCATCAANCAACACAAGTTCTAACACACCATTTCATCAATTTCAGTTCAAACAACAACATATCCTAAGACACAATCTACACATACATTATTTTACGATATTGCAACAATACCCAACTCACCTAAACAAAAATTTCCACAAACCGAAAAGAAACTAAGCTCCCCTTACCTCTTATGCGAAACAGCTAAACTCCAGAGAGCTCCAACTACACGCTTGTGCTTTCAGAAAGACTAGAATCACCTATAAATCACCATTAGGTAATAGAATACAAATTTAAGAACTTAGTAGAAACTAGAAATTGGAAGAATGTGAAATTGGTTACATGCAACCAGATTTGTTGCATGATCACAACCCTAAAGTGAATGGAAAAAAAGGGGTTTCAACTTACCAGTTGAAGAATATGAAAATTCATTGATCGAATGGAACTCGCGGCATCAAGATTTCCTAAGTTTCTCCTGATTGTGGAACAATGGCTCAACAAAGAAGATTTTCCAGGGAGAGTGCAAAGAAGAAGAGTAAGAAGCTGTTTTGAAGAGCACCCAAGTTTTCATGCAAAATGAGAGAGAGTCTCTTAAAACTAGTGCTTTTAAAATTGACTTATTTTTCCTCCCCTCATTAGCTGCCACCTGGCACTTTCCAAGTATCTTCTTTTCTAATTCTTTACATTCTTCCCAACAACAAAATTTTCGTCCTCGAAAATTAAAACTTACCAGAGAACAGATGAGGGTAAGACTTCTTCATCTCTTCCTCTAACTCCTAAGTGGAATCGCCTGTTTTGCTGTCCCAGATGATTTTGATAAGTCTGGTCGCCTTTCCATTGGGCCGTTTGGCTAGTCTTTCATCCACTTTGGCTGGCTGTATCTTTATAGAGAGATCCTCCTTGACTTGTACATCTTCAATCTCCAGTACATGAGAAGGGTTAGGAACATATCTTCTAAGCTGGGAAACGTGGAATACAGGGTGGAGATTAGCCAGTAGGGTCCAAGATACCGGGAAGACAACTTCTTAGCACAGATGGCCTTTCCTACACCAGTAGTAGGGGTAACTTGGAGAAAAAACATGATCTCCTGCGTCAAACTCCAAAGGCCTGCGTCTCTTGTCAGCATATGATTTCTGCCTACTCTGTGAGGCTCGCATTCTCTCTTGGATCAACTTCACCTTCTCAGTCGTTTGTTACACAATCTCTACGCTTAACCATGAAGTTCTTATGGGTCAGACTACCGAAAAGCAAATGCATTTGTTGATATGAGTAGCCAAATTAATTCCTTTAAGCTATCCTTCAACCGTATAGTCCCATACTTATACAGTCTCTAGATCCCTCTCATTCCGGTGTATGTTCGATTCGTCCATGTGCTCCTTCCATTGGAAGCCTGCCAGGAGCCGCTCCTTGTCCGTGCCTCTTGCATCGGCTATCACTCCCCGCCCTCGTTAGTGCCCGGGTGTCACATGCCCACCAACTTTTGCTTGGTTCGTCCTCAAACCACACCGTACTGGGAGAGGCTAGGCTTTGATACCATTTATGATGCCCCAGTAACTTACAGGGAATATTGACTGCCCCCACACATCAACACGAGGCTTTCTAATGTGCTTTGTTCTCACTCGCACATTTTACGGGAAAACATCCTAGAAGGTCACCCATCCCCAGGCTAAGCACGCTTAACCATGGAGTTCTTATAGGTTAGGCTACCAAAAAGCAAATGCATTTGTTGATATGAGTAGCTGGGGCACCATATAAGTTGACAACAACCATGAAAATTGGCTTTTGATGCACTTAGAACCTGTTCTAATGACTAAAGGGGTTCTTTACACATTTGTATTGGTAGGAAAACACGTTTATAAGTTAAAACAAATA
>NC_028358.1:25599055-25699368 GCF_000741045.1 Vigna radiata var. radiata | reverse complement strand
ATGTTGGAAATAAGGATGTTGAAGAGCCTCATCAATACTTGGCCGATCCTCCTACAGTTATGACAGAAGCCTTGATTAGATATAGTAGCAGCACATAATTAAAATACGGACTACTATTAGCCAAATCTGTTTTCCCTTTTAGTGGAGTGGGAAATATACAACAAATTTCGAGTTTAAGCCCAAGATCATGACATGAATTTAGTCAAGAATATTTCAACGAAGTTTGAAAGAAAAAAGAACACTTCCTCATTATGTGTTTTAACGTTTATATATATATATATATGAAACTTAATTTTTTAAAATAATTTAAACAAAATATATTTAATCCTTAATTTTATTCATTTTAAAATACGATACCACACTAAATAAATAAATAATCATTTTAATAATTTAACCTTTTTATATAATTGTTTTACAATAATATAGTATCAACTTTAACTTTGGAAATTATCCGATTTCACGTATCCATTTTAAATAAAAAATCATTTAAAATAACATATTTACAATCTTACTAAAACTATGATATTGTAATTATTGATGATGGGATATGTTCCATATATGTAGGCTGCGAAGGTGGTTACCATTTTAAAGAAATTTGTTAAAATACGATTTTAAATATTTTTTATATAAAAGAAAGCTATTCATATTTTAAAATTTTGTAAAAATATCACGAATTCCATTTATTTTATTGTTCTCCGCAAATTCATAATAACAACATTTTTAACTTGCTAACTATAAAATAAAAAGTTTAAAAACTGAAATAAGTCAAAAAGAATATCACGTATAAAAATAAAAAATTTATCCCATTTTCATTTACTAAAAAACAATATATAATGACAATAATTAAAATAATTACGGAAGCAATAACTTAAAAACAATTACTCGGGTGTAAAAAAAGTTTGAAATTAGAAGAGATCGATAAAAGTAACCCAAAAATCCATAAAAATCAAATTAGAAAAATAATCCTTTACAATCTCAATTGAATAACAAGTTTATTACCCTATTCTCATAATTTATATTGAATATCAATTTTTTTATTTTACAAAAGAACTTTTAAAATCTTAATTGCAAGCATTTCCTTACGAACATGAACTCTACTTATACACGGATATACAAAGGAATTTTATTAACACAGCACATTAATGTATTTTATTGTATGGGATAATAAAAAATCGAATTTTCACCGACCAGTATTCCATCATGTTTGGCCGAATGCGCCGTAAAGGCTGTTCTAAGCAGAGGCAATATTGATCTTTCTTTATGACGAGCCTTTCATGAATTCCAAATCTTTCATTCTACTAAAGTTTGCATGCCAATTACAGACGATATTCGATGCCAACCGGCCCCGCTAGATTTTCAGCTTTCCTCGATGTCCTTGAAGAGGCATATTGACTTTCATAATGTCATTACAGCATATCTGAAGGAAATGAAATGAGATGAAATAGCAGTCATTAAGAACCAGCCAACCAACTAAGGTAAAGGATAATGATATATTATAGTTCATGATGCAGCTAAAATCAGCAAAGTTCATTTAAACAAAATGAATAAATATCTGCAGAACCTATCATTGATGTTGTTTCCGCTCTCATGTGCTGTAATGCATTTATTCTTTTATAAAATCAAGACAAAGAAACACCACTAACTTTTTTTATAATTCAATGTAGAATATGAAGCATTCGATGCTCATAGGATCCTCCGGGTCGTCAACCATGCGACTATGGCCCTATTTATTAGTCAGTATTTGTATTTTTGGCCTCATCTTTTATCAAACACGAATCCTCCACGTATATAGACAAAATAAAACTGCCCTGTTTCTGTTCAGGGACACGTTTTCAGTAATAGAAGACACAGAATCATTGTAAAAGCCGCAATTGAGTGTCGATCACAGTACTTTTTAACATTCTAAAATACCCATTTTAGTCCCACACTATGCAAAAAAAGTATTACTACATACAGTTCTTGTCCATTTCATTTTTCAATGTATTAACACAAGAAAGTGACTGGCATTTTGTATAATGAGAGTAGTGCATGGATTTCATTACGTTATAAGACTAAAGTTAGGGTTGATTAAGTTTTTAGAAACTCTACAATTTGTTCAGTGTTTTTATAAATATTTAATAATTTGATCCAAATAGTAACTTTATTACTTTGGTCCAAGCAGTAACTTTGTTACTCTTAAGAGTCTCACAAAATCAATCACTAGACATTTCATGGGACATTGTTATAATTAACATGTTAATATAATTAATTCAAAAGTAAGATAGTAACGAACAGAGGGATCTAAAAAACGTGAAAAAATTTTGGATGTAAAAATTTCAATTTGAACCAATTTTAAGGGTATTAAAAACTTATTTAACCTAAGTTTTATAGACAAAATTCTAACATAAGCTTTTAAGTTAGAGGCACAGATTACTTACCTGCAAATGAATAAATCGGTGGAGAAGACCTTATCGTTTTCTATATAATCACTCTCTGCGGGGATGTTGGAAATAAGGATGTTGAAGAGCCTCATCAATACTTGGCCGATCCTCCTACAGTTATGACAGAAGCCTTGATTAGATATAGTAGCAGCACACAATTAAAATACAGACTACTATTAGCCATATCTGTTCTCCTTTTTTGTGGAGTGGGAAATATACAGTAAATTTCGAGTTTAAGCCCAAGATCATGAAATGAATTTAGTCAAGAATATTTCAACGAAGTTTGAAAGAAAAAAGAATCCTTCCTCATTATGTGTTTTAACGTGTTTTGATACTCTTAACCTATTAGCCACTAACTCTAACACAACACCAAACACGACATTGACCATTAGGCCCCAGAAACCGTGAAGAGAAAAACAAGACTGAAAAGAACTAAGAAAAACTTCTAAACTTAATTATTCACTATTAGCTGTATAAGCCAAAGTTTACAAAGGAAAAGCTTCCTTTCACACAGGGTATTCCCTGTCACAAATCAAAGACTTGCAACATAAATGAATGCCCCGTACAAGGAACTGATTGGTCTAATTATATAGATCAACTGCCAACTGACAGCACTGCATCCACATACCTTTCCACCGCTTCCTTTTATTTCGTTCTACAGTAAACCTCCCATATGCTATCATTCCTTCTATAATATCTATTCCATTCTTTCTCATTATTTACATGCCTAACAATTCTCTCCTATGCTGAAACAACCCTTTCCTCAACGTTGTACTCCGGAAATTTAAGCTGCTGGAGTGCTTCATCCCTTTCCATGAGATCTTGTGTCGCTGCTTCTATAGATGTTTTCCCTACTTCAATCTGCTCTGGTTTAGCTTCTATAGATCTTGTGACTCAATTGAATTGGAATTCGATTCAAGCTCAAGAACTCCATCAAAATCCTATCATTGAGTCCCTTTTTTTGGCATTTTTTTCATCAACATTAAGCAAATACTAATAATCTTTATCTGTTATGTTGACAAAAGTCAAATTTAAAGGTTCAGTTTCATCGTTCATAGGCTGGTTCACATCACCACCGCTGTACTCAACCCATTCGTTTATGTCCATTCGATCATCATTAATAGGTGACATAGGAATCAAAGCTGCAACATCTTCACCAGCCTCCACATGAGTCAAAGTTGCAGTATGTTCTAGTAACCTTAAATCATGTGATTCATCCACAGCTTCTGGCTCATTGTTCTTATCTACTTTATCATCGCCCTCATGATTTATCATTGCCTTTTCCTTCACGCAGATGGAAGCCAAACCCAGTTTTTCCCTTGAAGTGTCATTCTGAACATCAAACATTTTCTCTGCTCTTAAAATCCATCCTAAAGGATAATTCCCCTCAAATGTGGGTAATTCCACCCTCGTAGTCCAAGGCCTTAACATTTCTTCTCCCTCCTTAGCTGACCTATTATCTGACCTGCTATATTGTGTTTTGTTAGAAACCCAGAATTGAAAAGAGAAAGAAGAGTGATATAATTTTATTGAAAAGACTGAAAAGAACACAAAATAGGAGAGCACTCTCTCCTCCAAGGGTTTCCCCTTCACAAAGAGCTAAAGCTCAATCTACAAAATTATCAAAAAATGCCTACATACCAGGACCCCCCATTATATAAAGGAAACCTCACTCATCCTAACAACCTAACTAACAACTATTTCTAATCTGCTTCCTCCATCACACATTATATCCTATCATTACACTTCATTGTAGAACAACCTTATTCTTAAGGTTGGAACAGTGAAGCTTGATCCCATGACAGTGTGATAGTGTCTTATCATCGGAAAGGAACCCACTGGTTACTGTTTGCAATTTTAAATCTAGAGGCTTGGGTGATGGCCGAAATGTGAGTGGTTTTTATATACCAGATTTTGAACCCAGTAATTTGGAATCCTAAAATTCCAATGTCATTGATGTTCCAATCATTATCCAGGTTAAGTTCAACAATGAATTCTTATTGCTATTACGTAAATCTGATTTTGGGAAAAAATCTTGCTTGGCTACATCTCCACCTACGACTCTCTTCTAGGTTAACTCTATAATTGGGTTATAACGAAGTTGACCTTCACAGCCCACAATCTTCACTCACTTTCTTGATACATCCCCTCCATCCTCCATCATAATTTTTGTTTCTGTTACAAATCTCATTATTTTTTTTTTGTTTTTTCTTCACTAAGGAGGGTGTGATTCTTCCTTGCTGACCCTTCTCCCACGTCTAGAGCAAGTTCCATATCTTTAATCTAGTCCTTTGGATCTTGTTGTGGAACCCAATTTTGAATGTTAGATTGCAGCTTTGCAAAGAAATATCCCTGCAGTTGAAAATAAAACTGATTTATTATTCTCAATGATAAAAAAATACATTCTCATATTCTCCATTTGTAATAATCTAGTTCTCCTAAAAAGAAAAATAGGGAAACAAGGAAAACTAGGAAAAATAAAATAAAATAAAATAAAATAAAATAAAAGATTATGTATCTATTAAGATTCTAAAGATATTATCTCAAATTACAACACTCCCCCTCAAGTTGGTAAATGAATATCAATCATTCCCAACTTGCCTACAAGATCTTAAAATCTACCCGAAAGAAACCTTTTTGTAAAAATATATGCTATTTGAAGTTCTGTAGGAACATGAGCTGTAATCACAAAGCCTTTGTCAAGATTATCTTTGATCAAATGTCTGTCAATCTCAATGTGTTTGGTTCTGTCATGTTGTACTGGATTATGGGCTATGCTCATAGCAGACTTATTGTCACAATGTAGTTGCACTGGGTTCTCCACTTTGACTTTAAGATCATCCAAAATGATTTTCATTCAAAGTCCTTCACACATTCCTTGAGCAAGGGCTCGAAATTCAGTTTCTGCACTAGAACGGGATACTCTATCTTACTTTTTGCTTCTCCATGTTACCAGACTATCTCCAAGAAATACACAATACCCAAAAGTAGATTTTTTGTCAGTAATAGAACCTGCATAGTCAGCATCAGTATATATCTTCATAGTCAATGTGTCTTCCCTTTTGAATAATAGCCCTTTTCCTAGACTTGACTTCAAGTATTGGAGAATTTTGTCAACTTCTTGCATGTGTCTCTCTCTTGGATCATGCATCAATTGGCTCACTACACTAACTGCATAAGCAATGTCTGGTCTTGTGTGTGATGGATAAATCAATTTTCCTACCAATCTCTTATATTGGACCTTCTCTACAGTAGCACTTTCTTCACTTCCAATTATGTGATTCTGTTCTATAGGCATTGTTGAGGTGCTACATCCTAACATTCCTGTTTCTTTGAGGAGATCAAGTACATATTTCCTTTGGGAGATGAAAATTCCATTTTTGGGGTAGGCAACCTCTATTCCAAGAAAATATTTGAGTTTTCCTGGGCCTTTCATTTCAAATTGAATTGCCAATTTATCTTTTAATACCAATTTTTCTGTTTCATCATCTCCTGCAATAATCATATCATCCACATAGACAAACAATAGAGTGAGTTTACCTGTAGAAGAGTGCTTTATGAATGGAGTGTGATCTCCTTGGCTTTGTCTGTATCCCAAGGAAACCATTGCTTTTGTAAATCTTCCAAACCATGCTCTAGGGGATTGCTTAAGCCCATACAATGCTTTCTTTAGGAGGCATACCTTATTTCTTTCATTTTTCACTTTAAAGTCTGGGGGAATCTCCATGTATACTTCCTCTTCTAGATTTCCATGAAAAAAGACATTCTTCACATCCAGCTGGTGTAAGTCCCATCCAAAATGAGCAGCCAAAGCGAGAATAAGTCGAACTTATTCATCTTTGGCACTAGGGCAAATTTCTCCTCAAAGTCAATCCCATATGTTTGGGTATATCCTTCTGCCACCAATCTAGCTTCATATTTTTCTATTGTCCCATTTGCCTTATGTTTCACTGCGAATATCCATCTACACCCTACTGCCTTCTTGTCTCTTGGCTTATCAACAATCTCCCAAGTTGAATTTCTTTCTAGTGCATTCATCTCTTCTTTCATGGCTCGATTCCAATGTTCAAGGTTCATGGCCTCCAATATTTAGGTAGGAATTTTTGTCGCATCAGTGGCAGCAATAAAACTTTTGTGCTTATCAGAGAGATTGTTAGTGCAAACATATTGAGAAATAGGATATTTAGCACATGATCTTCTCCCCTTTCTCAATGCAATGGGTAAATCCTCAGTAATACTTACCTACTCCTCATGGATATCTTCAAGGATCCTCACCTCCGGATTAGATAATTTTTCTTACTCGAGAGTCGAAGTGGGTTGTTCTCTTCTTTCATATTTTTTGCTAAAAAATTTGTCTTCTTCCTCTTCTTCTTCACTGTGGTCTATAGTAGCTTCATTACTCAGGTCTTGGGCATCTTGCAAAGACAAACATGGTAATGACAAGAAGGAGACTCGATTGAGCCAAATATGGGTCCAACTTTGCTTGACTCAAGCCCTACTCAACTCGATCTGAGGTGTGTTTAACTCCTCTTGGCCCAATGTGCACCTAACTTCACTTGACCTTACGAGGATTCGACTCGACTTGACTTTTTTATGGACTCTAATCAACTTTATCCAATGTGGGCTTGATTAACTAAGCACAACGTGGATCCGATCAACTTTGACTTCACTTGAATAGCATCTAACATGGGCCCAACCCAAATGACATATTTGACTTGGGCAAGACAAGCCCTATTTATCTTAACCTAGGACTAACTTGCATAGACTGGCTGATTGGCCCTAGCCCATGAGGCTTTCATTGCCCGAGCCATGTGGGCATTTTAATATGTGGGCTCTTTCGCCCCAAGCCCCGTTGGTTGGTCAAATTGACGAGTCTAGTTGGAGTTCCTTTTTCATAGTCTTTGGTGTACAGTTCTCACAATTGTTGAAATAATACTGCACAACAATTGTTGACAGAACCAATTATTCAGAGACAAACCACTAGCTTTATCAATTGAAATGATCAACTGAAAGGTATTTTCACAAATAATTTAAAGACCCTCAAATTAGTTATATAATAGGCTTGGTACAAGATTTATATACTCTAACTTGGTACATATTGTATATCACTGAAATTCTGTTAATTCGGGTAACTGCACATTCTTGTCATTTTTCTTGCATTTATGAAACCCAACATAAATATTTGTCCTATTGGGTGATTCAAACATATGGGTTCCTTCATGTGTCTTGTTCTTTTCCTCCATGGACAGATTTAATAGAAATGCAGAACTTAGTACAACTCCACATAGATAAGTCAATCAAACTCCAATGATATATAGTGGTAAACTATTTACATAGTTTCATCCATCAAACATATTTTGAGGGTAAACATGACAAGAAATCCCTTTTACCCTTGCAACTTACTGGATTCCAATAAAAAGTCAATCATACTTCAATGATATGATGGAAAACAATTTACACTTTCATCAATAAAACATGTTTTGAGGGTAAACATGACAAGAAATCCATTTTAAGGTGACAACTTACTGGATCCCAATGTAACAATCGACGCACTAACCGTAAAGCCCAGATGTTTGAAAAACTGCAAGTCAAAGGAAATATTTCTTTCATAAAGTTATTGAACTGTACAGAAGGACTTGATATAATATGCTAAAAGGAAAAGCATCAGATGTAGCAAGCTAACCCTATTTTAAGGGGATCTCTGTTCCTAATTTGACGAGAAAAGAATTCTTCAGAGCATTTCCAAGATGCAGGTGAAACTCCAACCTATATCGACAAAAATGAACACTTCATCAGGTCAACGTATGTTCAAATAAGAAAGCTGGAAGGTCGCATCTTTCCAACAACTAAACCATTGGACTGGACCCATATATAGGCCATTCAAAATTACATTTGGCCTAAGAAGGAGGGGAAGGCGGGGAAGAGGAAGACACAGAAACTAAAGCATACTAAATTACTCCTGGAGGATAACAATACAAAAAGAATGGGTAAAGATTGCATCAAATTTTCAATTATCCGAATCTTAAATCCTAAATTCTAAATATATACAAGACAACAATACTCCAAGACTTACTAATTCCCACAACTCTCAGACTAACTACAGAAGGACGGGGATAAATACCAAACACCACTAAACATTTTCTTCCTCTCAATCTCCTTAAGTTTTGTTCTGTATTAAAAATAGTTATAAAAAAGATTTTTTATCTGAAACTAGTGCAAAAGAAGGGTGTTATTCATCATGCTGCAGTGGTCATGAGAAGACCATCTTGGATAGGGTTTGCAGTGATCCCATTATTTGTGTTTGGTTTGGACCATGCTTTCTTTACTGATATAGTGATATAGAACAAATATATCAATAAAAAAATGTTATTTTTTATAAACTGTAAAAAAAATGTCTTTGTATGAAAAGGTATTAATTTATTTATAATTATGGGTGTTGCATTTAAATTAACAAAACTGATAAGTAGAACAATACAAAAACATGACACCAATTGTAGTCAGTGGTCTCTTAGCTGTATTATAAAATCCCAGATCTGGGAGGTCTCTAATTCTTTTTGCTGATGAAAAAAAAAAATATAAAATTCCATTTCAACCCCTCCTACTTGTCTTTCACAGTCCATTTATCAACTACTGAGTATCTTCTAAATTTCGGGATTAGGATCTAACTCAACTCCACACAAATAGACTTAGGCATTGAAAATGCTCCAATCTTTTTAGGCTCTAATGTAATCAATATTTGTAGTCAATGTGAGACTAAACAAGACCCTTGACATTGCATCTAAGACAGGCTACAACAAAGGTGAGTTAGGGACAACTGAAATTAAGATGACTTTCTAACACAGTCATTTTCAGCGACATTAGACTTGGATTAAGCATGAGGTTAACAAATGGAGATAATCTTTGGTGCTTGTCTTGTTGAAAATCACCTTAATCTAGAAATGTCCAAAACAAATATATTTATTATAAAATAGTAAAATATTTTTAATTTTAAAACTTGTCAATCAACAACGTCATAACACATGAAAAAGTTTAAACAACTTAATTAGCTTTAGTCAGGTCAAGAACCAAAGATTAAAACAGTGACGGTGGTAAAACTTACTTGGTTCACTGGGTCATACTTTTTTGAGAAACTGCTGGACCTGGAGATCCCAGGGATTAAAATGCACAATTCCATGAATGATCTAAGTCTGTTACCACATTAAAAGATGATAGTTAAAATTATAGGGTACAGAAATTCAAAAGAATGAATAAATATAAGTTCCCTTCATTACCATAAAGTCTTTAGAACAAAAATAACACGTTTAGATGTAAACTATTAATATTTAAAAGTATACACCTGACTGCTTGCACATACCACCCTTGAAGGAGAAAGTAAATATTTTAGTTATCAACAGTCAAACCTACAAAATGTATGGGACTGTGGCAGACAAAATGCTTGGGAGGTTTTGCAATAATAAATACCTGATATAAATAAACAACTGAAAATGCAATCATATAACAGAGAGAATGGCAATCAACTCCCAGATGCCCAGTGTTTTGAAATTTCGAAGCATTTGTTCTCCCCTGCTTCCTTAATATTTAATAAATATTGAGGCAATTCCAATTCAATGAAGGACTTGTCCTTGTGTAAAAAAAACTCCAGCCAAATATTATGAACAACAAAACAGAAACTCTAGCATTGAGATACTGATTAAGTTGAGTTTAAAAATAAATTCAATAAAACCCTAAAAGAGAAAGTAAATATAATATTAGACACTGAAAATCACACACGATACAGCCATAAACTAGTTATCCACAAACTACAAATAATTTCATAATTCCTAATTTCACAACCAACTATTAGGCACACACTTTTAGAACATGACTCCCAAAAGTTATTTTCCATGCATAACTGCCACTATGCACTTCTAATACAGAACTATTTTCTAGTAAAATTAAAGATATATACACCTAAATCCTAATACAGTGCCAGTCATTTTCCACTCTTAACTGACATCCTACAACTTTTAATACAGAACTGCTTTAATAGATTTGTTACCATAGAACCAGTTATTTTCTATGGTATATACTCCTAATACTGAACTACCTCCTATCCATTAGTGGAACTAACTTGGATCTTAGTTCCCATCAAACAATTTGGTGAATTGGTGAGCAAGACATCTTCAGAAACAGAAAAACACCTAAAGGGTACATTCCTTTTGAACTAGCAAGAACTTACATCACATAAACAAATTTTGGTTGCCTTTCTAGTTTAGATAGATAGGTACTATCATTGTGTCATCCTAATTTCTTGCTATAAAACAAAATCAAGATTAACACCATAAAATATGCATACTTATATGCCAGCTCCCTCACGCCCTCATTCCAGCCTTCTAGATGTTGATCTAATAGAGTCCGTGTTAAAGCATTTATCTGAAAAGCATCTGGTGTCCCTAAGACCAACTCTAACATCACAACACCAACGCTCCACATGTCATATCTGTGAAAGCATAAAGGTTGCATCAAAAACATGCAGAATCAAAAGACCAAGCAACATCTTAAAAGAAAAAAAAAGAATATGGATGCTAACTTCGTGTAGAAATATCACATACTTCAAAGTCGAGCTTGTTGGCCCTTGATACCATGTAGCATTTAGTAAAGCTTCAGGAGGTGTGTACTCATAGGTTTGCTCAGCTCTGAAGAAATATAGCAAATTTTTACCACAATAATCACAAGTAAATGATCAGTGTGTAAAGAGAAGCGAAATACCTCGAAGGCCCAGTAGAACCATACAAATTATTTAATGTATATTCATCAAGTCCACTTCCAAAGTCAATAATACGCCTAAAAGAACAGCAAAAAGGAACCAAACTCACTTCAAAACGCCTAGAAATTATGCACACATGAATGGAGACATATAGTTGGATAGACAACTCAAGTTTTAAAGGTAAGCACTAACCTAGTTTTATTGCTATCATTGCCAAAGGCTCAAATATGACTATCAGGTAAATAATAATTTGAGAAAAAAAATTCCCAATGCAAGCAGGATATATAGCTTACATAGATATCTCATAGACCTGTTTATAGATAGATTCACAGTGTAATGATTTGAAGAGTTAATTAGGAAATATTTATGCATCATGTGATATAGCTGAATTTAAATTCCATATGTACAGTACATGAAAGGCTTCATAAGAAAATCTCAACATTTATCATAACTAAAAGACATAGAATTCAGATACATAAGTAATAGTAGGTCCTCTCTAAACAAATAAATGGTAAGCAATCAAGAACAAAAACAGCTCAAATATAAAATTCTTATCAAAAGAGATGAAGATTGGATTTCACAGTGAATGAATTTCTTTGCATATTATTTTTACTGAAATGTCAGTCACCATATATAGCTTACTTTTTTGGAAGAGAATGAGTAAATGTGAATAGAAATAGCAGAGAATTTAATTTTGATAGATCAATTTTCAAAAAGTGTTAAAACGTGAACTTTGAACCTAACTTAACCCTCTACAAAACCAGCTTGTATAGTGAGGTTTTCACCTACTTGTATAAATGGGTAGTCTATCCCTTAACTAGATAATAGGTGGAACCATAGACCCAACATCAAATTTCACTAGGATAGATTCTAACCCTTAACTATGATACCATATTAAGAAGTGAACTTTAAACCTAACTCAACCCTACAAAACTGACTTATAAGATGAAATTTGCATCCACTTATATATATATATATATATATATATATATATATATATATATTATGAATTGGTCTTATCTCTGGTCAATGTGAAACTTTGAACAAAAAGAAATGAAAAAACAAATTAAATGTTCCACACACAAGGAGATAGAGAATTGGAAATAGATGGTAGATCAATAGGCAGCCAAACTAAGAGGATCATTGCAATAAATTATTGGCTTTAAAAATATTTATTCAAGTAGTTTTTGAAATATAACTTGAATGTCAAACATTAGGAAACGAAATTCTGCCTGTAACAAGACTATCAGATGCACCAAACAATTTAAAACAAAAGGATAGTACTGAAATACAACCAGGATACTTCACTTTACATTTTGGTGGCAGAATTATTAACTTTAGTGGGAATCTCTTTCAAGCATCTCCCTGTTTCCTGATCTTCAAAGCATATCACCATATTCTCTTCAAAAGTAAAATACATTCAGTTAATTTTTTTTAAATAAATTCTTTCAATTGAGCATTGCATTATAAAAAAATAAAAATCAATAAAATATGCATCAATTAATCATAGATAGCAATGTTGTTATGAACTGTGGATAAGGGTAGTGTTTAAACAATTAGTCAAGTATTAAAATACACAGGTGAAACATTTTTGAGTAAACATAGGACCCAAAACCTTTAGAGAAATTTAGACAGAAAGAATTAAACTGAAATTGAAAATTTTTAGAGAGAAAATTAAACTTAGACTGAAGGTTTTCAATTGATTCAACCCACTGAAAACAGAATACAGAGTAAGCATTTATGGTAGCTGCCCTCATAGCTGTACAATGGAGGATAACATACTAACAAACTAGTACAACTCGTAAGACAAACGAAGAGTGTGGAAAATAACACTTATTTATTATGCAAATCATCAAAAATACATTATGATACTCTTTATTTGTAATAATCTAATTCTCCTAAAAAGGGAAATAGGGAAACTAGGAAATCTAGAGAAAGTAAAATAAAATAAAAGATTATGTATCTATTTCCTCTAATTAGAAAGATTCTAAAGATATTATCTCAAATTACAACACTCTCCCTCAAGCTGGATCATACAAGATTGTATGAACCAAGCTTGAAATAGACAAATTCAATCAAAGATAAAGTCAATAAACCCAATAAACCAACTTGGACAAACTTCAACTTGGATAGCAATGGAAGAGGGCAAACTTGAACTTGGACAGCAATGGCGAGAGAGATTTCCATAAAAAAAATGGATGGTGACTTGCAGCAGCAAACAGTAACAAACTGCAAGAATAGATGAAAGGCCTGTAGCAACAAACTGCAAGGACTGGATTGCCATCAATAGTGGCGAACAACAACTAAACTTCAAGGAACTTAACTGCCCTAAATAGCAACAAGCCTTTAGGGACTTCACTGCCTTGAGTAGCAACAAACCTTAAGGGACTTAACTGCCCTGAACATATGGGAGGCCTTCAGGAAACAATTGTCCTGCAAAGGCAAACAGCAACAAACCTGCAGGAACTACACTACCCTGCAGCGGTTGGAACTTTCTCCCTCCTCACGATTGAACAGCAGAACGTGAAGGTGGAAGAACTGGTGAGAACTGATCCGTACGAGGGACAAAACTGAATCCCACAACTTCGAAAGAGTCAATTCAGCGGGCAGTCTTAAAGAACAACTTTCAATGAGCTGTTATAACAAAGCATTGGCAGAAACCAAAAAACACCATGGCATCAAAAGGCCAAAGACAGGTTGGAGGTCCAAAGTTCTCTACTGGACTACTCCTAAATGGTGATACTTCACACTGTATCACAAGAAGTACGGGCTAAACTTTAGCCCAAGAAGGAAGTTCTCTTTGGGGGTTGAAAAATATTTCCCCTCAGAAAGTATAGCTTATAGCTAGGTCAAATTCAACTCTGGAAGTATAGCTTATAGCTAGGTCAGATTCAACTCTGGAAGTATAGCTTATAGCNACTCTGGAAGTATAGCTTATAGCTAGGTCAGATTCAACTCTGGAAGTATAGCTTATAGCTAGGTCAGATTCAACTCTGGAAGTATAGCTTATAGCCAGGTCAGATTCAACTCTAGAAGTATAGCTTATAGCTAGGTTAGATTGAACTCTGGAAGTATAGCTTATAGCTAGGCCAGATTCTGGAAACACAATTGTGTAGCTATTATCAGAAGCAGAAGTAGAAGAGGTAGGACTGGCAACTGATTGTGGCGGCAACGACTGACTGCAGTGGCGGCACAAGCGGCAGATAATCGCAGCACTGTTGCTCGAGAAACCAAAACTGGAGAACGAAGAGGGCACCGACTATGGCATCAGTGGCATCAAAGTAACGAAGAGGGAATGCTCTGAGGTGGAAATGCAAGATGAAACTTTCAAGGGTTAGTTCCTCTCCTCCTCGCGGCTAAGATGGATGTTGTCAACCATGTGAGTCAAAGTGGGTCTTGTAGAACAACCCAAGATTTAGTAAGTGCGCAGAGACGAGATGCGGAAGCATGCGAAAAGAAGTTTCTGTGAAGACAACGAAGATGGAGGCTGCCTTGCGATTCTGCTTTAGGGGATAGAGGTGTTGGTGACAGCCCAGATTGGATGAAACTCGCAAGGAGATGCATGGAAGAACTGTGTGGCGAAGTTGGGTTTCGCAAATTGGGTCTCTGTGTGATGGGTGTTCGTCTGCTTTTTTTGAGTGCAGGTATTCGAAAGAGATGGCTCTCGCGGATGATGGATGAAGGTTGCTCGACGGCATAGCTGACGGCAAAGGAGGATCGCGCTTGGATTTGAAGATGGTTTCGCGTAGAAGAATGGTGGCAGCGCATCTGGTTCAAACAGTGACGCGATTTAGGTATTTGTGTCGCGGCGGCATTGAAGGTGAGGGACAATGACGATGGTGTTTTTCTCGGTGGTTCTCTACGGTGAGTTGATGGCAGCAACAGTTGATATGGAGGGTTAGAACAGCGAGAGGAAGGTCCGGCGAGATGACAGGCAATGGTGCGGTTTGATGCCGACGACGGGAAGGCGGCGCGTGACAAACACGCACTCGAGACCAGCTGAAGAAAGGCGGCGCGTGGAGGCGCGTTGAGCGGAGTCTGGTCCTGACTCCGACGGGGTTGGCCGTGGCTTGAAGAGACGGTCCAGATCCGCTGGTCACCAGTCGGAACTACGACTGTGGTCGGCGGTGGACGGTGGCCAGCGACGTACGGAGGCCGGTAGCGGACCCTAAAAGGCAGCGAAGAGCGGTGGTGCACAGCGGAAAAAGCAAAGAAGGCAGAACTGGAAAAAAAAGCCAGAACTTAACTAGCGCAATTGGAGTCCATTAAAAAACACAGGTTAAAAAAGAGAATTTTAGGGGGCTACCGGCGGCCATGACGGCCGGCCACCGACAGACAGCAGAGACAACGGAAGTGGATCAGACAAGCTTTGATACCATGTGGAAAATAACACTGATTTATTATGCAAATCATCAAAAAATACATTCTAATACCCTCTATTTGTAATAATCTAATTCTCCTAGAAAGGGAAATAGGGAAACTAGGAAATATAGAGAAAATAAAATAAAAGATTATGTATCTATTTCCTCTAATTAGGAAGATTCTAAAGATATTATCTCAAATTACAACAAAGAGCATTGTCTGTTTTATAACAGAATGGAAATTGCAATATTTTTTATATTATACTCTAATAAAAAATCACCCAGCTTGATTAAGTATATCTATAATAAAGAAGAATAAAAGGTGAGTTTACTTAAAAAGGCAAAAATAGATATACTATTGATTCAGTAAATTGCCCTTTTATCCACAGTTCAAGAGCGTATCAACTAGTTGGTGCTTATGAATTTAAAGTCATTAATATTCTGTTCTTCTAAGAATCAGTATAGGCATAGATCTCTCAGGAACAATAAATTACCCATGTCTTACCAGGTTTAATATCTCTGTGTGTGATGTTGCGATCATGACAGGACTTGAGAGCTAATAACTGAGGGTTGTCAAGAATATGCAGCACAGGAAAAATCAATAATAAATTCTGGGAAATGTAATATTTGTCCGTCTTTGTTGACAGCAGCTATCAAATTTATTTAAGATATCAAAAAACTGAACCGCAAAAACTCTTACGATACTTGAATAATGAATGTTTCGAGATCAAGATTTGGGTTGACGAATTATTAGAAAAACTAGGACAAAAACTTCTTAATAAGCCCTGGTTGCATGCTAACCAATTTATAATATTAGACACAAATTAAGCACCCAAGAACTTATGCTCAGGTTTATAATGCACCATAAATAGAAAGAAAGAAAAATGATGAGAAACCTAAGGACTTAAAAAGAAAGAAAAAAAAAAGAAAAAAACTGTGCACCTAAGTAATAGAAATGGCTTTTTACTTTTTCCTGAAATAAATGCAGTATCTAATATCTACACAGATCTCAAAGTATATTTTAAATACTAGGGAACTATAATACAGTTATGTTTAAGACATACCAGCTGCCAGATAAGGTTACGCATTTCTGTCTGCCCTTCTTCTGTTGTTTTCAACCAATGCCACCACTTTGAGGGTCGTAGTATCTGAGCTTGTTTAGCTTGCTCAAGTCTTTCTTGGTCAGTCGTATCATATGCATCTTCCATGGAATAGAGAAGTTTTGACAGTGACACACCTTCAAAACTAAATACAAGCCAAATTTCGTTTGCTTGAGACTCAAAAGATTCCACATATCTTGCAATATGATTCAAGCCTTCTTCATATAGGGTTCTTTGTGGTCGAAATTTGTTCGAAAATGAATTCTCATGTGATGATTCCAAGACACAATTTGATTTTCCAATCGATAATGGATCTTCAAAGCATGTAGAGGCATTTAAAAAAACTTCTCCAAAGTACTTCTCCCTTAGACCACTTAAGTAAACAGCTGACCCTTTCTCCACCTGTTTAATTCATTTCAGATTTATTTCTGTTACATGGTTACGTGTGCATACTTAAATATACAGTAGCTCCTGAAAACAGATTTTCCTATAAAATCAAAGCAGAAATTCCAAGCTTGCATCTTCCCTTTTGTGTGGGATTTATATTTATCATTAAAAGCTTTTGTTAACAAATTATTGTTAGAGAGGGTCAATAACGTAAAAAGGGAGAGGCCAAAAATAACAAGCAATTGAAGCTATGGTGCAATAACGACAGGCATGATTCTTAAGTGAAAGAGATAGGTGTGAAAGGAGAGGAGTTCAGTAACAGAGGGGAGATGAGACAAGCTCCAATAGGGGAGTATTAGAAACAATAGGGAGAATTAGATTTCTACTAATTAGAGAATAAAATAAAATAGAGACTAAAGGACTAGATAGAAAATCACACACATCAAATGTAAAAGATAAATTATCATAATTTAGGCTTTCAACATTATTCAGAATACAATTACTGAAATTAATTTCTTAGAAGGTTCAGTTTTCATTTTTATGGTGATAACTACATAACACTAAAATAAAACATCTAATTTACATTATATTTAGTAAGGAAAAAAGTGCACAACGTAATATGTAGAATCTGAATAGGAAAATAGAACGATCTGAGTAAGAATAAAACAAGCAGCTTCCTCTCCGATCAAGTAATCAACATAAAGACTCTGACTCATTTTCGAGAAATGTCTATTTATATTCCAAAAATATATAAAAAAATAACGACTACAAGAATATACATTGTTGATATGATCATGAAATGGGGTTTTCAATTAAAGAAGAGTTTGGTAAAGAAATAGCAAGACAGTTGAAAAAAGGACTGATTTTATTATTCAGAATGGTAAAAAATACATTCTCATATCCTCTATTTGTAACAATCTAATTCTCCTAAAAAGGGAAATAGGAAAAGTAGGTAAACAAAATAAAATAGAAGATTGTATATCTATTTTCTCTAATTAGGAAGATTCTAAAGATATCTTTTCTAATTACAACACTCCTCCTTAAGTTGGTAAATGAATATGAATCATTCTCAACTTGCCTACAAAATCTTGAAATCTACCCAGAGGAAGCCCTTTGGTAACAATATCTGCTATTTGAAGTTCAATAAGAACATGAGTTGTAATCACAAAATCTCTGTCAAGATATTTTTGATGAAATGTTTGTTAATCTCAATTTGTTTGGTTCTGTCATGTTGTACTGGAATATGGGCTATGCTCATGGCAGACTTATTGTCACAGTGTACTTGCACCGGGTTCTCAACTTTGACTTTAAGATCATCCCAAATGATTTTCATCCAGAGTCCTTCACACACTCCTTGAGCAAGAGCTCGAAATTCAGCTTCTGCACTAGAACGAGATACTCTATCTGGCTTTTTGCTTCTCTATGTTACCAGACTATCTCCAAGAAACACACAATAGCCAGAAGTAGATTTTCTGTCAGTAATAGAACCTGCATAGTCAGCATCGGTATATATCTTCATAGTCAATGTGTCTTCCCTTTTGAACACTACCCCTTTCCTAGACTTCACTTCAAGTATTAGAGAATTTTGTCAACTACTTGCATGTGTCTCCTCTCTCTTGGATCATGCATAAATTCGCTCACAACACTAACTGCATAAGCAATGTTTGGTCTTGTCTATGATAGATAAATCAATTTTCCTACCAATCTCTGATATTGGGCCTTCTCTACAAGAGCACTTTCTTCACTTCCAATTTTGTGGTTCTGTTCTATAGGAACGACTGAGGTTCTACATCCTAGCTTTCCTATTTCTTTGAGGAGATCAAGTACATATTTCCTTTGGGAGATGAAAATTCCGTTCTTGGAGTAGGCAATCTCTATTCCAAGAAAATATTTGAGTTTTCCTAGGTCTATCATTTAAATTTGAGCTGCCAATTTATCTTTTAATGTCAATTTTTTTGTTTCATCATCTACAATAATCATATCATCCACATAGACAAGCAATAGAGTGAGTTTACCGGTAGAAGAGTGTTTTATGAATAGAGTGTGATCTCCTTGGCTTTGTCTGTATCCCAAGGAAACCATTGCTTTTGTAAATCTTCCAAACCATGCTCTAGGGGATTGTTTAAGCCCATATAATGCTTTCTTCAGGAGGCATACCTTGTTTCTTTCATTTTTCACTTCAAAGCCTAGGGGAATCTCCATGTATACTTCCTCTTCTAGATTTCCATGAAGAAAGGCATTCTTCACATCCAGCTAGTGTAAGTCCCATCCAAAATGAGCAGCCAAAGCGAGAATAACTCGAACTGTATTCATCTTTGTCATTGGGGCAAATGTCTCCTCATAGTCAATCCCATATGTTTGGGTATATCCTTTTGCCACCATTCTAGCTTCATATCTTTCTATTGTCCCATCTGCCTTATGTTTCACTGTGAATATCCATCTACACCCTACTGCCTTCTTCTCTCTTTGGCTTATCAACAATCTCCCAAGTTGAATTTCTTTCTAGTGCATTTATCTCTTCTTTCATGGCTCGATTCAAATGTTCAAGTTTCATGGCCTCCTGGATTAAGGTAGGAATTTTTGTGGCATCAATGGCAGCAATAAAACTTTTGTGCTTATCAGAGAGATTGTTAGTGCAAACATATTGAGAAATAGGATATTTAGCACATGATCTTCTTTCCTTTCTCAATGTAATGGGTAAATCGTCAGTAATACTTACCTCCTCCTCCTTGATATCTTCAGGGATCCTCACCTCCGGATTAGACAATTCTTCTTGTTCCAGAGTTGAAGTGGGTTGTTTTCTTCTTTCATACTTTTTACCAAAAAATGTCTTCTTCCTCTTTTTCCTCACTATGGACTATGGTAGCTTCATTGCTCAGGTCTTGGGCATCCTACAAAGACAAACATGGTAATGACAAGGAGAGTTCATCCACTTCAAATGCTTTCTCCCCCTAAAGTGGTGGACTGACATAAAAGGATTGTGTTTCATGAAAAGTGACATCCATGGTGATAAAGACGTGAAGACTTTGAGGATGATAACATTTGTACCTTTTTTTATTAGAAGAATACCCAATAAAGACACATTTAAGAGCTCTGGGAATGAACAAAAACAACACATCCAAAGGCTCGACTGGGTAGACTCGTTAGTAGGGAAGAAGAAGGAACAAAAGACAATAGAGACTCTACAGGACTAATGCCATTTAAGATACGAGTGGGTAACCTGTTGATAAGATATGCAGTAGTTAACACAGCTTCTTCCCAGTAATTTTTTGGAACAGACATTTGAAAAAGAAGAGCTCTAGTTACTTCAAGAAAATGACGATTCTTTCATTCTGCAACCCCATTTTGTTGAGGGGTATAAACATAGGTTAGTTCATGAACAATTCCATTATGAGACAAAAAATGGAGAAATTCATGATTCACATATTCAGTACCATTATCAGACCTAATTCTTTTGATATTTTTTCCAAATTGATTTTTGACAAAATAGAAAAAATTAACAAAAATTTTAAAAGCTTCGGATTTATTTTTCATAAGGTATGTCTATGTGACACTGGTACAATCGTCAATAAAGGTAACGAACCATTTGGCTCCAGAAATAGAATCTATGACAGGACCCCAAACATCAGAGTGAATTAAATCAAATGGAGAAATACTCTTTTTATGACTAATAGGATAAGATGCATGATGGTGTTTTGAAAATTGACAAATATCACAATTAAAAGACTCAATAGACTCTTTGGTAAAAAAGTGGGGAAATAAGGATTGATAAGACGAAAGGAAGGATGCCCAAGCCTTGAATGATGTAACCATATTTGGGATTTTGCCCACGTCTCAGATGTTGCTTGTTGACTAATGTTTTTTGTGTTGGTTTGGTCATCAAACTCTAAAAAATACAACCTACTTTACTCCTTGGCAGTTAAAATTGTCTTTCCCGTGACAAGGTCCTGAAAAACACAATAAGTTGGAAAAAATGTTACTGAACAATTTAAATCCTTTGTGAGTTTTTGCATAGAGATAAGACTATTAGCTGATTGAGGAACATGTAAAACATCCTTCAGTACAATAGATGAGTCCAAAATTATATTCCTAGAGCCACATATAAGTATACCCTAACCATTCACAACTGTAATAAGTTGTTCTTTATTTCTTTTACCATATAAGTCGAAAGACACACTAAAAGGTGTCATATGATCAGTTGCACCCGAATCAAGGATCCAAATAACTTCAGAAATTTGACCAACAGTATTGAGAAAAATCTTACCTTTTATGGACAGAGTACATGATCGAGAGGGCTTACTCATTAATTCAACCATTGCTTTCAAGTGCTCGAGATCCTTTTTTAATGAAGGCACAAAGGAATAAATTTTACTTCAGACATCCCATAGAACGCAACCAGGAGTCTTCGATGACCTTTTCCAAGACGATGACGGCGTATGGATCACACCGAGAAAAAAAGGAGCAGAACTTAAAAGCTCAGATCTACTCAAATATAGGCCAAACGGGTCGTCAGCAACCTTAGGAACAGACTCAGGAGGCTTTGACGACTCTGTTTGTGCCAGCGCCAGCGAGTGTGTCACATGGAGAAAAAGGAGCAGAACTTAAAATCAGATCTACTCAAATATAGGCCGAACGGGTCGTCACTGACCCCAGGAACAAACTCAAGAGGCTTCGGTGACCCTGTATGTGGCGACGCGGCGAGTGGGTCTCGCCGGGATGGGCGAGTGGGCTACATGCACCGACGACGGTGGAGGCGTGTGGCGGCTTGTGACGGCTCCTCTCACGGAGCGACTTTCGGCATTGTGATCGTCGATGTTGGGCGCACCTTTCTGCCTTATCAATGACCTCAACCGGCAACGACAACAGCGGAACAAAGCCCCAAGAACAGGAGCTCTGATACCAAGTCGAAAATAGGACTGATTTATTATTTAGAATCGTAAAAAATACATTCTCATCCTCTATTTGTAACAATCTAATTCTCCTAAAAAGGGAAATAGGAAAACTAAGTAAACAAAATAAAATAGAAGATTATATATTATTTTCTCTAATTAAGAAGATTCTAAAAATATCTTCTCTAATTACAACAAAGACAAATCAAAATAAAAAAAAAAATGAAAAAAATATAGTAGGAAGTTCCACAAGGCAATATCCAGAAAAGAGGTATAGGTTAGCTAGATTAATTGAATATTATTATAAAGCCAACCTAGGTTAGAATAACTAACCCTAAAAAGTAGTCTAAGATCTCCATTTAGACTAGATAGAACGTGGCTCCTTGTCCTATAAAAGGAGACCATACATGCCTTGTAAAATCACTCATGGAATAGAAATCAGAAAAGAGTGCCTTTAAAGTTTTTTTTGTGTTTCTTTTGTGAGAGTGTTGCTTGCTCAGTTGACTTGTCCCAAGTGACCTCTCTTTTTCTTGCCTTCTTAAAGCCACCAAGAAGTGTGCCAAGGGACCTTCAAGGGTCATAGCCAACCTCCATCGTTGTGTATATTTGATGAGGTAATCATCACCCTACCTTATCCTTTTACCATTCATCATGTGTCTATCTTCCATATTTTTTCTATTCCATTTCTTGTGTTGTTCAATTGTGTTCTCGTCAAGATTTCATCCCTTGTGTTTGCATCCCTTCAGCTTTCCAATAACATCTGTTAGATATATTGTGTTTTATGTTAATTAGGGAAACATAGACTTTTTATATTGTTTGATATTGGTAGATATTGTTGATATTGTTTTTTAACAAAATCTTCTATTTACCATATTTATGCTTGGTTACCATATATATACTTGTATCATTCTTCATTATAAATATATTACTCTGTGTTTTAGACACAAGGGAGATTAATCCTTTACCTAGTTTTATTATATTCAATATTGTATATAGAGCTTAAAGCTTTTGATAGTCAATATTTTAATTTTGAATTCATTGACAGGATTTTATTGGTTCTTGTCAAGTTCTTATCCAAGATTGAGATCTTTGTGGCAAAATCTTCATTGACTCATCAATATGCTAGATTGTGTTATCTCTATCTTTGTCTTATTTCCGCGTTCTTTTGATTTCCTTTGTTTATCTTATGGGAGGAATCAAATTAAAAAACGATCATACTTTTTCCTGGATAGGATCGTACCATTGGGGCAACGATTAACTACGTTGAAGTCGCCTCCTCCTCTTTCAAGATTTGTGCTTATTACCATGATTGGAGAACCTTGGTGTTTTAGGGTTTCTCTCTCTCTTCTACAAATGTGCCTCTCGATATCTCTTCTGCCACCAATGTGTTTGACCAGTAAGTCTTTACTAACTATGTCAATGTGCACTTGCTCATTGATAAGGTAGATGGCATTAATTATGTGGCTTGGACGTCAGACATTAAACTTTGGCTTGAGTTAGGAGTATCTTGATCTTCTTACTAAAAAGGTGATTGATATTGCTTCCGGTGATTTTTCCTGTTGGAAGAGAAGTGATGCTCAATTGTGTATGGTTCTTAAGAATACCATCAAATCTTCTTTGAAACAAATGTTTCGTGCCTACAACACATGCTTGGAAGTCTATGAACAAACCAAATTATTATACACCAATGATACTCGACGTCTTTATGGTGTTTGTCACAATCTTTTCAATGTTGTTGCTCTTGAAAATCAAGACTCTATGGCTGATTATTTGGGTAAGATCCATGCTCTTTTTCATGAATTTAATGAGGCTTCACCTCCTGCCTGTACTCCACCCCAAGATATAGAACAACGGTTAAAGTTCTTCATGGTATTGGCTTTACACAAACTTGCTAATAAATATTTTCATGTTCGTGATCAAATTTTAGGTTCCCCTATTATACCCAATTTTACTTCTACTTGGTCCACCCTTTTGTGTGTGTCAAGTAAACCTATCAATGATACAATTGTTTCTACTGATCCTCTGCTTTGGCATCTCAACGTGATGATCGCAACCGCTCTCCCAAGTCAAGAAAAAAGTGTCAGAAGTGTGATCATTGTGGCAAGCTAGGCTACAAGATTCACAAGTATTATGCATTACATGGTCATTCTCCTCGCGTTGTTGCTATTGCTTAGACTGATACCCCTCACAATCATCTATTGTGGACCCTCCTTAATCTAATAATGTCGATAAATTTGCTCTCTTTAATGAATTTCTTAAATGGTGTGAGGATCATCAACTCTCTAGTACCACTATTGCACGCACAAGTACATCTTTTGTTGGTCTTACAGTTACTCGTCTTGACATTTCCTTTGCACTTAGTGTGGTGAACCAATTTCTCAATTTCCTATGTGAAGATCATTGGAATGTAGTCATCCATATATTAAGGTACATTAAATAATCTCCTGGAAAAGGAGTTATATGGTTTCAATAACAATACAAAAGTAGCTTGCGATTGAGATGTTGATTGGGTAGAATCTCCTTCTAATAGTTGATCTACCTCTAGGTATTAAAAGCAAGAAACAAATGTAGCAAGATCTAGTACAAAAAAAGAATATAGAGTTATGGCCTCAACCACTTTGTTTGGCTTAAGCAATTGCTTACAAAGTTACAATTTGGAGATGTCACTCAAACGTACTTATATCTGACGATCAGGCGACTCTTCATATTAGTCCTAATCTTGGTTTTCATGAAAGAACCAAACACATTAAAATTGACTATCATTTCATTTGAGAGAAGGTTGTATCTAAGAGACATCAAGAATGAGTTCATTCTCAATCAATCAATTAGCAGATATTTTCACTACTAAGTCTTTAAGGGGACCAATAATTGATTATATTTATAATAAACTTGATACATACAATTTATATGCACTAGCTTGAGGGGAGTGTTAAATATAATGTGTTTTATGTTAATTAAGAAAACATAGACTTTTGATATTGTTTGATATTGGTAGATATTGTTCATATTGTTTTTTAACAATATTTTCTATTTACCATATTGGTAGATATTGTTTATATTTGTGTTTGGTTTCCATATATACTTGTATCATTCTTCACTATAAATATGTTACCCTATATGTATTTTAGACATAAGGGAGATTAATCCTACACCTAATTTTATTATATTCAATAACATCAAAAAATCCTAAAGAGAACTCTCACAAAACTCGTCCAATCTTATGTTTCTCCAAGAAAACAAAGAAACACCTTCAAACCTTTCCCAACCATAGCTTCGACTATCCTCCCTTACACCACCCAAATCTCACTTATAATTCACCTATCCTAGCTTGTTGCAACCCTTTATACAACCACAACATCACCCCATTGTTAGAATTTTAAAAAGACAACCAAAACCACCCTTCTATAATATAGCTTCCACAATTATTTCAAGAAGCTCTCCAACATTCTAACCAAAATGCATCCTAAAACATAAAAGAACCTCCCTAAGCTAGTATACAAGCATACACCATCCTCCCTACAGAAACCAAAACGAACCATAAAGAATCTAGGAACCATCCAATAAACCATTTTTTAGAAGCTTAGCTAGCTGCAATTTTTCTTGCATCTTCAAGCCTGAATGTAAGACCCTCCCTTCTAAGAAACCTCCAACCAGATTTCCATCAATTGATTAAATAAGGCAGCAGACATATTGCTTGTTAATTATGTCAATTCACAAAAGAAAAATAGGTATAAACTCCGTTCTCACAATGCATAGACACCGAGATCCTAATGCAATGAAGCTGGTAAAAGCAGTTGAACATCACTCAATCTTATTACCATTATACGTTTCAAGATGTACAGGGTGTAATTAGAAGGACCATTCTGACAATCAGAAGCCGTTGTGTTGTTGGTTGTATTTGTATCATCCCTGTTCTCTTTTTCAACATTACTATCTTGATAACAATTCCAATGAAAAGCCAACCACACTTCACCAAATGACCCACGTCCGAAACTCTTCTTCAACACATACCTATACACCAAAACAAAATTTTGATTAATTGTTGGGCTAAAGAAAAACATTGCCACCATCAAATTCATAAGAACACAATACATGAATCATAATGGCCACTATGACAGTATACTGAAAAAATGGGTAGGAAAAATTCTGAATATTCTCGAGTATAACTTAGAAAATTTATTTATTAATAATTAGAATGATTATTGACAGGAAAACCAATAAGCTGATTTATTATTATGAAAAGGGTAAAAGATACAAGGTTGTCGAGATATTTTAGGAAGTTTTACATTTTATTCTGTCAATATCTTTCAGGATGTTTTAGATTTTAATCCTATTGGTTATAATTCTATATATTGGCTGTATTTGGGTTTTATTATTAGCATATAAATCCTGCAATCTCAAGGATTTGTTTCCTAGAATAGGCTATCCATTTTTCCTAAAGGTTCAAATATTCAGTTGGTTCACGTATTTCTTTGAAAACCTCAAGTAGGTTCCCATATTTTGATTTGACTCATTTGGGACCCTATCTTTGAAAATGTGTAAGAATTAGACCTAAGTTTTGTGAAACGACATTCGGACTTGATGGGGCGGAAATATGTCTGAAACATGTCATTTCTTCTTAAAAGGCAGTGTAGATGACGTGTTTGTTGTCCCACTTTTAGGGATTGTGGTTGCCCTAACATTTGAAGGTGCAAGGTTTCACAGAAGAGGTTGTCGTCCTCGTTCTGGTTCCAAAAAAAAAAAAACCCACTCACACAATCAACCCTTATCTTCCAGCACCTCCATAAATCATTTTTCTCTACACCATCTCACTCCATCACTCACGTCTCACACTACTCTCTATTCTTCCATTCACCCAACAAAAATACACACACATGGCCCAACCATCCATCAGGAGTATGTTCAACACAGACTGATCTCCATCCTCACCTTCCAATTTCAACATTTTTTATATAGCCTCGATTTCGTGTTCAGGCATGTGAGTGTTGGTGACCCCTATCTATTGGCACAAACGATGAAGTGATGGTGATGCTTGGAACCCTATGGGTGAATCATGGTGGCTCTCTCAAGCCTCTGCATAGGTGAGAGGAGTGATCATCGAGATCTGGTACAAAACCCCTTGCGCTTTGGAGAGGGAGAAGAGGGTCTCCATGCGTTTAGAGGAGTTCTGACAATGCTAGTGACTCCCGGTGGCACATATAGCACCAATGCCGGCAACAACGTCTTTAAGTGGGGTAGCATCACCAGTTACGCCCTAGTGGAGGCGAGGAGTTGTAGTGGTTGTTGCTCCAGATTTTCTATTTGACGCTTGGAAGAAGAAACTCCTTATTTGAGAGGGGATGAGTTCACGGGGCAACACTTTTGATGACGCTTCCGACAACAGCAGCGCCACAGTGGCAGTTTGGCAACTACCCAAGCACATTGACCAACACTCAATACTCTTCATGAATAACTAAATATGACTTGTAATGTGAGATTTATACCCTATCCCCTAATCGATGTGGGATCTCTAACACATCCTCTCATTCTAAGAATCTAGAAATACCTAAGAGTAGAAATAGATTTTAGAAATAACACTCAATTATTTTATTATTCAAAAGCTCGAGCTATAAATATAAAATTAGTAAACTGAATGTCATTTTATAAAAATTATCGTCACTCAAAAAGTGCTCCTTTTTTTTCTTCTACACTCTCTAATTTTCTAACAAACCTACATGCCTATTTGAAGATCAGACTCCACCATATGAATTTTGACATATAGAACTACAATTATAGCAAATCAAAATTTCATTTTGAGTAAGTTCATTTGCATCCCTTCTCTTGAGTCAATTTTTAGTAGTTTTGCATGCTAGCGCTGGTTGGCTTTTGTTAGAATCATTACATATAGGTATCATCATTTAGGCTAGTCTTCAGAAGATTAATGAGTTGTACCTAGTTTTGTACCTAGTTTTGTACCTAGTTTTGTACCTAGTAGTCTAGTGCATACTCTTGGTGTTCCATGTACTCTTGTGATTTTCATTATAAATAGAAGATAATGAGAGAGATCATTAAGCCCTCAAGAATATATTTTTATCAGTCTTAAATCTTAAGTTGGTAAAAGAGCAGGTTCATCCTACTCTGGTTTCCGTCCTGGGTTGTCCACCAGCACTGTCACTACTGTTTGCATCTGTCCGGTGCCATTTGCCGTTGTCTACGGCTGTCTCGCCACTATCTGCAGTTGTCAACTACAGTTTGAAGTTCTTCAACTTGGTTGTCTGCCATCTCGCATCTGTCTGCTGTTGTCCACCGTTGTCCGCCGCTGTCCGCTGCGGCTGTCGTCACTGTTCCGTCCAGTGACCACTGGATCAAGTTCGCCTCTTCACGCGACAGCCAACCCCACCGGTGGGTTCGCCTGATTCTCCTCCACATTCCGCCACGCGCAACCTCTTTGTGCGCTGCGAACAGGCGCATCCTATCCACGCACCGCCCTCTGCTCACCAGAAAGTCGCCGCGTCACCTCCATAGCTGTCGCCTAGGCCTCCTCTCTCTGTTCTGCCCCTCAAAACCATGCTTCAGTGAAGTCCAGAAGCTCCCCTTGTAGAAAACCCTAAGAAACCCTCCAGGTTTTCTGGTTCCTCCTCTCTCACGGTTCCTCCTCTGTTTCTTTTTTTATCCAGAATGGTGTCTAGAAGTGTCATTTCCTTCTCAGAAAGTCCCTCGATCACTTCGGAAAAACTAAACGGGAAAAATTATCTGTCTTGGTCCACAGCTGTGGAAATGTGGTTCCTCGGTCAAGGCCATTATGACCACCTTGAGCAGAATGGAAGCCAAGTACCTTCTGAAAAAGTTGAACAATGGAAACAAGCAGATTTCCAGTTGGGTGCCCTATTGTGGCAACCTGTGGAACCACGACTTTTGATATCTCTTAGAGCCTTCAAAACATGTCACTCGTTTTGGAAGAAAGCTCAAAGCATTTATGCTAATGATATTCAACGTCTCTATGATACAGCAAACAAGCTTGCAAATCTCAAAATGACAGACCATGATATGGTCTCCTTCATGACTGAAGCCCAAGCAGCTGTGGAAGAGTTGAGAATGTTCTTGGAAGTGGAATCTTCGGAAGACATCAAGAAGAAGCTTGACAAGTATTATATGGTGAGGATCCTTCGTGCTTTGCATCCAGATTTGAATCACATCAGAGATCAATTCCTGACAAGCCATGAGATCCCTTTTTTGGAAGCCTTGACCACACGTCTTCTTCGTGTTCCAGTGCCTCAATCTCAGGAAGCTCATGAAACACTGGAACCATCTGTCATGGTTGCCACACGAGGAAGAGGAGGACGTGGCACTAGAGGAGGAGGACGTGGAGGTCGAGGACATCCACGGTGCACTTATTGTAAGAGGGTGGGTCACACCCAAGAAAACTACTACTCCTTGCATGGTTTTCCTTCAAAAACAGCCAATATCTCTACGGCTGACACTCACACTTCCAACTCCAAGTTCACTGAGGAAGAGTATCAAGAGTATTTGCAATTAAAGTCTAACAGCTTGGCGCAATCATCTCAGTCCCCAAGTACGTCCACAGCCTGCATTTCTTAATCCATGGAAGGTCCCAATTCATGGGTAATGGACTCGGGTGCTTCTGATCACATCTCTAGTAATACCTCATTGTTCTCAACCCTTTCCCTCCAAGAAAAACCCCATTTCATTACCCTTGCAAATGGCTCTAAAACTTGTTCAAAGGGAGTCGATCAAGTCTCCCTGTCTCCCTCTCTCACTCTGAAATNTGTTCTTTTTGTCCCTAACTGTCCATTCAATTTAATTTCCTTAAGTCAGTTAACCAAAATGTTACATTGTTCAATAACCTTTGATTCAAAATCTTTTGTTATACAAGAGCGTGGCTCAGGGAGACAGATTGGAGAAGGATATGAAGCTGGAGGTTTATAACATTTTGGATCTCGTCCACGGGTATCCTATGTTGCACCTCTTCCCCCTAATGTGTTACATGATCGGTTTGGCCATCCTCACTTGTCAAAGTTAAAAAAGATGTGTCCTAAACTTAGTGGTCTTTAGACTTTAGAATGTGAGTCTTGTCAACTAGGAAAACATGTTAGATTTGTCTTTCCTAAAAGGTCTCAATCAATGTGTACTTCTAGTTTTTCTACCATTCACTCTGATGTCTGGGACCTAGTCGTGTCTCTTCTTTTGGTTTTAGGTATTTTGTTACATTTATTGATGAGTATTCTAGATGTACTTGGGTTTATCTAATGAAAGATCGCTCTGAATTGTTACCCATCTTCACCTCTTTTTTGAATGAAATCGAGAAGCAATTTGGTCAAGTGATTAAAATCTTAAGAAGTGATAATGCTAAAGAGTATTTCTCATCCTCTTTTTCTGCAATCCTTAGCTCTCATGGTATTTTGCATCAGTCCACTTGTCCTCATACACCCCAGCAAAATGGTATAGCCGAAAGAAAAAATAGACACTTGGTTGAAACTACTCGTATCCTTTTGCTTGGTGCCCATATTCCTTCATCACTGGGGGGATGTCATCTTAACTGCATGTTTTCTTATTAATAGGATGCCCTCCTCCTCTCTCAATAATAAAGTCCCTTTCTCCATTCTTTTTCCCAATGATCCTCTCTTTTACACCCCTCCTCGAGTTTTTGGTTGTGTTTGTTTTGTTCACAGCATGTCTCCAGGGCTAGACAAGCTCTCCGCTCGTGCAATCAAGTGTGTCTTTTTGGGTTATTCTCGGCTTCAAAAAGGGTATAGGGGTTACTCTCCTGAAACCCGGAAGTACTACATGTCTGTCAATGTCACATTCTTTGAACAGACACCTTTCTTCTCTCCATCTATTCAAGATGTTCATATCCTCCAATAGGTCCTTCCTCTTCTAGTGGTTGAGTCCAATATCTCCAATGTCCCTGTCAATTCAAGTCATGCTCAAAGTCCTCCCGAACCTTCCTCTCCACATATTGATATCTCCCAACACAGTATCCTCGTGGGCAGTCCTCTCCCAGAAAATGATGGATCTCCTCCTTCAAATTCTTCTCTGTCACCATCTCCTGTCGCACCTCCTAGTGAAGTTGATTCTGGTTGGCCCATTGCTCTCAAAAAAGGTACTCGTTCCACTCGAAACCCTCATCCCATTTATAATTTTCTTAGCTATCACAGAGTGTCGCTCTCCTTTTATTCCCTTTTATCCTCAGTATCTCCTGTGGTTATACCTAAAAATGTGAAAGAAGCACTTGATCATCCTAGATGGCGACAGCCATGATTGAAGAAATGCAAGCTCTTGACCACAGTAATACTTGGGAGCTTGTGCCACTTCCCCCAAGCAAAAAGGTTGTTGGTTGTCGATGGGTATATGCAATTAAAGTCGGCCCTAATGGTGACATTGATAGGCTCAAAGCTCGGCTGGTTGCAAAAGGGTACACTCAGGTTTATGGTCTTGATTATTGTTACACCTTTTCTCCCATGGCCAAGATGACTACCATTAGCTTGTTCTTCGCCATGGCAGCCATTCGTCATTGGCCACTTCCTCAGTTGATATCAAAAATGCCTTTCTCCATAGTGATCTTGAGAAAGAGGTTTATATGGAGTAACCTCCTCGATTTGTCGCTCAGGGGGAGCCTGGTATGGTTTGTAAATTGAACCAATCTCTATATGGACTCAAGCAATCTCCACATGCTTGGTTTGGAAAGTTCAACTCCATTGTTCAAAAATTTGGGTTAAAACGCAGTGAAGCAGATCATTCAGTCTTTTATTATCATTCGTCTCTTAGGAAATGTGTTTACTTGATCATATATGTTGATGATATAGTTATTACAAGAAATGATACTGCTGGAATATCTTAATTGAAGGAGTACTTGTGTAGACATTTCCAAACCAAGGATCTTGGAAGCCTCAAATATTACTTAGGCATTGAAGTAGCTCAGTCAAAAGATGGAGTTGTAATCTCCCAAAGGAAGTATGCCCTAGATATTTTGCAAGAAACAAACATGATTGATTTTAGACCGGTTGATAGTCCTATGGACCCAAATCAAAAATTAACAACCGAAGAAGGAGAGTTATTTTCTGACTCGAAGAGATATAGGAGACTTGTTGGAAAACTAATCTATCTCACTATTACAAGGTCGGATCTATCTTTTGTTGTTGGAGTGGTTAGTCAGTTCATGCAAGCTCCATGTGTTGGCCATTGGAATGCTATCATTCGAATCCTAAGGTATTTAAAGAAGGCTCCCGGGCAAGGGTTGTTATATGAAGAGAAAAGAAGCCTTCAGGTATCAAGATATTGTGATGTTGATTGGGCAGGTTCTCCTATTGATAGACGATCTACTACTGGATATTGTGTTTTCCTTGGAGGAAGCATTATCTCATGGAAAAGTAAGAAACAAAATGTAGTGGCTCAATCAACAGTTGAAGCTGAATATAGGACAATGGCATCACTAACATGTGAACTTATATGGGTGAAGCAGTTCCTTCAAGAGCTTAACTTCTGTGACATTCAGAGTATGAAGATGTATTGTGATAACCAAGTTGCCCTTCACATTGCATCAAATCTAGTGTTTCATGAAAGAACTAAACATATAGAGATTGATTGTCATTTTGTTCGGGAAAAGTTATTGTCAAAAAAAATATTTACCGAGTTTGTTGGATTAAATGACCAACTCGCAAATGTGTTGACTAAGTCATTGAGGGGACCTCGGATTGAGTTTATTTGTTCCAAGCTTGGTACATACAATCTGTATGCTCCAGCTTGAGGGGGAGTGTTAGAATCATTACATATAGGTATTATCATTTAGGCTAGTCTGCAGAAAATTAATGAGTTGTACCTAGTTTTGTACCTAGTAGTCTAGTGCAGACTCTTGGTGTTCCATGTACTCTTGTGATTTTCATTATAAATAGAAGATAATGAGAGGGATCGTTAAGCCCTCAAGAATATATTTTTATCCATCTTAAATCTTAAGTGCTTTACATGTGGCTTTAGGGGACTCAAAATAAATCTTTGTTTGACTACAATTGTTAGGATGTGTTTAGATATGAGTTTTCTATATTCAAGTAGAGCATCATGTGAGGTTTAGAGTCCTTAGAGCTTTGTTAGTGAGAAGCATAAGTTCAGGTAAAGGAAGCTAGCTATTTACTTTAATTATTTTGTACTCTCATGACTGATTATTTGATGTGTAGTATATTTGAGATGAGAGAGAGCAAGTAGTATTCTTGGTTGTTTTGTTGAATGTCAGTTTATGGTGTGAGTTGAATGAATATGTGTTACTAAGGAACAATTTTAGGATATGTATATTAGTTTAGACTAATTGGCTCATGATGATCTATTTTTGAACTGATTTGTGCCTTTTATGGCTTGTAAAAAAGAGTTAAAAACACATGTAGGAACCAATTGAGACAACAGATATATCTATTAGATTTGTAATTTTATGCAGACTCACTAAGAGTCAACCAACTGCTAGGAAAAAATGAAAAATTGAGATTCCAAAGAGCTCAAGGCTTTTTTCATCCACTAGTCAAGACAAAACTCATTGGGCGAGCCTAGTAGAATTGGCTCTTGGGGGTTTGGTCATTGGGTGAGCAGAACAATAGCTAAGCAAAAACGTTCAAGAAAAATCCAAAGAGCTCAAGGTGGTTGGAACATTGAGCGAGGACAGTGAAAATGTGGATTTCAGCTCTAACGGGTGGTAGTTGCTAGCCGAGTCAAGCAAGTTATTTGGAATAAACCCTATCATATGAAGAGGACTTAGGTCCTTAGATGTGAAACTGAGTAGAGTGTCAAGTGGTTTTGTAAAAATTTACTATGACAAATACCAAATCTTTGAGTCCAATTCAATGCATGAGTCTTCTGAAAGTAGATGTATAGTGTTAGTAGAGATATATGTGTGATCCACACAATGATGTTGTGTTTTGATGAGATGTACTCTAAAATGTTCGTTATAAATTGAACTCTAATCTTTTAAATATGCTAGTTTACCTTGTGTTTCAGAATGTGGTATCCACCTACAATGATCATGTTACACATAACACGGAAGTAGAAGATGTTTCATGATGGAGTAGAAGTAAGGGGTTGAGGAAGATTCTTTGATGTAGATATTTTGTATACGTATATATCTATAGTGATTAGTAGTAATGTAACTCCAAAGTAGGGTCATTACACTCGCACCTAAGAATGAACATCTATAGCTTAAAATTAGATATTTGTAGATGATATCAAAATCATTTAAAGCCTACCCTACTCAAATTCATTAAGATTAATGTCTCACCCACTGTTGGGCTCTTATTATACCACCCACAAATATCAGATCTCACGTTCAAGATATTCATTCCTTGACATGAGATGAGTTGGACATTTCATATCAACTAGATTTTCATTCCTTGACATAAGATGTGTTGGACATTTCATATCAACTAAGGGTGGAGTGCAAACCTGGTGCGATTTGCCACCTACCTCTAGTCGATGTGGGATCTTCAACAATAATAAACATTAAATGCTATAATTTCCAACAATGACCATCCATGTAAGATTAAAGCAAGGGGAATTCTAAAATTTTATGAATTTAAAATTGCACTTTTCACCAGACTAAGAACTATGTTGTCCTCTCGATTAATGAACGTATAGGAATTCAAAGTAGATTAAATTACCTCAAATCAGGCATTGAATAATCAGAAGACCCATTTCTGGAATCATTATCATGCAAAGGAATTGATTCAAGAAGACCAATGAAACTAGCAAAGCCTTCAGGATTTATGCACCGGTCTTCAGCTTCATTAATAGTTGGACCATAGTCAAAGCAAAAGTTTTGGTTATTGTATAAATCGACAAGACCCCCTGAAGCTGACAAGAGACAAACCAACACATTTGATTGTCAACCGATAGACCAAAATTTAACTATAAGCAAATGCAACATAATAACATCTTTGCTTACCGGGATGATGAGAAAGGGAATCTGGTGGAGGCGGAGGTAGTTCATACAAATAGTCGTCCCAGTCAACTTTTTTGGCAATTCGCTTGGAGTCCTCTGGTTCATCAAGATTTTCAGCTAAATAAAAGCAGCCAAAATCAGCATCTTTCACTTCAACCTGTCATAAAAATCCAGAGGTATTCAATTATATGGATTGATTTTGATATGATATTTTTGTTTTAAAACGAAGTAATGATTTATGTTGGAAAGCTGCCTTAATTATGGTCAATCATGGCCCACCTTAATACCAACCTCATTATTCTTAAGGATGATCCACATCCATCAAAGATATAGCTTAGAAAGCTTGGATAGCGATCACTTTACAAATTAGTTTTGATGGATTTAGATTGGATCTAAACCCAAATTTTGAAATAACTTTAAAACCTATCCTAGATTCATTGTGAGGCCACTTTATAATCATTATGCTCTAGGATAGTAGTCCCATGCATGAAAGGGAGTTTTGAAAATGTTGTGGTCACCTACCCAAGGCAGCCTATAGAGTCCCACATCAAATATATACTATATATATATATATATATATATATATATATATATATATATATATATATATATGATGTAAAGTACGTTAGATTTATGAGGTTGCGATAGACGTTAAACCCAAATTCTAGAAATGTTTTAAGACACTAGAAAGATATGGGTTAAATACAATGTCTACATTACATGTCGGTTGTGCAAGATTAAATTAGGCCTTAAGCCCAAATTCTAAAACTTTATTAAGAGAATAAATCAGTATACCTAGAAGGAGGGAAACTTACTCTCAACGTGCATTTCAATACTAAGGATCAAACTTTAAAAGCAGAAAAAAAAAATAGTAATGTATTTAACTAGTATCACCCTTGTGTGACCGTGTGGGAGATATTTTAGCATATCTCACCCCAAAAAAAAAAAAAGGAGTGAGAAATTGATAAATCAACTTATGTCAATAAAAACTCCAGTCTCAAGGGTACAGAGCTTATATCTCCTCAGCCCAAGTAAAATACTATCAATGAACCATAATAGTACTACACCTCCCTTTTAGTTGCAATTTTTCCATCTGTTCGCAATACAGCATTCGGTGATCAGATTGGTCATAAGGCATGAGGATTGACGATTCAAGTCCCTCAGAACAAATAATGGCTGAAATTCCAAGAAATGCAGTAAAGCAGGTTGGTCCTCTTCATTCAATTCCAAGCATATAAACATTCCCATGTTTAACACAAAGTTCCCCATCCAACAACAATATCACAAAATCACAGCTCCACAATGGACTCAATTACATTTTAAGAAACACAGCACAAGAATCATCAAACTTTGACACTAATCACAATTAACTTATAAATTGAAAATTCTATTAGTGTTTTCAGAATAATCAATTAATCCATTAGGATACAATTTATGAGAAAACCAAACAAAGTATGGAAGAAATTGACAATAATAAATTTCCATGGCTTTTGGCCGTACCAATATTCGCTTCAACTTGGTATCTACCAGATGAGGGTGCTCCAAGTGCATAAGGTCAGACAAGATGCCATTACCTGAGGAAGTTCCAAATAATAAATTAGTGGAAGCTAAATACAGGAATAACCAAATTTTATTCATCAATTGTTTAAGTTATCAGAGCAAAAAATACATGAAATAGCAAATTCTAAATTTATTCATTGAAATTATTAATGACACCAGCATTTGCTACAATGAAATGCAAAGGAAAAGATAGTTTGTAAAACATTATCTACAGTTTAGCTCAAGCAAATATACCCAATACATGCTTTATGTATGTAACTTCATATGTTATTGCATGCCACTTAGACTTTCTTCAGACATTTAAGCACAAACTAAAGATAACCAAAATATCAGAGCAGGGCAACTATAGAAATCCACACAAGAGAATTCATTTTTAGTGGTTAGCATTTAAACTTTTAATAAAATAAAGAACATTAGTGATTAGCAACTACAAAAGAATTACCTTACGAATTTTAAACCACATAAAAATACGTAGCTAATTTTAGATCCTTTTATCACAATAGCAAGTAGTTGTCCATGTGGTTAAATTTGTCAACTTAAAAAGATAATTTTTGCAGACCCAGTCTATCTTCCTTCGATTTCCAAATTTTTTCCGTGAAAAAATGGTGGAAAATGCAGTTTCCTTCCTACTTCTCTCACCCAAACAATACAATATCGTTAAACTCACATAATAAAACACCTTTTTATTACAATAGTGAGCAATTTAGTGTATGGGTAAATATGTAGATCTAAAAAAAAATATTTTGGCCCCATCTGTTTTATTTCCTTTCATTTCCAATTTTTTCCCAAACAAATGGTGGAAAATGCAGTTTTCCTTCATACGATACGACTAACCCAAACCAACATAATATATACCTGAGCTTTTGAAGGAAGATTCTTGCACACCAAATGGGAAACCAGCATCCCTCTTTCCAATATAACTTCCCCTAGGCGAGTTTGCAGAGGATTTGACAGACTCCAGAGGAATGACAATGGCTGCCACATTGTCCATACTGCCCTTTTTTAAGGCATTATTAACAATTAAATCTGCCAACGAATAGGAAGAATGGGCGCACTCTGATCTCATGTTACTGTAACTGTGCAGTTCCCACAACAAATCACAGACATCCTGCAAGCTTGTCTTCTCAAATACACCATCCGATGCTACCACCAAATAGCTATCATTAGCAGTCAGAGGCTGCCAATCAGTCACTTCTGGTGCAGATATAACGCCATAACTGCAAACAATTCATTACAAGAAACGCATTATTATTCCAAGTAATAATTTTATATTATGAAAAAACAGTCCCAATTTCGGTTAAGTATCCGTGTCCAATATTTTACCGTGCTTATCAATGAAGTATTTAATCTATAAAGCAGTAGTACTTTTATGATAACAATATTTTATAATTTTTTATGTTAACAACTTCAATACATATGATTTTAATTTGGATTCACATAATAACAATAATATATTTATCATGTTTGTAAGAATTATTGTACACTTTTCAATATGCATGTATCACGTATTGTATCTTATTATTTTTAAAATAAATGTATCGGGTGTATTGGATAGTATCCACACATCATACCTATGAAGAGCATGGGTCCACCGTACTTGCTAAAATTCGAGTTTTAATTTTTAATATAGAAAAAGAGTTGGTTTACAATATGAACTATATATGCAATTTCAACAAGTTTTATGCTATGGATGGCCTTGCAACATGGTCCTCCACCTTCAACAAAGTTTCAGACTGGCTATGAAATCATAGGCAAAGTTATTTCCATAATATGAAGCATGGAACCAAAATCATTTGCACATGATTCAAAGCTGCTACCTATAATATGCACATGCTTTAGCAATAAGCTTGGGTTATATAAAGAATTGGCACTGAACCTACCGTTTAAAGGGTAGGTCACCGATAGCCCGTGTAATAGCCAGCTGACCATTTATGCGAGGCACACCACCCCAATTTTGAACTTGACCTCCAGCTGTTTCCACCCGATTTCTTTCATCAACTCTATCTGGATGATGATCACTGGTCAATTCCTTTACTGCAAAATGAGTGAGACCATGGGATGAAGCCAGTTTGTACTTTTCACGATCCCACATAGAAACAGAACCATCATGCTCTTTCTGTCTATATAGCTTTAATAATAAGTCTACAAATCACAAGGAACTATAATTAAAAACCTTTTAGTCATGTTTCACCAAAATGAAAAGTAACCTTGTTTCCCTGTAACAACCAACAAGCGCAACAGAATAATATATGATATTTCAATTATGCCATTATACCTTAAAAATTCTCACCTTTAGCCTCTTTGGGAGACTGAAAATTTTTAGAGCACAATATGGCCTTAGAGTCTCCCATATTGGCAACCAAAATTTTATCATCCGCTACCAAAACAATGGTAGCTGTTGATCCAGAGTGAAAATTATTTCTAGACGCTTCCTGCGTAGTTCAAATTCAAGATGTCAATACAACAATATGAAAAAGGATGTCTAAAGCTTTGCAAATGAGCAAATAGTCGAACTTACCTCAGAAAATTTAGCATCAATGTCATGGACTGCCCTCAACAACGCTTCCTTCAAAATTTCCAAGTGAAAAGAATCATCAAAATTTGGAGAAAATGTATTCTGAAACCTGGAAAATTGTTCCAAGTTGAGATTGGCATACAACTGACAGAAACAAAAAGGTAGGTAAAATTTTAAATGCGATTAAGAACACATAGCTTACTGACTTGTAAAACAAGGAAGCAACTCCAAAGCGCCAAAAACCAAATGTTAGAAGAGAATACTACTAACCGATGACTAAATTAGACATTTAGAATTATCCACAAGAATACTGGTATTTCAGTTTTAGTAACTTGAAACTGTTGATATAAGCAAAAATTAAAAACAAGACATAAAGCACCTTTCAAAATGCAGTCCATGCCATTCTGGACCTAGAATCTCCTTCCATCTATGCAGTAAGTTTGCATGATCACGGTCTCTCTTGTGAAGCCATGCTCCTGTTGATGTCTTTGAAATAACAGAAAAGGCAGCATCTAGGAGAAAATAAGTATGCAGAACAAAATACTCCAACAAAAGTTTCGATGCCATCTCACTAGCTTCTGCTCCGTTATGACCGTCGAAAACGGCCACAATGCCAACCGCAACCTCCTTGATCCCGTCCACACCTGTTCCGCGATAAATTAAAACTACAACTAATGCTTCAGAGAAGCTTCCGGAACACAACCATACAAGAGAGAAGGTGGTTAGGACAGCGTACTGGGGAAGGGAATGCGAACATCGAGGACGCAGAGAGCGCGATCCTCTTGAGAGTTTCTGTGGCCTTGGAGCATCGCAATCTGGCAACGCGCCGTGGTTTTGGGAGGTGAATCGTAGTCGGAGAGCTTCCAGCGGGGGCATTTTGGAGACTGAAACACCGCCGGAGCACCGCCATTCTTGTAGACTGTCAAGCACGTGGATGACTCCGCGTGAACGAAAGGGACTGTGGCACAAAGCAGAAACCCTAACGCGAAGGATAGATACTCCGACGGAGTCTTCGGAATCATATTCAGCGATGATAGAGGTGATAGAGCCATAGGTCCGCCGTGAGACCTGAAAAATACTGTTATTGAAAAAATAAAAGATAAAATGAGGTTAAATAGATATTTTAAGTAAAAATTAAAATTATTTTATAGTTATATAATTTAAAAGACTTGATTAATAATTATTTAATTAAGAAAATATTAAATAAGATTAGATATTAACCTTAATCATTTCGGACATCTCTATTTGTGGATGGTCTCAAATAGTTATTCATTTTCTAAATGTTCTTAGTTAGGTCTCTTATTATAAAAAATTGAATTAATTTAGATCTCGTCATTAGTTAAGCTAGACCGCGTTAAAAATTTTGATGCATGGCTTGGTGACATGAGCAAGTTGTATTCACGTGAAACACATTAATTGCTTTAGTTGGCTTTTTTTTATTTACATATTTAAAAAATCTTGAATTAAATCAAAACGCAAAGTTTTATTTATGCAAAACTGACTACGAGTTAGGTTTTATTAATTTGATTGTTGACTGGGTGTGAAATTGGAGAAATTTGAGAAAATAATTAGGATTTCAATAAATCCCTAAATTGGAATATTCAAATCCCTAATTTAAACATTTGCCTAAGGAGAGCAAGGTTCGTCTTCAACCTGGAGGGTGTTTTGGTGCGATGCAGGTGGGTAGGTGTTGCACGTAATTGTTCGAAGACGATGTTGAATGACCATTCTTCATGTTCATCGACATGCAACGTGTAGCGAAAGGAGAATCCTAATGTGTGTTCATCGATTTGCCACTATTGACTGATATGTGCGTTGAGAACTGCTCAAACTATGAAGAAACATAATAAACAGTTAGATATAGAGAAGAGGAAAGAGTAGATACAGTTCTCACAATTAACTAAGCCGAAAATACTACAAGTTTAGTTTTTAAAAACTGAACCATAAAATAGTACATTGAACTCTTAGTAAAAGTGGATCAGTTTTTTTTTAAGTATAATATAGTACAATTAACTATAGTATTGTACAAATCAATTATTTTTGCCCAGCCCTACGTGTCATCATGTGGTATTCAGAGCCATGGAGCTACTCAGTCCTGCTAAGTGTCTAGTTCTTCTATTTTGGAATCTATTAACTTTGTTTCCTTCACTGTTTCATTGCTTTTGTTCATCATTGCACCATGGAATTCTGATTTCTTAGATTTTGATTGTGTTTATTCTTGTGTGCCAACCTTGATTTGCTTTGGTTTTCTTATTTTTACTCGGTTCATTCTGATTTGACTAATTTTATTTTGAAATTTGTCAAGTTTTGTCAAAAGTCATCTTATATTACTTGTTTAGTTCTCATTCCAAGTATTTTGCTGATTGAAATTTTCTTTTGGTGCATCTAACTGATTGATCAATATTAAGCACACCAAAATGAGCAATGATATGTTTATACAGAGCAAAGAGTGCCTAATTCGCATCATCAAAATCACCTTACCGGTTCATCCCATAAGTTGTTATAAACATATCCAATTAGTCACAGTAGAATTCTTCACTCTGATTTGAGCCATTACTAAGTGCGGACCATTTAAGCTATGATTTGCTAAAGCAAGAGCTTGGTTGCACCTTGAGAAATAGATCAAAATTGCTGGTATAGTAGTTGGGCGATCTTCTTTATATTTGCTCAATCTCGTTCCTGTGTTAAAATTCTGGTTTAGCCATCTATATTGTCATTCTACTTATTTGAGCACTTTTTGAGTGGTATCTTTGAGTCAAATACCTGGTTTGCAACCTGTTTCAATTTCTGAATCAAAATTTGGATGGTTGAGTTGAATATTTGAAGTAAAATTGGGTTTGAATTGTGAGTAATTTGAATTTTGCATGAGTTATCTTATCAAATCAGTTCATAATCTTGCTGATGTAATTTGTAATTTGAATTCTGCATCAGTCTCTGCTTGTAACCTCACTCTTGTCTCTCTCTAACTCAACGGTACTACTACTCTTTGATTGCTAACCAATATCTCTACATAGCAATTTTGAATTATATAGATAAACACACACATGGTCAATACCTATAGAGTATGCAAAATGGCAATTACCTATAATAACAAAACCCAAAAGTATGTAAAGTTCCAATTGCAAAGGCTAAATTTTAGACCTAGAGACCATAATATGAACTTGCTATCTTTTAATATTATTGATATCCCACATCGATTAAGAGAGAAATCCTTTGTAGAATAATAACCAGCCATTGCACTCATACATTGTAGTAAACTCCATCTCTCCCTTTTTCCATAGTGTATCTTGACAAGAAATATTTTTTGTCTAGTTCTACAATCTTTGTGGTTTTTGTGATTTTACAACACATTTAAACCAACAATAATTTTGTGGCTAGCAAATGAAATGATGGATGATACAAATCTTGTATTGATTTCTCCTTTCAATCCTAACCCTTTTTATTAGTTTGGTTATGGTAGTTTTTTCAGTTTCAATACGGGTTGTCCCTACTATTTGTTCTAAGTCGTATGTTTGCAAATTTATTTTGTTGCAGAAATTTGCTATCAAACGTGCAGCCCACCATCCATTAGTCTCCTGATTGTGATTGTGGAGCTGCATGTTGACCAAATTTGGTTTGTCAATAGATAATTAAATAACTATTGTAATTGTGATTGTGTATATTTAATGTGTACTTGACTGTTTGAAGTAAGCTTACTTTGAATTGATGGGATGACTTGTTTTTAGATGCTTTATTTTATCTTGAAACTGAACAAGACATAGGTGGAGACTTGTAGGCTAAGAATATGTAGTGTTGATGTCCTAACAAGTTTAAACTTGTTAAATGAAGCTAAAGAACAAATCTAAATGGTACTAGTATCTATAACTCAAAATGACACTAGTTAAAACCTTAAATTGTGTACTAAAAAGTACCTAAATTCGAATTTGGCATAATGTAGGCTAAGAATATGTGGTTTTGATATCCTATTCAAAAGCAAACAACTGCCTAATACTCAAAATAGGTGAGGAATTAGGAATTCACCTAAATTTTCCCATGTCTAGATTTCTCTGTATGTGTCCATATCGACAAAATCAATGATCATGCAATTGAACGAGTTAAACAAAGCATGCATAGAGTATAGAGGAAAAACCCTAACAATCAATGAAGTAAAGCATATAAATTAAGAATCAATTCAATACATGAGAGTTTCAAAGGATTACATCGTTTCCCCAATAACAATGGAGGTTTAGTTCACCATAGATATGGTAAAACTAGATGAAAATAATGAAAGGATGAAAGATAAAAACCCTAAAAGTTGTAGATCGAAGCTTCTGCATCCAACATCCGCCTTCCAGGGGTGAAGAGAGTGTTTTTGCGCCTCTTTCTGTCAAAAGATACCCTCGTTGGGTCGTGTAAATCAATATATAGTTCATTAAAATTAGCAGAAACTGGCCCAGACCCAAGAGACTGGTGCTCAATGCTGGATTACCACTCAGCGGTAGGCGCGGTACTCAAAAATATCGCTCAGCGTTGATGCCCAGGCGTTTGGCAGTGAACTCACTAAAGAGGCTGGTGCTCAGCGGTGGAAGTGCCACTCAGCAATGGCTACGACACTTGATTTTCCCCTCAACGTTGGCGCTTAGGCTTTTGTCCATAGAACTCCACCACGAGGCTGGCGCTCAGCGGTGGAATTACGCTCAACGATGCCTGCGATTCCTCTCTTAAGCATGTTTCCTTCTTCTCAATTCCTTACTACTTCAGCTTCCTTCATTCAATTCATGTTAATTCCTGCCAAAACAAGGAAAACCAAGCATAATACCAAGAAAACCACCTTTGACTCTCTTATTCTCTAACATAAGGAAAATGCATGATTTCAATATAATTTCTAAGTCATAAAAGGTGTGTTTAGTATTAAATTTAAGTATAAAAATAACGGTATTTCAACCGTTATCACAACCCCAAACTTAGAACTTTGTTTGTCCTCAAGCAAATAAGATGAAACTCGGTCTTCCACCAATCAACACAATGGTTCAACACATTCCAAAACCTTTGTTTGAAGACAAGGAATCACTCAAATCAGCTCATCAATAGAATTTAGTCAAGATGCACACATGCTTTGATTCATAGCAATTCATCATGGTGTTCACACAATCACATAATCTCCAACAGATGCTATTCTCATGAATGATTAATTAACTAAGCACAAATGTAATCATGAATTTTGACACCATAACCTCCTAGTCAGTAAAGTTATCCTCAAGGAAAGAGTTCAACCATAACTTAGCATTGCCTCCCAATGAGAAAGGAAACAAATTAAGTTTTATCGCCTCATCTGGCACACCGTTGATCTTCACAATATTGCAAATCTCGTTGAATGTGGTCAGATGATCATATGGACTTTCATGAGACAGTCCATTGAATTGATTGCTCTTCACCAATTGCTCAATGCATTGAACCTCGACCTTGCAATGCTATTAAAGTGATGAGGGCCAACAACAGTGGTGTGATCCGCCAGAGTACATCTTCTAGTGTTCTCCTCAGTCATCTCCTCTATGCTCTAGTCAGATTCTTGTGGTGAGGGTTGTAACAGTCTCTCCGAAGAAGGAAACAATTCTCTAGATGTTCGAATCCTTCTTCTCCTTCGAGTTTCACTTAAGCCTTCAAGAAGAGGTTCTTAATTTTTCTTACTCGTAGTCTGAATTGTATCCTGCATACACAAGAAAACAAAACCCTAGAAAACACTTATTATAACAAAAATAAAAAAAATAAAGTAAAAGTTAATCAATAATCACACGAATAGAATAGTTAAACCACGAGTCCCCGACAACGGCGCCAAAAACTTGTTAAGACTCCGACAAGTGTACCGAATCGTATCAACTAATATAAACGGTAAGACCGAGTATCGTTTTCCCTAGAGACTCGTTGGCCTAGACAATCATGTGATTTGTTGATTATTTAAGACTTGAAAACGAAAATTTGGTTTAGAATGCAAAATAGAAAATAAACATGCATGCAAGTGTTGATCAATTGACCAAGAAATTACGCAAGTGAAAGATATATGGATGAATTGTGTTGTTGGGGTTTCTGACTTTATCCTATCCACTCTCATGTATTTAGGAATTCTACTCCTTCATTAATGTCAATACCACTTTCTAATTTACCCTAAACCCGATGTCTCGGTGAAGAGAACCTACTCCTAATTACTAGTTTACAATGTCTTGTCTCCCTAGCAATCGATCATGCATTACATTTGCACAAAAGCTTAAAGGCAATCGGTCCTCCTATCCCTATGTCTAGGTGATATTGCTCCCGAGAGAATTTCCCCATGTCTAGATTTCCCCGTATGTGTCCATATCGACAAAATCAATGATCATGTAATTGAATGAGTTAAACAAAACATGCATAGATTATAGAGGAAAAACCCTAAAAATTAATGAAGTAAAACATATAGATTAAGAATCAATTCAATACATGAGAGTTTCAAAAGATTACATCGTTTCCCCAACAACAATGGAGGTTTAGTTCACCATAGATATGGTGAAACTAAATGAAAATAATGAAAGGAATGAAAGATAAAACCCTAAAAGGTTTAGATCGGAGCTTCCACATCCAAAATCTGCCTTCCACGGGTGAAAAGAGTGTTTCTGCTCCTCTTTCTGTCAAAAGATACCCTCTCCGGGTAGTGCAAATCAATATATAATTCATTAAAATTAGCAGAAATTGGCCCAGGCCCAAGAGGCTAGCTCTCAGTGCTGGATTATCGCTCAGCGGTAGGCGTGGTACTCAGAAATATCGCTCAAAGTTGATGCCCAGACGTTTGACAGTGAACTCACTGAAGAGACCGACGCTCATCGGTGGAAGTGCCGCTCAGTGGTGGCTGCGACACTTGATTTTCCCCTCATGGTTGGCACTTAGACTTTGTCCAAAGAACTCCACCACGAGGCTGGCGCTCAACGACTGAATTGTGCTCAGAGGTTCCTGCGATTCCTCTTCATGGTGAAGAAATGCCTTCTACCTCCATTGCTCATGAAAAATGGCTTGCATCAGGTTCAAATACTATTGTACATACATCTGAGATAGATCAATTTACTTATACGCAAGAGATAATCGACAACGCTCTTCGTCGACATGCTGAACAAGAAGCAAACGATAGTCCCAATGAAGAGACTCCAAATGAAAGCACTAAGAGGTTTTACAATCTCTTGGCTGAGGTAAACCAACCTGTATTTAAAGGTTCATCCGAGTCAAAATTGTCAGTGTGCATTAGACTCGTGGCTAGTAAATCTAATTGGAACGTTCCCAATCAAGGGTTGGACTTCTTTACAAAATTGGTGTTAGATCTAACACCACCAAACAATTCTATGCCTAAGAATTATTACGAAGCCAAAAGATGTGTTTCGAAGCTGGTATTGGAAGCAAAGAAGATTGATTATTGTGTGAATGAATGTATGGTTTTCTATGACAACGACAATGGCAAAATTGATGCATCATTGGTGGAATGTAAGTTTTGTGGCCATCCTCGATTTCAGACATTGCATCCAGGACAGAGGAAAAAAAACAATTTCATTCAAGTCCATGTTTTATTTGCCGATCATTTCAACATTACAAAGGATGTACGCTTCAATGCAAATAGTAGAACACATGACATGACATGATGGTAACAAAAGTGAAGGAGTGTTGCGTTATCCTTCTGATGGTGAAGCCTGGAAGCACTTCAACCGTAAACATTCATCCTTTGTTAGTGATGCTCGTAACGTGTGCCTTAGTCTATGTTCGGATGGGTTTACTCCGTACATTCAGGCGTCTGCATCACCATATTCATGTTGGCCGGTGATTGGTACCTCATACAATCTTCCACCTTAGATGTGTATTACAAAGCCTTACATGTTTTTAACGTGTATAATACCAGGACCATCTAATCCTAAATCAAGGATTGATGTTTATTTAGAGCCTTTGATTGATAATTTGAAGAAGGTGTGGAGCGGTATTTGGACGTATGATGTATCAAGGAAGAAAAATTTTCTTATGAGGGCAGCTTTGATGTGGACTATTAATGACTTTACAACGTATGACATGTTATCTGGTTGGAGCACGCATGGTCGATTAACTTGTCTGCATTGCATGGAACACACAAAGTCATTCTTATTGATGTATGGTAAGAAAAGTTGTTGGTTTGACTGCCATAAAAGGTTCTTTCCCATTGATCACATGTTTAAGAGGAACAAAAAAACTTTTTGCAAAGGACAATTTGAAACAGATATGGCACCTCCTAGGCTTAATCCATCTCAAGTCTAGAGAAGAGTGAACCATTTTCCAAAAGTAAATAAAAGTGGTATCAATAGGATTGAAGGGTTCGGGGAGTGGCATAACTAGACCAAGAGAAGCATTTTTTGGGATCTTCCGTATTGGAAGGATAACTCGTTGAGACATAACCTGGATGTTATGCATATAGAAAATAATTTCTTTGACAACATCTTTAACACAGTCATGAATGTCAGTGTCAAGATGAAAGATAATGAAAAGGCAAGGAAAGATATATCTTTGTATTGTGCACGAAGAGACTTAGAGTTGAAGCCCAAAGATAATGGCAGGTTGCTGAAGCCAAAGGAAAATTACACCCTATCAAAAGACGAGGCCAAAGTAGTTTGTCAATGGATAAAGGAGCTTAAAATGCCAGATGGCTATTCTTCAAACCTGGCCCGATGTGCTAATATTGATAGGGGCAGTATTCAAGGGTTGAAGAGTCATGATTGTCATGTCTTTATGGAGACTTTAATCCCTGTTGCATTTAGTTGTTTGCCTATGCACGTGTTAAATGCACTTATAGAAATCAGTCATTTCTTCAAGGATTTGTGTGTCACGACGCTCAAGGCAGATTCCTTGAGAAATTTGGAGAAAAATATTCCAATTATTCTTTGCAAATTGGAAAGAATATTCCCTCCTGCATTCTTTGATTCCATGGAACATCTTCCAATTCATCTTGCATATGAAGCATGACTTGGTGGTCCAGTGCAATATAGGTGGATGTATCTGTTTAAAAGGTTTATGGGAGAGTCTAAATGTTCTGTCAAGAATAAAGCCAGAGTGGAAGGATCAATTTGTGCGGCTTATTTGCATCGTGAGACAACTTACTTTTGTTCTCATTATTTCAACAACTTCATGTTGTCACTGATCAATGTTAGGAATGAAACACAATCTACCACATCTCATTCAACTTTGTCAGTGTTTCGACAAGTGGGCCGTCACGCGGGCAAAGAGTTCACTCATTGGTTAAGTGATGTTGAATTCAACTCTGCTCACGTCCATGCCTTAATTAATTGCCTTGAAGTTAAGGTGTACCTTGAGTATGTTCTCATCCTATTCTTAAGTTGTCAATCATAAAATTGTCACAATCACTAATTGTGTTCATTTTATACAACTCATTTGTTGTAGCTATGCAAGTTCCAGAAGGGAGTTCTTATGCTATAATACACTCACAGTTCCCTCGGTGGTTTATATATCAAGTATGACTATCCTTTCCATAATTTTAAAAATATTTGATGTGACACTTGTAGCTTAATTTTTCTTCACATCTTTTTAGGTTCATAACCAGCCATTAAGTTTCTTAAATCAAGATCTACGGGAATTTTCGAATTGGCCCATGAGATATGTTAAAGAATGACACATGTATTTTGTAAATGGGTACAAGTTCCACACCAATGCATGGTCGAAAGGAAAAAAGACAACTAATTGTGGGGTGTTAGTTAAGGGCCTTACAAAGGGTGGTTATGATGACTTTTATGGTATTATTAAAAAAATTATGAGTTGGAGTATAATACTTCAACTACTCCAAAGAGGGAAGTTCTTTTTTATTTTCAATGGTTTGATCCATCTAGGAATGGAACAATAGTGGATCCTAGGTATAATATTGTAGAAATTCAAATGACTTCAAGATANNGACCATTTGATCCATTCATTCTAGCTCTTAATGTTAGACAAGTTTATTATGTCCCATATCTAGCATTTCGCAACATTGACAAACGTAGTTGGTGTGTAGCAATACAAACCAAGCCTGTGGGTCACATTGAGTCAAATGATGTCGAAGACGGTATCCCTTTCCAAGTTGATGAAATGACACACGAAAATGAAATTATTGAAGTTGAAGGTGTATCTGCATTGCACGACTTCGATGGTGATGCTGAAGAGTTAGAAGGACAAATACAAGAACATGAAGAAGAAGGAGAAGAAGAAGAGGAAGAACATGAAGAAGAAGGAGAAGAAGAAGAAGAAGAATAAGAACTTGAAAATGATGATGATGATTATGATGATCACAGTGATGCATCAAACAACGATGACAATGACGATGATGAGGACAATTGAATTAATTAAACGCTTGTATTTTGACATGTGTACGATTCACGAGTATATAAAATAAAATCATTTATTAAATACCAATTATGTACTATGTGTTTTAATTATCAATTTATTTATATACTTTAAATTGCAGTAATATCAGGATATGATCCTTCACGCCATGACAAGGGCAAGACGGTAAAATAGTCTAGGAGGTAGGCCAAGTACATTATTAGAGTTCCTTCGACGATACCATTTGCAAGTGCCAGTACTTCACCAGACGTTGGCTCCTCACGTCCACCACCCCCTTCTATGGCGCCCACACCTTCTGTCAAGCCCACACCTTCTATCGGGCCCACTCCTTCAATTGTAGGGCCCACACCGGATCCTCTTATGGAGCCCACACCATATATTCATCCCTTCTGATGTGGGTGATCCTGTTGATGTGGGTGATTTTGCTCCTCATGATTGACCATTCATTGAGCCATGTGGAAAAAGGTAATACCATATCTTCTTCTTAGTCTTGTATTTTGCATTAAATTATTGGTCTAACTATGGTTGTAGATTCATAACTTTCTTACAATTGTATTTCAGGTTTCTTCCTTCTAGGATTGCTTCAAAGGCCATCACTAAGTCTATTAAGCAACAATTTCTTCAGCCTTAGGCATCATGGGGAGTAATCCTTGAAGACGACAAAAAATTGTTCTGGCAGAGATTTAAGGTAAAACATTGTGTCACTTAATCATCTTTTATTCATTTCAAATAGGAGTTTCATTTGCTTTATTTTTACATTATCTATTGTAACAACAAAAGGTGTAGTAGGCAGTTGAACATGAAGCTCAAATTAAGAAAAACTTTAACATGAAAGCATCTCATTGATTGTCAGAAATGTTTAAAGATGCAAGGATTGCAAGACAATGCCCTTATTGGGTGAGGGAGCACGTATGGAATTCAATTATGGCACATTGGAATTCGCCACAATACCGCATTAAATGTGCTACCGCCAAGAAAAATAGGGCTTCAGAAAAAGGTGGTGTACTAGATACTGAAGGATCAATCACTACACATGAGCATGCGATTCATATGGTAAAAATCTTCATTCATTTCTTATCAATAACTCTATAACATCATGTACTTTGAAATTAATATATATGTCATTCGTATGTTTTAAAATATTACAAGCAGCAGAGCTTTAACGGGCTGTTCATGTTGATAAGGTGTTTACACAAACTCATCTTCGCAAGGGGACTGACACATATGTTGATGAGAGGTCTCACAAGACCATTGTAAGTAAACTTTTTAACAACATTCAATTTTGTACTTTTTTTTGTTTCACACTTTCAAATTCATGTTATTGATGTTTTCTATCTTATTTAATAGGAAGATTTTTCTACGAGATTGACACATGCGAGATTAGAGGGGGATCTGCTCTTGATGCTAACTCTAGAGTAGATGCTGACGATGAAATCATCAGGACCCAATGCTGGGTTAAGGCCGTTGGGGAGAAGAAGAAAGGACAATTGTATGGGGTATGACAATTGCCTCCAATTACAGTGCTGGAAGAAGAGGCATATTGAGACATCAACCATCTATATCCGACACATTTGACCACAACAATGTCGTTAGTAAATAGGCTTATGATTCACTTCTAGCCAGGTTTGACAATCTTGAAAATCTGGTCAAGACATTGATACCTCTGCAAGGTCAGTCTGCCCCCATCATGATCCCAACAATCATGCTCACCTCAACAGCCTTCCCAGACCACACTTTTGCAAGAAGAAGATCATGATGATTCTGATGAATATTAGACATTTAGGAACTTTTGAAAACATTGAAGTTATGTTTTTATTTTCAAACTTTGTTTTGCCATTAGGAACTTTTCAAGACCATAGAACTTAGAATTATATTTACATATATTGAAGTTAATTTTTTATTTTAAAAATTTATTTTGCATTTAAGAACTTTTGAAACTTAGAATGATTTAAGTATTCTTGATGAATGTTGAATGATTGCATTTGATGAATTATTTGGATGACTTGGATGACTAAATTGATTTTTGAGACTATTGATTGTTTATTGGGTATAATGCAGAAAACAATTACAATGAAAAAATCAATGCACGTTACCGACAGCCTACAACCTTTGCTAATCCATCCAGTTTCGCCTTGCATTACCGAGGGCGTTTTCCCCTCAGTAATATCGATAGTTTTATCCCCTTCGGTAATACCGAAGGCCAAAAAGCCATCGGTAATGTTTTCGACAACTATATTACCAACAACTTTTTGGTCGTCGCAAGACCGTCGGTAACTTGTACTTACCAACGACTTTTTGTCATTATTGAGGGATTTAGGTTGTGGGTAAATCCCTTCTTTTTTGTAGTGCGTCTGGCGGCTTTTCTCACAGAGCGACTTCGGGCGCTGTAGTCGTCGGTGTTGGACACACCTTTCTGCCTTATCAGCGACCCCAACCGAAGACGGTGACAACGATGTTGGTCGGACAATGATAGGGGCACGACTGTGCAACGGAAGGGAGTCCTAAGATCGGGAACTGTGATACCAAGTTGAAAATAGAACTTATTTTATTATTCTCAATCATAAAAAAATACATTTTCATATCATCTATTTGTAATAATATAATTTTCCTTTAAAAGAAAATAAGAAAACTAAAAAACAAGATAAAATAAAAAATTATATATATAATTACCATAAACAATGCCTAACATTCATATTTAGGATTCAAATTATATTTGAATTATCTTTACACGTAACTTTTCATTCAATCATCTTCTTTACACACAAAAGAAACAACATCTGACCAAATAAAATGAGAATAACTACAAATTATATATTCCCGTTGAAAAGGCACGGCGAGGAAAGTTTATCGATATTGTTACTTAGAATCATGCGCCACATATGTAATATTTATTCTCATCCACTTACTCCTCCACTTCATGATCATCATTAATGAGTAAAAGAGCTGCAGTAACATGCAAATGTTTTGTCATGGACAGGACAGCAGGGCCCAAACAGGATTATCGTTAACAAGACAAGGAGAACCATTTATAATTTTGTGCACAAAATTAAAACTATGGTCTCGTAGAAACAAAGAGAAAATATAAAACCTGGTACATTCGAGAATGTTATAGAACTTTGATCTGATCAATATAGGTATATGTGTATGCAATTGTATATTATTGTCTCAATGCGTCATTATTAGGACTTGAACGTAGCTAACCAATTATTCTTATCGTTTCCAGATTAAAGAAATGCAAGTTGCCTGTTCTAGTGGTGGTGGGACTCCTAATCTAAAACAAAGATGCTTCTAGTATAACATGAATATGAGTATGGACATGCACTGTGATGCCATGTCACGCTAGCACATGCTTCTTTCTTCAAAATAGCATTTTGTATTTATAATATGAAAAGTCTGATTATATATGTCCCATATGTACACATTTCTTATATAATGCATAAAAAATCAATCCAAAGATGATTTTAACTATATATCCCAAAACTATAAAATATATGATCTGAGTTCGTTGTTTATGAGATTGATTGTACGGAAATACTAAGTAATGTTTTTTGTCCCACAAAATCATGAATTAGTTTAACTCCTACCGACCAGGCATATATAGAGAAGTCTACTCTTTCTTTCTTTCTTCTGCTGTGCTTGTGATTTGTGGTTCTGAAAAGATGTAGCTCTAACTAATCAAATATTTGTAAATAATAATATTATCATATGGTGAATGTTTCAACCAAGTCGAAATCCAAATCCAATCGCTTATGCTTGCTTCCAGAATTTTCCAAACCAGTGGCCCACCAATTGCTTCATGAAGAAGGTGTCAAGACAAATGAGCATCCTTCCAACATATCTAGAACTTTCTAATGCATTATTTTTTATGGGTATGATCCAAAATATATTTCTATATAGTCCCTCTTGTCCTCTTCACTTTATGTGGTTCAGTTATATTCCTTGGTAGGATACAACCAACTCCTTCTAACTGCATAAACGACTTATTTTCTCAAAGGAGAAAGGGTTATCCCACAAAACAAAACTTAATCATTTTCATTCATAACCTTTCTCTTCAATCCCCTTTTGATTCTGCCGTATACTTTCTTCGTTCTAACATATTTGTACTTTTTCTCCCTTTTCCTCCTGGTTATAGTTTCTCCTTCTTCCCTTTTAATACTCATCAGTTTTATACTCTATGGTTAAGTGCAAATTTGCTTACTGGCCAAGTTACCAATCTGTTCTAGAACCATATAACAAATCCACAAAACCCATTAAGTTAATTAGAAAAATTGAAGAATGAATTATATATATCCAGTGAAAGAAGAATGCTTGGAATCATCACTACCACCATCATCATCATCATATCAGTTAGGTAATGAGTATCCACCAAAGCCCATTGAGGGACTTCATGACGCTGGACCACCACCATTCCTCACAAAAACTTTTGATGTTGTTGATGACCCAGTTACCAACCACGTAATTTCTTGGAGCAGAGACGGCACAAGCTTTGTGGTCTGGGATCCGCATACCTTCTCTGCAATTCTCCTTCCCAGATACTTCAAGCACAGCAATTTCTCAAGCTTTGTCAGGCAACTAAACACTTACGTATGTATTATCTAATCACAGTATCTCTTTGATTATTTTCTTCAAATTTTAATGCGTATATGTGGTTTAACATTTTGCTTGAGTACATAAATCTATAAATAACTCACGAAACCGGTTTTGTTTTCGATTTCGATGACGTATACACCCTTTCTGTTTGTTTTTTGTGAATTGTATTGCACTTGATTTCTCTAATTCTCCTCGTATTTCAATGGAAAATATTTCTTTGGACATTGTTATGGAATGATTGAAGTAGTTTGTTATTGTGATAAAGTTCCAATTTATTCTTTGTTTGTGACTTTGTTCAATTTTGATGGTTTGGAATATTGATCGTGGTGATCAATTTTACAGGGTTTTAGGAAAATTGATCCAGATAGATGGCAGTTTGCAAACGAAGGATTCATCAGAGGGCATAAGCATTTGTTAAAAAGCATAAGGAGAAGGAAGACACCTTCCCAACTAACACAAAGTCACAGTGTTGAAGTTGGACGTTTTGAATTAGACAAAGAGGTTGATCGTTTGAAGCACGACAAGATAGTGTTGATGATGGAGCTTATGAATCTAAGACAGCAGCAGCAGAAAGCCAGAATGTGCATTAAGGAGATGGAGCAAAGGTTACAAGTGACTGAATTCAAGCAGAAACATATGATGGCTTTCTTAGCTAGAGCAATAAAAAATCCTGCCTTCATACACCAACTCCAAAAGAAAGAGAAGAGAAAGGATCTTGAAGAAGCCTTGACTAAAAAGAGAAGACAAATTGAGCAAGGAGTTAGAGGTATTGGAGAATCAAGTAGTAGGGGTGAAGGAAGGAGCAGTGTTAAAGTTGAGGCCTTGGAATTTGCGGGGTGCGATTGTGATTTTGGAGTGTCAGAGTTAGAAAAGTTAGCTATGGAAATGCAGGGATGTGGAAAGGGTAGGATAGACCGGGAGGTAGAAGAACCTGAGGCACTAGAATCACAAGAGAGACTGGATAGAGTACTTGATGAAGAGTTTTGGGAAGAACTGATGTTCAGTGAGAAATTTGATGGTCGATTTGACATTCCAACTGCTGAAGATAACGATGAAGATGTTGTCAACATATTGGCCAATGAACTTGGTTGCTTGGATTCAAGTCATTAAATGAACCACTGAATCATTTAACCTTTTCATTTTGTTCACTAGGTTCAAGACTTCAACTAAGTCTAGTATAAAGGAAGCGCATATGGGGCAGCCTAATTGGCAAGACAGTAAATTACAAGAAGGGAAATAGTATTATCTTTGGTGTTTCTATTCTAACTTCATTACATGTCCTTTTGTAGCACTTGGTAAAACCCCATATTCTCACTTTTCTCATTGTAATTGTTTGATGAGGTAGGTTGCTGATGGCGCTTGGACAAGAGTCTTTGGTAGTGATAGCAGTCACTACATATACCCAATTAAGGTTCAGTTTTTTAAACCCCTTTCAAACACTATGTTTGTGTCAACCCAGATATGTCGACTGCTTGTTGTAATTATTCTTTACCTCAATGAATGTAGATTAATCAGAAGATGTAGAATGGACAAGAAATAGCTGTTCTCCAACAATAGTAACTGAGGATCACGAAGCAGGTTAAGGTTGTCGCTTTGATTTTGTTCTCCCTCCTAAAATTTTTGTGTATATCCTTAGAGAAAGAACACGTAATGGATGATGTCACTCATGTACTATCTACTTGGGTTTCATCATCATCACATGTTCATGATTTGCCGTCTTCAAGATGAGTAGCGTTAAACATGTTCAATATGTGGTCACATTGTAAGAGGTTTTAGAAGTGGGTTCGAACACATCCCCCTCACGCCGAGGTATATACATACACTTCTCTCACGCCGAAGTATATACATCTCGAGCGTGAGACAAGATATTAATGGGTATCGCTAGGATAAGCTCTAACCATACCTCTGATACCATTTTAAAAGTGGAGTTTAAGCCTAATTCAACCCTACAAAACCGGCTTGTAAGGTGAGGNTTGCACCTCACTTATATATTATAATTTGGTCTTATCTTTAGTCAATGTGAGACTTCCAACAAGAGGATCTTTTTTTTTTCTCTTTTGTTCTTGTTCCTATAGCATAACAATAGAACTGTAGAGAAGAGATTTCTAGCCTCATTGATGAGATATTGATTTCTTCTCTCATTCACAATTAGCAAATGAAGATTCTGAATAGTATATAGTTCACATCTTATCACAATAAATCGAATTTGAAGCATGCATTTGATGTTTCAATTATTTTGTTATCATTATAGACCTATGCATACAAAACTAAAATAAATTATACAAATGTGCAAACGATTTCATTTTAGGAACTCTATCCTAAAATGTAGCTTCAACTCGACCTGTTTGCATTGAGAAAATAGTTATTTACTTTTTCCTCTTGTCAAAAAGAGTATTGTGAAATGGCCCAAAAGAAAAGAAGAGGCCCAAAAGCCTTTCGGGCCCAAAGCGAAAGAAGTAAGGCTTCCTCGAGAAGTCTCGAAACTCAGAGGTTAGGTGAGACAGCGACATTCGAGGCGTGTTCGAGAGAGATCTTCATCAGCAAGACATCCATGGTGGTCCGGCAACGAAGGAGACAAGAGATCAACCAACGGGAAAGAAAACCAGAAACAGAAGAGAGAAAGAAGAAGCGCGGAAGAGGTGAGAGCAATCGTAAAGGTAAAAACTGTTTATTATTGAAAGCTGAATGTGTTACTTACAAAGAAATAAAACCGGAAGACCTTTATATAAGGAACCCGNTGAGGGGGAACTAAAAGATCCCTATCAGAGAAACAGAAAACACCTAATGTTACTCTTCGGAGTAACAACCTAAAAGAGCAAACATTAATACCCTCCCCTCAAGCTGGATGGTGGATATTCACTAAGCCAAGCTTGGGGATAATGGATTTGAACCGTGTGCGGTGAGGGAACTTGGTGAAAANATCAGCAAGTTGGTCCTCTGATCTAATAGGCAGTAAACGTAAGAACTTGGATTGAATCTTCTCGCGAACGACATGGCAGTCCAGCTCAATGTGTTTCGTGCGCTCATGGAAGCTTTGGTTATGGGCGATGTGCCTTGCAGAACTGTTGCCGCAGTAAAGGACAACATCAGCTTCGGGTTGAATGTGAAGGTCTTGGAGAATGTAATGCAGCCACTACATTTCACAAACGATAGCAGCTAAGGCGCAATATTCAGCCTCTGTGGATGACCTAGAAACAATGCTCTGTTTCTTTGACCTCCATGAAACAAGAGATGCTCCTAGGAAGACACAGTATCCGGTAGTGGATCTACGCGTATTGGGACAAGTGGCCCAGTCAGAGTCACTGAACCCTTTTATCTGAATGCTAGAGTCTGCAGGGAAGAAAAGCCCTTCAGAGGGACTGGCCTTGATGTATCTCAGGGCGTGCTACAAAGCCTGGTAGTGAAAATTAGTGCGCTTTTGCATAAATTGACTAAGGAGATTAACAGTAAAACACAAATCCAGTCTAGTATTAATGAGATAGAAGAGCTTCCCTATAAGTCTTCGATAGATACTAGGATCTTCCATGTAATTCTCTGTCTTGTATAAGAAATTGTTGTTACTCAGAAAGGGGGTGGAGCTAGGTTTGCTACCCATCATTCCCGTTTCTTCTAAGATGTTTGGGGCATACTTCCTTTGATAAAGATGTATCCCGCTTTTAGATCTGGCAACTTCGAAGCCAAGAAAGTATTTAAGCTCTCCAAGATCTTTTATGTGAAACTGTTGGTCTAGAAGAGTCTTTATATGAGTGATTTCTATGATAGAGTTCCCTGCTAAAACAATATCATCAACATATACAAGTAAAGCTGTAAAATTGGTGTGGGTTTTCTTAACAAATAAAGAATGATCAGACTTAGACTGAATGTAATCTGCAGACATAAGAAAACTGGATAGTTTTTCAAACCACTATCTGCTGGCCTGCTTTAGGCCATACAAGGATTTTGTTAGTTTACAAACCTGCCCTTCAGTATTAATATTCAAACCTGGTGGAGGATCCATGTAAACATCCTCATTTAGATCTCCATGTAGGAATGCGTTGTCAACATCAAGTTGCTGCAGAAACCATTTCTTTGATGCGGCTAGAGCTAAAAGTAATCTCATAGTGGTAAGTTTAGCCACTGGTGAAAATGTATCAAGATAATCTATACCCTCTGTTGGGTATATCCTTTTGCAACTAACCGAGATTTATACCTCTCCACAGTCCCATCAGCTCTATGTTTGATCTTGTAAACCCACTTACAGCCTATAGCTTTCTTACCAGGAGGTAATTTAGTCAAGAACCAGGTTCCATTGTACTCCAAGGCTTTAATTTCTTTGTTCATAGCATCAACCCATTCAAGACTTCCTCTGGCCTCTGCATAAGAGTTAGGTTCCTTTGCAGCATTTTGTAAGTAGTAGAGCCCATTATATACTTTAACACATCCAATCATCCTCAATGTGGTTCTGTCCTGTATTTTACATAACTCAGAAGAGAAAGTTAGTATGCAATTTGTGTCTTTAGTCAAGGATTGGACAGATATTAGATTAAAAGTGAAATCTGGTATGTATAAAACATTGAAAATAGTAAAATTTGGAGAAAACTGCACTGTTCCAGCATAATGGGCTGTGACAGTGGATTTGTTTGGTAATCTAACAGATATAGGTTTGATTTTATAAAATGTTGTGAATGAATTTTTATCATGGGTAACATGATCTGTAGCTCCTGTGTCCATTATCCAGGAAAACATACCTTGTNTATCCTCTATGATATCTTTGTGAATTTGACTGACACTGTGTGAGGACTTTTCTGTGCTGTCTAACATTTCGAGAAGTCTTTTCATTTGTTCTGGAGTGAAAGTACTTTGAATGCTGTTAAAATTGCTTTGTTGATTACTCTGTGAGTGTTGGTTGTTTTGTGGGTCAGCTGTAGTGGTGCAAACATTAGTATTTCCCCACTGATTCTGAGCAAAGCTGTTCTGTCCGCTATTATCACCTTTCTTGTACCATGGAGGATATCCATGTTTAGAATAACATTCCTCAATGGTATGATTCATTTTATGGCAATAGGAACATTGCTTTCCTTGGTTAGGATTTCTTCCTCTGCCCCTTCCTTGTCCACGACCAGAAAAACCACGTCCATAGCCCTTCCAGTTTTGATCATTCTTCCAATTACTTTGTTTGTCAGTGTTGCTGGCAAGCACCTTAATTTCAGTCTGGCTAGTGTGTCCAGATTCATGTTTTTCTTGCCTTTCTTGCCTCTCTTGTTGTATGATGAGGGAGAAGACCCGATTAATGTTGGGTAGGGGTTCCATTAGCAAAATCTGCGTTCTAACAGTATTATAGCAATCATTTAGGCCTTTCAAGAAACATATAACATGTTCCATCTCCCTATATTTGTGCCCAGCTTTTGAAAGATCACAGCTATAAGGAATCTTGTAGCTACAACTAGGAATGGGTCTCAAAAATTCGAGTTCTTCCCACAGTATTTTCAAATATGTGAAATACTGATTCACAGTTCTCTCCCCTTGCTTGATGGAGTGAATTTCTTGCAGCAAATCTGAAAATTTGAAATGGTCTCCCTTTGAGAACCTCTCTTTTAACTCCTCCCATAGTTCTTGAGCATCTTCAACATAGACAACACTTTCAGCTATGTGAACCGAGAGAGTCTTGATAATCCAAGACAATACCATCATATTATTCCTTTCCCAAGCATCATAAAGAGCATCCTCTCTTTTCGGTTTCTTGATCTCTCCATTTATAAACTTCAGCTTGTTTTTGGATAATAGCGCCCTTCTCATACTTCTGCTCCAAGAAGTATAATTTGATTCATCAAGAATCTGTGAAATAAGTGAAATACCTGGGTTTTCTCCCGGGTGAAGATAATAGGGGCTGGAAGGATTGTTGGTTTGTTCCGTATTGGCCATGGCAGAGATAGCAAACGAAGAAAGAACACCCAGAAGCAGAAACAGTCAAGATTGCAACGGAAAACGTAGCCAGAACAGGTTCGCAACCTGCTCTGATGCCATATTGTGAAATGGCCCAAAAGAAAAGAAGAGGCCCAAAAGCCTTTCGAGCCCAAAGCAAAAGAAGTAAGGCTTCCTCGAGAAGTCTCGAAACTCAGAGGTTAGGTGAGACAGCGACATTCGAGGCGTGTTCGAGAGAGATCTTCATCAACAAGACATCCATGGTGGTCCGGCAACGAAGGAGACAAGAGATCAACCAACGGGAAAGAAAACCAGAAACAGAAGAGAGAAAGAAGAAGCGCGGAAGAGGTGAGAGCAATCGTAAAGGTAAAAACTGTTTATTATTGAAAGCTGAATGTGTTACTTACAAAGAAATAAAACCGGAAGACCTTTATATAAGGAACCCGGTGAGGGGGAACTAAAAGATCCCTATCAGAGAAACAGAAAACACCTAATGTTACTCTTCGGAGTAACAACCTAAAAGAGCCAACATTAATAAAGAGCAACACAAAAAATATTTTCATTTTATTATTGGAGGTCTTTTTGTGTCATTTTGTTAAAGAAAATGTTGGATATGGGTGTGAGTGCACTTGGGAGAATAAGGAAGGGGTTGTGTGTGATTGCATGTGGAGGTGGAAAAGGGTTACTAAGATGAAATTGAGAACTGATTTTAAATATTAACGAATTTAAATTATGAAGATATTGAACTTTAAATATATAAAGCTTAAAATTAAATATATTAAAATAATGAATCGTGAAACTAAATAAAATATAAAAAATAAGAGACCAATTAATATAGATTTAATTAAGTTTTAACTTCTATAAATTTCGGTATTTTTTTATTAAGATTTTATTATACTTTTTTAAAATATACCGAATGTAATATTTCAATTAAGTGGATAACTATACAAATTTAAAATATTATAAATTAAGTATTAAGCATAATTATATTTATAAGTATATAATATAATTCACATTCAAAAATTATAATTTAAAACTTTCATATACATAAAATTTCCATAAATAAAAAAAAAATCTATATAAACAAAGTTATAATTATTTTAGCAAATCTTTAACGTTCTTATCTTCATATCTCATTCGTACTATTCTCTACTAATATATAATAAATATATAATATATGACCATAATAGGTAGACAAACTATAACACAACAAAAATACAAGATAAACTAGTGAAATTTTAACAAGTTTTGTGCTTAAACACCTATCAATATAAAAATTTAAAATACTTATAATCATATCATACAATAACAATATACCATTGATTAAGACATTGACACAATCTAGACTCAGTTTTGAAATAACATGTATTCAGCGGAATACTTATGAAGTTCTACACCTATCATGAAATACCATAATGTGATGTAATTAAAGACCTAACCCCTCCTAACCTAATGTAATTAATGAACCTTACCCTTTTCAACCTAATGGAAATAAATGGTTCTGGCCCATCCCAACTTGACATTCATGACATGGTTAGCTCATTATGGCATTACCAGAATAGTGCTCATTCACATCAAACTTGTTACAAGAACCTCTTTTAACTCTTACCACCTAAATTTCATTTTCCATGTGAGATATGAGTTTTGTAGAATTAGAATGACTTCACAATTGGGCCTCTCACTCAATACATACCATAACATTGGAAAATATGCCAATTCTCCTTAGAATTAACCACATTAATACAAGAGTTAGCCATACTTCTAACACCATCTTAAAGTAAAATAAAAAAATCATCACCAACACCATTGAACATCATTATCCTTCTCATTCATATCGCACATCCATACATAAAAGAAACAAAACAGTTAACCCATTTGTTGTATAACACAATACCCAATCTCTAAGTAACATAAGATACACCTTTACCACAACTTGTCATCCTTCCATACGAGTTTAAAATACATTGTGTGAACTAAATTGACAAAGTGATGTATCCTAGGTAATTCATCAATCATCAATCATCAATCATCAAACATAGACACACCTTATGATTTCACCGCTACATTCAATAACACAAATCAATTCACCATACAATTTTATCAATCTTGTACATATAAGATTATTTGACTCAAAATAAATTTCACTACCATTTCAATCACATCCAATCATGCTAAATTTAACATACATTAATTTTAGGCTATTTCAACTAATCTTAAAGTCAATCAGACATACCAACACATCCTTACTCTACAAATTAATTTATCAAATCAAAACATAACATATACAAAAATATCATCATCTTTCCTTACTTAAAAATAACTTTCCTCAACCAAGGTTCCTTAACTAAAAAAGCACAGTCACTCACAACTAATGACCTAGAGTAGGTTATCCAAACAAGACAAAAATTTAGTATATGGTAAATCAAGCTGAGAGGACCACTTCTCTCAACTGACTCCATTAAAATTGATGACTAAGACAACATGAAAACTAGAGAAGATTATTTTATAGAATAGATAGAAACTTACTAAGTTTTGAAATTTGATCGGTTCAAAATGCTCCTTAGCTCCTCAATTTCATCGTGGTACAATTAGATGTTGAAAAGTATGAGAAACGAGAAAGAATTAAGAGTAGAAGAGAGGTTGAGGTGAGAAAGTGAAGAGAAAGAGAAAAGAAATATGGCCATCATGGGTTACATTGCGCATTCAATTTTTTATATTTTTAATTGAGTTATTGTCATTTAATTTTTCTACTAATAAAGTGCATGATCATTATCTTGTACTGTCATTTTACTTATTTATGTATACATATTACAAAATGTGAAGTGGGAGTGACACCTTAGAGAAGCCATCAAAATTTGTTCATGTGGAATCAAGATGGTCACCTAGAGATGATCTTGGGCGATCAGAGCAACTACATGGCTTACGTGGATCCAATTGATCATCCTCTGATAAGCCTAGTTATGACGAAGCCATTCACGTTTGAGACAACTTCAAACTTCAATGCTTAGAAGTACCAGATTCTATGGGTAGTGGAGATGGATCTAGATGAGGGATTCATATTGATGCCTAAAGAGGAAAAGGAGGCCAACCTCGAAATGGCCAAAGGTAAAGGTTGATAAGGGTCTTTCTTGACCAAGTTGAAAGCTTATGTTGGAGAAACAAGCTTTAAAAGTGTTCAGGGAAGTATAAGTAGTAGTGTAGGAAATAATATGAATAAAACATATGACTCAATTGAGTTATAAGATATAAGTAGGAATCTAGTGGATTAGGTTAGAATTGAATGTCTTGATATAACAAAACCAAGAGGTGGTGTGAATTGGTTTGTGGTTGAAAACTTCACTTTTTAAAACTTTTCATCAATTCAGAAACTAATTTTAGAATCAAACACAATTCATATTTAAATACTAGAGTTATTGCAACAAATTTATACAATTATAACTTACTACATAAAATATTCTAAGGATAGAGAAATTTGAGTAATAATTTTTATATAGGTTCAGATCAAAACAAATTCTACATCGAGTTGCAATAACCTCAAATAAGATGATCACTAATCACTATTTTGAACTTGATTTTACAACCACTAAGCACAAGTGAAACATGCAAAAACACAATCAAGATAAAATATACATTTTCTATAATTTCTATAGAGAATGATATTCAACCTCTCTTGAAACCACAAGAGATCAAACCATCTCCCTTGAATCACTACAAGACATGAATCACCTTCCTTGAATTGCCATAAGAAATGAAAATTATACCTCTCTTGAAATACCTTAAGAGATGAAATAAAACAAACAAACATAAAACACAACCACCTCCATTGACACACACAAGGAATGAAAACACACATATCCCTTGAACAACTTACAAGATATGAAAGAACATTCTGTCAACTAAACTTGAAGGTATGAAACCAAACTTTGAGTCATAGCAACAATACTACCTTATCACAAAAATCTATCTTGGAGAGTTTTTGAAAAACAGATTATGAAAAATAGAGATTGAAAGCTACAATTGTGTTTTTGATGTTGTAAGTATGTTTATGTATATCCTATGTTATGTATAAAATAGCCTATGATAATCCTTTTATAGAGAAATCAAAATCTAGCCATCATAGAAAAATTTTCCCACTAACATGTTCGAAAGTGGTTAGTTATTTTCAAATTAAGGGGGAAACAATCAATTTTAACTTTGTACAAAATCAATTGCAACTTAAGATTCTCATCCTTCTTAAGAAAAAAATTTTTAAATTGGTTTAGAAGTTTTAAAAAGTTAAAGTTTCAACTATAAACCAATTAACTCCCCTCATGGTTTTGTTCTACCAGGACCTTCAATTCTAACAAATTGTTTTTATGATAATGGTCCATTAGGATTTAAGAAGCCAATTACTTCAAGTATGAGGAAATTTAAGTCACAAGATCAGCTCGATGAATATGTATGCATATTGCTAAAATGTTAATTAATGAAATAGTAGGAAATTAAATGCTAAGTTTATTAGATCAGTACTCTAGGTATAACTAGATACTTATAACTGAGAATAACATTTTGGAAATGGATTTTCGATGCTTTAGAGCATTAGGAACATATGAGTAAGTAATGATGCTTTTTGAATTGAAAAATGTTGGAGTCACTTATCAAAGGGCTATGAATTTAATTTTTCATGATTTGATTAGTGATTTTATGCAAGTTTATATTGATGATATTGTGATTAATTTGAGGAAAGCTTTCTAAAGAATGAGAAAGCATGGTTTGAGAATGAATTTATTAAAATGTGCCTTTGGTATATGTGAAAACTAGTACAAAAAGCATATTTAACTATACGTAATATGTTATGCTTTTAACAAAAACAAAGCCTTTAAAAATGCAATAACAATTTTGAAATTATTTGCAAAGTATAGGCATCGTTTCTAAGTTAATTGAAGCATATATTGTGAGAGGTTGCTTATAGGATTAATTCATCACGTATGAGTACTAAGTATGATAGAGAAGTAGAAAAATCTATACAACTTACACAACGAATAAGGGTAAAAGTGGTGATGACATCAAGTTTATATGTCCTTGTGTCAACTATTTGAATGAGAGGAAGTTGTATATAACCAAAATTAGGGAGCATCTTTTATGTGATGGTTTCCTTCAAAGTTATACAACTTGAATATGACACAATGAATTAATAGATTTTCCAATTATCTCTCAATTGAACATTTTGTCAAGTCCACTATGAAAGCTCAGTTGGAGGAAGACCAATTAGAGGATATTGTGCAAAAGTTTTGTCCCAAGCGTATGTGTATGAAATAATGTCTATTGATGCAGAGGCTTTGTTGTATGTTGGTTCAATTACGTTCACGCAGTTGTCAAATAATGTTAAAGCTAATGAATTTGAAGGCAAGTAATGGGTGAATTGATAAAGGTTTCATATAATTATTTTTTTGTTGAATTAAATGATTCAAATGGAAATAAATTACCTACTCATAATTACGAGGCCAAGAAAATTCTTTATCCGATGGGTATGGTGTATAAAATGATACATGCATGTTCTAATGATTACATATTAGACAAGAAATAATTTGAAGGGTTGAAAAAATGTTTGAAGTGTACACTACAAGCAAAAAAAAACCATGAAGATAATCAAGAGATGGAAAAAGATGGCCCCTCTTTGAAAGTAGTTTGGTACCTTCTAATCATACCCAGATTTAAGTATATGTTTACAAATCGAAAAGTCACTAAAAAACTTAGATAACATACAAATGAGAAAAGACGTGACAAACTACTTTATCATCTAGCTTATTAAATACAATGGAAAAATATAACTAGGATTTTCTTAATTCGCTCAAGAATGTAGAAATCTTTGGCTTAGTTTAGCTACGGATGAAATGAATCTATCTAGTAATGCATGTATAGAAGAATATGTGCGATAGCTTGATTGATACACTTTTTAACATTCAGGGAAGGAAAAAGGATGGGGATAAATGCTCATTTGGATTTTCTTGAAATGAAGATTTGAGAATACTTAGCACCAAGGGTGGTTAGTAAGCATATTTTTTTGCTTCCTGTATGTTACACTGTGTCCAAACAATAGATGATAAGCTTTTACTAAATAGTATCAAGGTACCACAAGGATACTCTTCAAATTTTAACAGTTTAGTGTTGATGCAAAAATTGAAGCTTGTTGGCCTGAAGTTTCATAAATTCAACATCTTAATGCAACAATTTTTATTAGTGTCTATTCATGAAATTTTATCCAAAAATGTTAGACAAATTATAACTCGTTTGTGTTCATTTTTCTCTTCAATTTGTAGTAAAATTATTGATATCGTAAAGTTAGATGAACTACAAGGTGATATTGTATCCTCTTGTGTCAATTAAAGATGTTTTTCCTTTCATCCTTTTTTGACATCATGTTACATTTACTTGTTCATTAGGTTATAGGAAAATTTTGAAAGGATATGTAAAAAGCCAATATCTTCTAGAAGCTTCGATGATTAAAAGATATATCGTTAAAGAAAGTATTGAGTTGTGTTTTGAGTACATGAGAAAAGCAAACCTAATAGGCATGCCACGTAGATCATGGCAGAACATGTGTTTTATAAGTAAATGCTTCTGAGGAGTAAATATGATAACCAAATCTTGTGAAAAAGTCTTGCAAGCACATCTATACATACTGAACAACACAAATAAAGTTATTCTTCACTTAATTACACATAAAACCATTATGAAAGATAATAACCCAAGATAACCAAAGAAAGGGTTATTGATGGAACGTACTAAAACATTCATGGTTTAATTCCACGTGCTTTTGATATTGCATCAATAAAGAGTTTATTTTAACAAAAGTCATTAAAGCTTATTTGAACCATACTTTCAGTAGTTTAACGAGTGAGAAGGCTCAATTGAAGCGGTGGGAACAACATCAATTACATCTGTTGAAGTGGCTTAGTGTTTTGTTTTAGTTTTGGTCTCAATCCTCCCTATCCACGTGTGTGTTGCCTGGTCTAGTAAGTATCAATCCACGGTGGCAATTGAACATAATTTGGGTTCAACTGGAAAAATCTGTTGCATAGTGGAAATTGCATCTTGAATTTGTTCCACTATATTGTGGTTCAATTTAAGTTGACACAAGAAATGGGATGAGCAATTGGCATGTTGTGGAACTCAGTTCATCTTTTAGTTGTTGTGGTGATTGAAGTTAAAAGTTGGTTCATTTTGAGTTGATTCAGTGGTTGGATCTAAAATGGTTGGTCCACTCAATTGGCTAGCAGTGTGCATTATGCTTTAAGATTGAGTGTACTGATTGAATTAGTGAAAGTTGGAGACCATGTTATTGTGGGAATCTTTGAGGTTAGTGATTGGCGTCCACAAGTTGGTTATGCATAAAGTTGGTCCTCTATAAAAGCTAGTGTGAATTAAGTGCAGGGAAGTTGTCCAACTTCAACGTGTTGGTACATTGCAAGCCAGTACAAATAAAAGGAACTATTGGTGCATAGTAGCTAGCTTAGATACGCGTGGTGACCACAACCAATTAATTAGCACTAAAGCCAACTGAACTTATGTAAATGGAACCAATGATTGTTTTCTCCAAGCGGTGCCAACAACAAGACCAACTTTAAAGAGTGCAAGTGTAATTTCTAGATTCATCAAATAGCTTGGACAACAACAAATTTTTTTATTTTTATGCAGTGACAATACCCAATTTTGTGGCTGCAAGGTCATATAGATATAGTAAGCTAAATTGGCTATATGCCTTTATAGTCCAAGTGTTAGTTCGTGATCCATCAATCAGTTGGGATAACAACCATTTTTGGTTCAGTCGGTGGCAGCAGTCAGGCAAAATATTGATTAGCACGTTAATTTGGTTGCAGCAATCATCAAGAAAAATTTTGTTAAACCTACAATTTCCATTTCTATAGTGCAATCTAGAGTGGTGTTTTAGTAAGAGTTGTGGGTTTGGTGAGATTTAGAAGCTGAAGAATTTGATGTGGCTTGGTTTCCTTTGGTGTTGTAGATGTGCACTTATTGGTGCTTCATGTTGGTTTTTCCTTGTTCCGTGCACACCAACTTATAGTTCAGTTTATAGTGGATTAAATGACTACATTGACAGGTTGTTCTGATATTGGTGAAATGGTGTGGGCAGGTCTGGTGTGTATGGAAGCAGTTGTTTTGCTTTGAGGCAGCTGCCACGAGATTCGGTGTACAAGACTAGTAGAAAAGTTTTGTTGAAACATTAAAACAGTTGAACAACAACTCACTTTTGGTTCTTGAGGTGACTGTAATCAATCCAATTATAAAGTTGGCATGTTCCAGTAGTATGACATGTTCTGGTGTGTGACAAATCAGTGCACTATTATATATATTGAGAAATTAAAGTTTTCGCATAGGCACGTGGCTTGAAGTGGAATTACTTCTAAATGTTGGCCAATGTAGCAAACAAAATTGATGAATTAGAAGCTGCATAATTTTTTGTCTTGTTCTGATTCAGAATTTGGACCTTTCATCCAAAGTTAAGACATCATCAAGTTCATGGTCCATGTGGTGGCAACAACCAAAGTAACCTCTGCAAATTGGCAATGCATCAAGATGTTTTTTTCTTCTTTTAGAACAAATGAAGTGGAGCCTGATGTGAAACAAAAGTTGGATTTGGGGTTGGAGTGATGAATACTACCTCATGCAATTGTGAGTGGCGAGGTGATGACACATTTTTATTTTTTGGAGATTCTCACTTATATCACAACTATAGTGGGTGGTGTGATAAATTTCAAAGATTCACTTATCTCGAGTGTTGATTTGAGTGATCTGACGATAATCGTAGAGTGGTGTGACGATAATCTGTGTTCTTTAGGACTTCGGTCCTTATCTTTGAGTGTTAGCATTCAAAGCGGCATATCTTTCTCACTTATCTTGAAACCTCCTCCTAGTGATGTGACTTCCTTCGTTTCTACAAAACCATTACCATCCATTTTCCTGTACTGCTTCAATTTAGCTGTTGGGGTTTAGTCCTTTTCTGTTCGAAAATAGTTTTGCCACAAATCTGAAATGAGGTGTTATTACTCATCCATAGGGTAACCTCCCTTTCTATTAGAGGGTGACCTAAACAAGAGTTGGATGAAGAAGACATACCTAATAGCAAAGAAGCAGAGACGTAGGCTTGAATCAAATTTTAGGAATGGCCTGAGGAGAAAACCTTGAAGATGGAAATGCAGAGAGTTGCAAAGGAGAAGATAACTTGAAGAAGAGGAAACATGAGGCAAGTAAGAAAAAATAAAAGCGAAATGTAGGGAGTCATGGAGTTTTAAAATAAAAGTCTTTTTCAAGCGATATTTCCCTCCAAGAAAGTTGACCCTTGGTGCTTCACATCCCCTCAACAATCACTAGGGTGATAACATGTGAGTAGCAAAGTCATATTCATTTAATGAAGTATTATTTCACTTGCCAAAAGAAATCATAATCCAAAACCCCTCGTTAATGCAACACAAAAATGCAAAGGATAAGTAACATGACAAATTAAGACAATTAAGTCCTAGAAAGTAACTTCTTCTCGGTCATAGAGATTCGCTTAGAGCTTGACCAAAAGGTCATGCATCTACACATAAATTTGACTTCAACTTGAGCAAATGGTCAATTACTACCACTATAAAGTCTTTTTTACCTACACAAGTTAGATGAAACTTGGTCAAAGGGCAAGTTGTCTTCCAACAAGATGACATATTATGTCTATCAAATTTTTGAATTTAGGAGGATTTGTGTACTTACTCGGTCTATGAAGAGACTTTAATCCATGCGACAGTTTTGCCCATAATGGACATTCAAGTCATATAACCATTGTGACTTCTCTTTTATGATATAATTATTTGTCATGCCTCTTCCAATACTTGGACACAATGACCCTATCTCTTTAGTTTTATATAAAGAACTCAATCAAGAAGTATAACTTAATCGTACTTTTTTATATACTCCTAAAAAGATCATCAATTCTTTTATGGACTTAGAAAAAATTTTGTATATGAATTTTTTTTGTCCTTACTAACTTGCCAGACAAAAATTTTCCTAGAATCTTGACATGTGTCTTATCGATACACATTCCAAATCCATTAAGAACACAAAGGATAAATATTTTAGACACTTAAAAAATCTTTGTAATTTGTGTTTTTTTTTTTTGTAAAATAATTTTATCATGAAATGTCTCACAAAATTATGAAGTAAAATTCCTTTATGCTCTGGACTTAGACTTTAGCCATTATCCAAAACTTTCAATATGTCCATGTAAACTTCTCATTAATCACTTAATCCTTATTTTGTTTATTCATTTTATTTCAGACACCTATATATTAAACTATAAAGTCACTAGTAATCAAATAAACCTTTATCCATTACACTATTAATCATCTTCATCACAAACATGCACCCACTTAATCACCAAAACGTTTAGTACTAAAGTGAAATTTTAATTTAAGAACAAAATTTTAATTTTGTTAATTATATTTTCTAAATTTAAAATTCAGTAAAAGGGTAATATACATGTCTTGGTGTATGTTTTTCCCAATTATTAAGTTCCAATTCCAAATTAGAAAAAAACAGTGTTAAGTATGTAGAAGATTATTACATTCATTATTATCATTATTGCTTAGCAAAGTTCAATTTTTTGAGTTAGTTAAGGAGTCAAAGATGTCTATTGCTTAGTAAAGCTGAATCTTTGAGCAAGATAAGGAGTCAAAGACGTCATGCTAACTAGTTAAGACTAAATTGGATTTTGTGTGAAAAATAACATGAAGCATAAACTCATATTTCATTAATTAAATTACTCTTTTCCCCTTTGAATATTCAACCAATATGAGCCGATATTGTTGAAAAAGATAGAAAAACCAAGCTATTCACTCAAGCTTTATTCTCCGCAATGGTTTTACAGACACATTTATTTTATTGGAAATTGACCTTCATTTTTTTCCCACTGTCAATTATCCTTCTCTGATTTTCCGTTTTGAAACATTTTATAGGTCATTGAAAAAGGCCACTAAAACTTGGGACCCATAACATAGTCAATCATCTAGAGAAACAACTAGGCTTTTTGTAACCATTGACCAATTGGGCCTATTAAATGTCCTAACTTAGCCTCTACGATGACAGTGAAGGAACCAAGATAACCCATAAAAAAGGGCAACTCAATATCTTCTTCTATATCTGTCTATAAAACAAAGTCTTCACTGTTAACGTGTCAACACTCTAAATTTGAACTATATGAACTTGGTTGCTATCACCATGTACTGCAAAACAAAAATTTTGTATTGAAATATAAATCATGTGATCATTCTTTCTTTTCTTTAAAACCATGTTTATTCCATTTCAAACTTCAAATATATTGATGGCAACACATGTTATTTCTCTCATTCTAAATTATACTACTTACATGACAACACAAATTTATTGGATGATAAAACAAAAATTGAAGCAAAATTTTCATCTCTTCTACGTTAATTTTCGTTAGGAATGCATAAGAAGAATCTTTTTCAATATTTTAGTTTTAGTAGAGAATAAAATTTCTTCGTTTGTAGTAAAATTCCAATTGTTCTTTCTTTGTTTGTAAGTTTTATGTTGTTTGTAAAGACTTATTTGGTTATAATTTTACAAAATGATTGTTTTCTAGTAGTTTTAGAATAGGTTTGTAAATTTTAATTTGAAAATAGTTTTGTTGGATTCAAAAATAGGAATAAAACATGATATGGAATGTGTCAACACCCAATTTCGTTTGGGAAAATAAATAATTAAAATTAAAGGATAAGAAAATAATAATTAATGTTGGGCAAAAAAAAAAGGAAAAGAAAGAAATAAAATAATCTTCTTTAATGCAGGACACATAACTTTAGAATGTTTTTTGAAATATTAATTTAATATGGTAATAATTTGAATCAATATTATGATAATAATGTTAAACAATAATTAAAAATATATTGATATAATTTGTTGCATCAGTTTCTTCTTGAAGAGACAAATAAGACCCCTTCTTTAAAATGGGCAACTTTTCTAACAATTATTATAATCTTTGTCTTGAATATTATTTGATTTATTTTTCTTGCAATCAAGACCATTTCTTTCCCTATTTTGCTAATTGTCGTTTGATTCGCCATTAAAGCAAGATCACAATAATATTACAATGTGTGTATATAAATACGCACTCTGTGATAGAAAAAAATGAGGAGAAAAAATTAGAGAAAAAGACCTAGAGATAATAGAGATTGAAAGAGAAAGTATAGAGAAAAATAGGTTTTGAGACATAAGGGTTCTGTCAACTGCAACCACCAAGGAAGCACTAGGGAATTCTAGAAGTTAAAAAGGTATGTCATCTCTATTCCATTCTTTTCCTTTTTTATTGTACTTGGATGCTTTTTTTTTTAAAAGGAGTACGACTTTCACTACACCAAACGTTTTTTCTAAAAAAATTATAGAAAGAATGTTTTCTTTCGTTTCTTTTGGTATTGGCTATATCTCTCGCATCCCCTGATGTTTTATTATTATTATTATTTTTAAAGAAAATAAATAATAAATCAATAATTTCAAGAATAAAAAATACATTTCTTATCACGTTTTTTTATAATTAAATCGTAAAATCAAAAGTACGCGTCGGCCTATGACTCTTTTCTTTTCTTTTTTTCAATCTTTTCTTAAAAATAAAAAAATTACAAAATATTTAAAACCAAAAGGTCAATTTTGTTAAACCAAACATTTTCACTTTTCGAAAAATGTCAAACAATATTTAATAATTTGTAAACAAACTTAGGAAACATAGCATCGAAAAAGATTATACGCTCTGAATAAAGCAGGATCTTGCAGCCGCCAGCACGGAGTTAGCCTTGAGGGTGAAAGAAAGAAATACGACACTGGAGGCTAAGGAACATTGGAGATATCTTTATGAAGAAACCAATGGAGCAGTTGGGAGAAATTCCCCCTCTAGTGTCTCACGGTATGCTCTTGATTCTGAATATGACTCTCCATCTGCTTCATCATAGCCTGATTTCTCTCTTCCACCTCTATCAATCTTGCTTGTTTAGCAATGCAACTCTCCATCTACGTCACCACAACCTGTCGCTTTTCTTCTGCCTTTTCACGCTCCTGATTTAGTTTTATCTCAAATGACATTGCCATCCTTTTCATTTGTCCCTCTGTTTCTTTGACTTGAATATGGGCTTCCCTTAGTCTTTTTAGGGCTTCCCTGAGCCAAGAAGGAAGCCACTTTATCCTCCTTCCATTTAGACCTGTGAAGAAATGAGCATAGTCAACCATCCCCTTGAACACACGAGAAGTCAACCACTGATATAAAGCCGATTCAAGTCAAAGACTAAGGGAAGCCCTAAAATGGAGGGAGGATAAAGTGACATCCTTCTTAGCTTAGGGAAGCCCTAAAAAGACTAAGGGAAGCCCAGATTCAAGTCAAAGAAACAGAGGGACAAATGAAAAGGATGGCAATGTCATTTGAGATAGAACTAAATCAGGAGCGTGAAAAGGCAGAAGAAAAGCGACAGGCTGTGGTGACGTAGATGGAGAGTTGCATTGCTAAACAAGCAAGATTGATAGAGGTGGAAGAGAGAAATCAGACTATGATGAAGCAAATGGAGAGTCATATTCAGAATCAAGAGCAGACCATGAGACATTGGAGGGGGAATTTCTCCCAACTGCTCCATTGGTTTCTTCATAAAGATATCTCCAATGTTCCTTAGCCTTCAGTGTCATATTTCTTTCTTTCACCCTCAAGGCTAACTCTGTGCTGGCGGCTGCGAGATCCTGCTTTATTCGGAACGTATAATCTCTTTTGATGCTTTGTTTCCTGAGTTTGTTTACAAATTATTAAAGATTGTTTGAAATTTTTCGAAAAGTGAAAAGGTTTGGTTTAACAAAATTAACCTTTTGGTTTTAAATATTTTGTAAGTTTTTTATGTTTAAGAAAAGATTAGAAAAAAGAAAGAAAAGAGTCATAGGCCGACGCGTACCTTTGATTTTACGATTTAATTATAAAAAAACGTGATAAGAAATGTATTTTTTATTCTTGAAATTATTGATTTATTATTTATTTTCTTTAAAAATAATAATAATAATAATAATAAAACATCAGGTGATGCGAGAGATATAGCCAATACTAAAAGAAACGAAAGAAAACATTTTTTCTATGATGTTTTAGAAAAAAGGTTGTTTTGGTGGAGTGAAAGTCGTACCCCTTTTTTTAAAAAAAAAGTATCCAAGTACAATAAAAAAAGGAAAAGAATGTAAAAGAGATGACATACCTTTTTAGCTTCTAGAATTCCCTAGTGCTTTTTTGGTGGTTGTAGTTGACATAACCGTTATGTCTCAGAACTATTTTTATCTATATTTTCTCTTCCAATCTCTATTATCTCTAGGTCCTTTTCTCTATTTTTTTTCCCTCCTTCTTTCTATCACAGAGTGCATATTTATATATACACACATTGTAATATTACTGTGATGTTGCCTTAATGGCGAATTAAATGACAATTAGCAAAATAGGGAAAGAAATGGTCTTGATTGCAAAAAAAATAAATCAAATAATATTCAAGAAAAAGATTATAATAATTGTCAGAAAAATTATCCATTTTAAAAAAGGGATCTTATTTTTCTCTTCAGGAAGAAACTGATGTGCAGCAAATCATATTACCATATTAAACTAATATTTCAAAAACATTCTAAAGTGACGTGTTCTGCATTAAGGAAGATTATTTTATTTATTTTTTTTCCTTTTTTTCTTTGCCCAACATTAATTATTATTCTCTTATCCTTTAATTTTAATTATTTACTTTTCCGAACGAAATTAAATGTTCACATAATGCACCATTTTGAGAACATGAAGAAATTTTTTCAAAGATTGTTGCAAATCAAGCATAGAAAACACGAGTTTATTCTCAGCCAAATTAAGCAAAAAGAGAAGATGAAGAAACAAGGAAAATATATGTATTTCAAGTAATGTAAATGTGATTAAATTTTGAATTTTCAAACTTTTGTGATGAAATTAAATAAGAAAAATTTGAATTAGATATGAAATTAAAGACATTTTCTAATGTTGCTTTAAAATTAAAAAATGGTATTTAAAAGTAAGAATGTTCTTTGTGAATTTGTGAGAGTTTTGTCTCTTAAGAAGTAATCTTATATTTGTTATCTTAAAGTTATTAAGAATTTAAGAGGTGCCTTTCTTATTGGATTTTAATGGATTGTAATGAATATTTTTGTGAAAGATCACTTTTTCATACTCTTAATTGATAAGATATTATTACAAATCTCTTCCATTTTCCCTCCTCTTTATAATGGATTGTAATGAATATTTTTGTGAAAGATCACTTTTTCATACTCTTTATTATTATTACAAATCTCTTCCATTTTCCCTCCTCCTTATATATCCCCTTCCCCTTCCCATTCTCATCCAAAGTTTCCTTATTCTAAATTTTCTTGGCATTTTTTATTTTTTATTTTCTTAAAATTTCAATGGAATCTAACAAACTCAATTTTATATATTTTTTTGCAAATTTCCATGTATTATAACAGGATTTTTTTTCTTTTGTTTTGCATGCGTAGTATGACTTAAAGGTTAAGAACTTGGTAAGTTATTCTCATCCTCTTTACAATTACATATATTTTTATTCTTTTTCAATAATTAAATACGTAATTGTGTTTTTATTATTTTGCTAAATTTTAATAAAAAAATCAACCCAATACAAATAGAGAGAAATGCATGGAAAGATGTGAACTTGTTAAGTTTGTACTAAATCACATTATGTTTTCTTATGCCCCATAAATTGTATATACAAAAGTTTTGTTTTTCTATTTTTTGTATAACTATCTTGTTATACTAGAGTATTAAAACAATTTATTTATCCCAAATTTATATGATATTAGTTTTGTCTTGCTTTGAAGATATATAGAGTCTTATTTTAAAATATGCTTAAAATTGCGATTTTTTTTTATTGAGTATTGTTTTTTACATTATTTGTTGTTGTGATTTATATAAGTTTTTTTTTCTCAATTTTTTTTAAATAAGTCTAATCTTATAGTGTACTGAAGTTTAATGTAATTAGGTGTCATATTTATAAATTACATAGTTAATTAGTGTAGTAAAGGAAAACAATAACGGTTATTTTCATCTATAGACAGTGGTTCATAACCGAGGCATATACAGACGAGGTAAACAGGACAGGTTTTTTGTCTCGGTAAAAAACCGAGGCAAAATGGGGCCGGATTTTTGTCTCTGTTCTTAGATAACCGAGGCAGTAGGGTGTTTTTGTTTTTCAAACTTTAGGCCTCGGTGTGTACTGAACCGAACAGTTCTCGCCATCGTTGAACGATTCTCGCCCTCGTTGAATGGTTATTGTCCTCGCCGAACGGTTCTCACCCTCGTAGTGCCCTTGTAGTGTCCTCGCCTCACCATCGCAGTGCCCTTATCGCGCCCTCGTCTCACCATAGCCGCCTCTCCCAGGTTGGTTGTCTACGAGAAAGGAAGCTTGAAGCAAGTTTGTTGAGAGAAGTCTTAAAAATGGCAGAGAAGATATTATGAATAGACCCTCTCGAGATAAATGGCAGAGAGAATAGATTGGGAATAAAACCTTTGAATAAGGTTTGTTGAGACAAACCAGCAATAGGGAAAAAATTGGTGTTTCCCCTATCTACAATACAAACCTAGAACCAGTGAGAAAAGGGTGAAGAAGATAAATGGCAGAGAGAAGAGATTAGGAATAAAATCAAACACCACCACTCTCGCAGAGAACCAATCAAACAGAAAACAACTTAATTGAAATAAAAAAAAGGGGAGGGAAGGAAGCTTCCTCCTTTGCCGCGAATCAGAGCGGAGAGTAGAAGAGGAACAAGAACCCTAGGTTGGAGAGAAGAACTTCTTTGGAGGCACGAAAGGGAAGAGGAAGAACATTGCACGAGAAAATGCATTCGTGTTGACTATTACCTCGGTTAAAAGACCGAGGCCGAACGGTCCTATTACTGAGGCCGAACAGTCCTATAGGCCTCAATTTGGGCCTAAACTTAGGCATATTAATGCCTCAGAATGTTCGGTTCAAAGAAGGTCACCTGTCTGGCAAGACATATTGCTTCGGTTCATAGCAGAGTTGAAGTCGAACGGTCCTATTGCCTCTGTCCCCAGACAACCGAGAACATTAGTGGACAAAATCAACTTGGAACGTTCGGTTATTGCCTTTGTTCATAGCAGAACCGAAGCCGAACAATCCTATTGCCTCTGCCCCCAGACAACCGAGACATACTAGTGGACAAAATGAACTTGAAACGTTCGGCTACTGCCTCTGTTCATAGCAGAACCAAAACCAAACGGTCCTATTGCCTCTGTCCCTAGACAATCGAAGCATATCAGTGGACAAAATGAACTGGGAACGATCGGTATTGCCTCGGTTCATAGCAGAACCGAAACTAAATGGTGTTATTGCCTGTCCCTAGATAACTAAGACATATTAGTGGACAAAATAACTTGAAACGTTCAGTTACTGCCTCGGTTATAACAAAACCGAAGCCAAACGATCGTATTGCTTCTGTTCCCAGGCAACTGAGGCATATAAATTCACCATAACTACGAAAATATCACCATATTTTTTTATGCTTCGGTTTTTACAAAACTGAAACATATGATACGAGTTAAAAAATCATTTTTTTTACTTGTGAGGACAAAACAAAATAAACAAAGACGAGTTTCATTTATTATGTACCCATTGCAGCGAGATGTAAACCCTAAAGAATAAAATGAATTCATTGCACCTCACAAGCTAAAGAAACTAAAGACATGATATTCGACTTCAGATAAAAACCTTAGTTTGCTTCTTAAACTTCCAAGAGACTAAAGAAGTGCCTATATTAACAAGGAACTGAACGTCTAGTAGTGGGACATGTCCAATCAGAATCGGAGGAAGCCTAAACTCTGAGAGCAGTATTTGAGTTATAAAAAAGACTAGAACTAAGGGCGATTTTCAAATGACAAAGAATGCACATGAGTAACAGACTGTTTTATAAGAGGTGACATGGAGCGGGTTAGCTAAGAAATGGATCGGGAGAAAACGAAGCCGTCTTTATTTTTGGTTTCTATAGCATAATGAGTATATCTCATTTCCATAGTCAAAAGTGAAAGAAAAAAATAATAATAAAAGACTATAAAAATAATCATTCCAAAGTTTACAAGGTTTGTGAAAAAAATGGTTGAAGAAAATTTAAATGAATTTTAAATATGAAGAAAATAAACTATTAAAACAATTTACATTAACGATAAAAACCTTAGTAATATAACCTCTTAAAAAAAAATTCCTCATTAATATACATATAAAACCACTTTTTTGATACATGAGTGATAAAATATAAGTTTATAAACATTCAATACAAACTAATCATATAAATGAAGTTCCGATAAAATGTTCATAAAAAACCAACTTAAAAAAATTGTTGTAAAAGTTCAACCTCGAACATAACCAAGAAAAAGTCAATTTATAATGAATCGAAATAAAAGAAATTTATTCATGCAAAAAATCATTTCACCTGTTTTAATTAAATCTACTAATTCCACACTTCTAAACTTATCTAGTCATCTATACCTAAATGACTAAAATAAATAATTAGAACAAATTTATAACACACGTGTGTATATATATAATGCATATATACTGTCCAAAATAATTTTATAATATAAAATACAGTTTGTAATTTGTTTTTAAAATATTATTCTAGTGAATATTTCTAAAAGGTGATGATGAGTACAGAGCCAATTAAGAGCATGAGAGAGTTGTCCACTTGGTCCCTCCTTTTATCTTTCGTCATATCCTTATCCTTATTCTCTCCATGTTAAGTGTACCTTCCATTTATTTCTTTATTATTTTGGCTTCCTTTTTTTCTTAATGATATGTTCCTCGTCCTTCTTAACTGTGTTTTAATTAAAAAAATTAAGGAAAATGATCATTATTTCATCGATAAATAAATTTAATATATATATATATATATATATATATATATATATATATATATATATATATATATATATGTAAAAGTTGACAGTTGAAATTTACTTCATATGATATTATTAAAATGAAATCATTAAATGGAGAAAACAAAAGAAAAAGTTTGCTTGTATACATTTTTAAGATAAAAAAAATATAAACATTTAAAGCAAATAATTTTTTATATGTTAAAATTAAAATTTGTGTAAGATAAAAATAAGAATTAAAAAACTATATAAAAATAGAGTTTTTACATATAACTTTATATATACACTAATTTTAACTCTTTCATATTTTTATTTCCTTAAAATCTTGACCTAAGATTTAAATTATGTTTGAATATGAAAAGTTGCGTAAAAAATATATTTATAATTTTTAAAATCTGCAATGAATATTTAAAAAAATTAATTTATTGATTTTTAAAATAAAATTTAAGTAAAATTATAAAAAATATAAAATATAATGTAAATTAAATTAAATATAAATTAAATTTTAATTTTAATTAACTTTAATCTAAGAAAATATAATTTTAATTTTAAAAAATAATAAAGATTTATGAGTATAGATATTAAGTTATCTATTTAACTCATTTATAAATAGATATTAAATTATTAATTTTTTTTTATTCTAATATTTTTGTTCTAGTAACAAAGTTGAGAATGGATTAATTAATATCTTTCAAATTTGTTTATATGAAATTCTACTTTTGATATAGCTCATATATGGTGAACATAGGATTTCAATATCACTTTCTATTTTTACCTAATAATTCAGGAGTAGGATACTTGCAGATAAAACACCACAGAGACAAAATTAATTAGACACATATACATTGATTTCCATCAACAGAAACATATATGAAAAAAAAAAATATGCACAAAGATGTCTTTCTTACTGACAAAGTCTGAGAGAAAGTCAATAATTGAATCTCCACAGTGTTTATTATTTTACTGTTGGATTTCTCATTTTGTGTGTATGATAACGACAGTTAAGGGTTGTTTGGAGAGGCTTAAATTTCTACTGTTTTAAAATGAGAACCTTTTACCCATAGAAAAACAGATATACTTTTAGTTGTAACATAATTAAATGAAGGATTAAAACGGTTTTATATTATTCAATAATAACTTATTAAGTTAATTTTTTTATAATAACTATACCTTTAATTATTAACACTCTTCAATGATAATTATAATTAACTATAAATACAATAAACAAATTTATAACTACATGTCCATATTTATACAATCCAATCTCTATGCAACCATTCTAATTAAGATTTATTTGATTAGCACAACCTTATCAATTAGTAGTGATTTTATGCCTATTATTCATTGCGACTAAATTCTCTCTACAGTCTTTCACTAAACGAGTTCTTATATTCATATTCATGGCATGCATGCTAAATTAATTTCCCGTTTCACCTTTATAATTACTTATCCTAAACAGTTATATATATATATATATATATATATATATATATATATATATATATATATATATATATATATATATTATTTTCTTTTTCTTTTTTCTGAACCTAAATGATTGTATGATTTTGTGCAGAGTTTCGAATACAGTGACTATTTTTATTATTTAAAGAAAAACATTAAGACAGTTCTTTTTCTTTTTTTGTACATTTTAGGAAAAACAAATAGTTATCAAAATTTTTAAGACATTCTTAAGTAGAAAATACTTTTCTTTCACTTTTCAAAAAATACAAAGGGGCATTAATCTTTTATTCTTTTATATATATATATATATATAAAACCTTATTTGATATGCGATGATGAGATGGAGAATCTAGTAATAGAAGAACCCGTGAACAATGTCTGGCCCGCATGGAGATAGATGAGGGTTTCTTTTCCACTCATCATCACTACTCTTTCTCTCTCTCTGCATGCAGAATATTGCAGAACAACACAGTAACAGGAATATCTATTGTGAGAGAATTGGATCAAATTAGAAAACCAAGAAGAAACACTGAAACACTATTATGAGATTGTTATCATCATAACCTCAAATGTGTGCATCAATCACTTAGGAAGGAAACAGAATATATATCTATTAACCGATCCACTTGGGAAGATTCATTCATACATATGCTCTCATCATCATCATCTAAAAACGTCATATTATTTGGAATCGTGCACCATTCATAAAGTAATTTTTAGCTTCTCTCCAATAACTTATGTCCATAGCATGCATGTTCATACATGATTGAGTGTGTACTGTTCTAGGAATACGTGTGGTTTTACTTTTCAAATCTCTTTCTCTAAAACCAAACTTATATAATATTCCAGATCGTGTTTGGTATACTACCCACAATTAACTAACCATGACAGATAAGGAAAATTAAATCTTTTTTTTTTCTCTTTTCATATTATAATTGGCTAGTCTTGTTCCTGAATTTTCTGCATAAACTGATAAAAAAGTTAGGCGCCCACATCTCAAATGAATATATATATATATATATATATATATATATATATATATATATATATTTCAAGTAATGAGTCAAAATTGAAAGGCCATCCATACAGCCACGTCATTATTCATTAAGTATAAGAGTTCTCAATAAACTTAATAAACTAACTTTCAAAATGTTTAATCTAAATATTTCCTGCTAGAGGGATGGAAAACTATGTGCCAAATCAAATTGTGACATGCTTCTATGTAAATTAGGTTGTCTTCATTATCTAGAAACTTTATATATTTTTGATAAAATATTTCTAAGGTATTGAGCTGCTAATTCATGCAGTCTTCACATTCCGAATAAACATATCAACTAAGGCTAAGTATTGATCTAATCTCTATTCAATCTCTATTCAGTGTTGGTTCCAGAAAGATTGGATAAATGTAAAGAACGCACTAAAGAGTATAGTTGGTCCAAAAAGAATGAATTTCAGAGTGTTTTAAAAGGTTTCGAATTTAAATTTTATGAATGATGAAAATATGGTTAAAAGGGAGATTTCACTAAACATGATTAGCTAACTTGGTTCACCTAATTAAGTAATTGACTAAAACGATTATAAAGTAAATGTAAAGAGCGGACATAGGATTCCAAATTAATTATATGATATAGAGGAAGAGAAAATGTGAAACTGGGTGGCTGTAGTCACAAAGATCTAATTTGTGATGGGTCCCTATTTCACACACGCCTATGGTTTATGAATGGCTTGCATGGCTTCTTCCACGGAAGTAGCCCACGCATGGCCCCTAAAGTTAGCGAATGCCAATGTTGATGTCCAAAATGACATGTTTGACCTTTGAAGCAATGCAAATCTTAGCTGATGCTGATTAGAGAAATGGCAAAATGGACAATGTATGCTATCCTTCCGTAGCTTTAGATTTGGGTTTGGAATAAAGAGCAGGGAAAGAAGAAAAGAAGAAACCTTTGCAAATTCTCTCCTTAGTGGGGTTTTTTAAGCACTTTCTCTACAAACTAGGATGTAAGAGAATAACACTGAAAGATAGAGTGGCAGAAAATCCTCAAGGCTATTATGGATAACAATTATTTGATATTACATTCCACGAACCAAATAATAAGCTTGTGGAAAGTGTATATACATACATGACCGAGAGAACATGCTACTTGACATGAGTTATGAATTATTGTATATATCATCGAAAAGGTTCAAGACCATCACAACTTTAAAACCATTACTCAAACACTTTTCACATTTTATAGAGTGCAGTAATTTTTTTTTTCCCATACGTTACATATACGGTGTTTAAATTTTATATTAAAGTAGACGAATGACTGTATATTATTAACTTATGCAAACTGCATGACATGATTATGGTCAGATTATTACATTCACAGTAATGTCAATCAGTGAATCAATCATGTTAGTTGTGGGGTTATCTTGGCATGCCAACATATATGTACTTCAAAAGCTTGAATTTTCTTAATTATCTTAGGCCAATTCATGAGCTTTTAAGACCCTTTTAAGATTTGGGTGTTTATTACATGTAACAAAAACAAAAGGCAGAAACTGCCATCAGACCTCGGTAAAAGAGAACAACTCTTTATATATACCTAAGAAAATGATAAAAAGAAAAGGATAGAAAATATAAAATGAAATAAGTGATAAATATATATAAAAAAAAAGAGTATAAATAAAAATTTAAGTATTTGTTAATAAAATATAAAAGTAAAAGGAGAATTTTACCAGTCAAGTGGGTAGGAGGATAGTTCCTAGTCTTTGCCCGGTCAATTCCGTCATCCACAACCCTTTTTTTTCTCTCTGCAGACTTCTTAACCTTTTTTAGTCCTCTTGCCTTTTCGTTCACCCTAATTTCTTTCTTTGTTCAGTTTTTTCTTAATGTGTTTTACAATTTGCCACTACTTCTGTTGTCATCATCACCTTCTCCTCTCTACAAATACTCAGCTATTATGAACTTCTCTTAGCATAATAGATATATGAAGAAAAACGAAGTGAGGTTGTTGAGTACTGAGATTATATCTTCCTTTTTTTCAATATGGTTGTTGATTGCATAGAGGATTGTAGTGATGAGCATGTTTAATTTTACATATATATGGAAAGAGATATACATATATCTAAAGTAGTTGTTCAGAGTTAGCTCAGACAAAAACAATCCACATAGCTTAGACAGTGACTCGAAAAATAACCCACCACCATCATCATCATCATCACCTCCTCTCTTCACGAGATTAATTAGTGATTTTACCTTTTTCTTTTTATTGTAATGGTTTACCACAAAGTAAATGATGTCTTTCTCTGTCTATGAGTCCCTGCCACCCCTTCACTAGCAAGGTTCTGCATATAATTATTAGTCGTGTCCCAACCCAAGCTAGGATTTTGCATTTCTTGGCTCAACAAGGAGCAAAAAGTAGCCATCACGAAACCAAGGTAATAAATACATAGCTACGGTTTGGAACAAACAAACAAACCAAAACATTAGAATATCGTATCTTGCTTTTCTTCTCTTTCTTTTTCCTCCAACTTGGAGTTTTTCTTCAAAGGCAATGTTCCCTTCAGTTATGTCCAATTCCAATTCCTTGTCTGAAGAGGCCACTGTCTCCTGTGGTACAAGAATCGGTGGACTCAATCACGTAGTCACAACAATCATTTCTCCACAACAGCCTCAAAAGATCAAGAAAAAGAGAAACCTCCCTGGAAACCCTGGTAATGAATTAACTAATTTATCATTATATGTATAAGCTCTTTGGAGTTTGGATTATATATATATGCATACGCATCATACATATATATCCTTGCAATTGATGAGATGTGAGTTATTATTATCAGATGACATGTGTGCTGGTTAATTAGGTTCATTTTGTGATTTAAACTGTGCACGTTTCAGACCCGGATGCTGAAGTGATTGCTTTATCACCGAAGACTCTTCTAGCTACTAACAGATTTGTGTGTGAGATCTGCAACAAGGGTTTCCAAAGAGACCAGAACCTTCAGCTTCATAGGAGAGGGCATAACCTCCCATGGAAGCTGAAGCAAAGGAACAACAAAGAGGTGAAAAAGAAAGCCTACGTTTGCCCGGAACCTTCATGCGTTCACCACAACCCCTCAAGGGCTCTTGGGGACCTCACAGGAATTAAGAAACATTACTGCAGAAAACATGGAGAGAAGAAGTGGAAATGTGAAAAGTGCTCAAAGATCTATGCCGTTCAGTCTGATTGGAAAGCTCACTCCAAAACCTGTGGTACTAGAGAATATAGATGTGATTGTGGAACCCTTTTTTCCAGGTATATATGTATACTCAACTTCTATTTATTTAGAAATTTTTAAGTGTGTTCATATGTTAGATTTAAATCAATTCATGCTTAACTATCAAAAGGGGTTCTCTTAAAAAAATTTGGATGATCTTTGCTCTTTATGGGAATGGAACTAAGATTGATTTCACCCTTGTTTTAAATGCTCGTGCCGTGGTAGGTTGCATGAAAGTGGACACAGCTAAAATACAAGTGTCAATTTGCAAGAGTGACTGAAACTTTACCTGTTTATGAATCCTAAAACTGCCAAATGAATGCGCGGCAATTAACAACAAAAACAAAATCACAATCCATACATATATATTTTGTTTTTACCTACTGTTTTATCTGTGACTCAATAGCATTTTGTTGTTCATTTTTTTTAACTCATGATAATACATTCACATGCATGTCAGCATGAAGGGCATGATATGTACTATGTTTACATTATGTCAAAAAAAATAGTGTTCAATTCATAGGGTTTAAGCCTACGCAAAAATTTCAAGGGTGTCAGAGAGTGATCAATTGTTTTCTAGACTTCTATTCTCTCTCTCATAACATATATGCACAAATGTGCGTATATGGAGTGGATGCAGTCTCTAAGAAAATGATGGGATCTATTTTTGTCTACTGAAAAAGTAAAACAAGTATAATTAACATTGTTCAAAAATTTGTGATGATTTCTTACTTTTTCTTAAATTTTTTTAGTATAGCCATTTTTCTCTGAACATTCATCATTGTGAAACCTGATAAATCTGCAAAAAAATCTGATATGCTAAGTTGCTTTCCTCTACCATCATCAGTGCATACATGGGATTCATTTACATTTCTCACCATTAAGTGTCGTGCATGAGCTCTAGTTTCCCAAGACTTCCGCTATCATCACGAAATGCCTATTATTCTTTTACATTGAATCAGTATATCAAATTTTGGACCAACTTTGGATATTTTCCAATTAAAACCTATATTTACCAAAATAAGATTTTCCAATATTTTTTTGTTATCTCCATGCATGAAGCACATGAGCCTTTCATCAATTTTCCACATTCATTTTGTTCTCTCTCCTACTTTAAATTTGACCCCGAGACACTATTCATGTCCCATTAGCTCTAAGCCTTTTACACTTCAATCCGTGTATGGATTATTACCTCTCTCCCATGCATAATTTTCCCCACCTTTTTTGAAACGGGGCACATTCTACAAGGATATGTAATAAGTCCTTCTTTCGGTTTTGCAAACTCCACATTGACATGCATGATTCACTTCATTCATTAACACACCCCCAAAAGAAAAAGGAAAATTGATATCCTAAAGGTTATTAGTTTCTTAAAATGATATATCTAAAATGTGAAAAGAGAAGATTTTTACATCCAATAGTCCAGACATAATTGATACATGTTTTTATTAAAAGTTTATTGGTTTTGTTTTGTATATAGTGTGATATGGATGAAGGAATATCTGTAGGGTTGTTTTGTGCAGTGGAAGTAAAATTTGTATTATTTGTGTGAAAACTGCAGGAAGGACAGCTTCATAACTCACAGAGCATTCTGTGATGCATTGGCTGAAGAAAGTGCAAGACTGTCAGCAAACCAACTGGCCACAACCACCACAAACCCTTTGGTCCAATCCCTCTTCCTTTTTCCAACCCAACAACACAACAACAACATCAACACCACCAACTTCATCAATCCTTGGGACCCAAACCCTAACCCTAGCAACCTTCCAACCCTCCACAACACCATCAAATCTGAATCTCAAAACTTCCACACTCCAATCTTCACCACCAACAACAACAACATCTCTTCTCCTCCTTCATTGCTTCTTCATCATCCCCCCAAGACCATGATAACCTCACCCTACAGTGACCTCCACGTCCGCCCCTCCAACACTGCCACGTCAGCGCACCTCTCCGCCACTGCGCTGCTCCAGAAGGCTGCAACCTTTGGCGCCGCCGCTATCACGGGCCCCACTCACGTCACTCCGCTCAGCATGGCCGAGTTGGGAACCGGATCGACTCAGCTCGACTCGGTGCCACCCGAACGCTACATCAACATGAGGGGCCTCACTAATAGCGACGGTCTCACCAGGGACTTTCTTGGCCTCACCAATGGCGACGCGGTGAACGTTAGCATCGACGTCAAGGACATGCTACCGTTCACGGGAGGGAGCGTAGAGTACAACCATTACCACCACCAACCCTACGATCACCATCATAATCATAGCAACTCGCTTTTCAAGCCACAGCATGGGTTTGGATTCCTTGGGACAACCACTGGACCCAATTCCTGGGGAAATTGTGAGTGAACTGCTTTAGTCTGTGAAAATTGTAAGCTTCGGTCACAAAATTTCGGAAACTGTTTACTACAATCCTTAATTTTACAAGAGTTATATTACAAGAAACGTTAACAACACACTCCTAGCATTCTCTTTTAATACACTCGTTTTTATAGATTAAAATTTATTGAAAAACACTTTCATTAATAAAAGTTTGTGAAGGGGTGTGCTGCTAACAGTGACTGTTTCTACTGAATGACCTTGTTTAAAATCAAGGACTGAATGAAAGTTACTGAGGAGATTGTTGCTTACAATTTTAGGGACCAATGTGTTGTGTTGGATGTAATATCGAGATAATGTTCACACAAACTAGAGAGTGGAATACCCTTGCTGGAACTTGTATTTTTATTTTACCCCTTTGAATTACTACAGTTAATGCTTTGGCTCAGAGTTTGGTTGATGAATTAATTATTAAATTCGTGTTAATCAATTTAGCTAGTTGTTATGATGAATAACATATGATACTATGGAGTAAGCATAGAATTTGTTTGTTGAATGGTGTGACTGTTGCACACTGCACAGATGGAGTTAAGAAGAGCGACCACGGTGGTCTTTCTTGTCAGTGTGGAAACAGAGAAAACATCACATGAACAATTATAATGATTGGTCCTTTTGTTTTTATCACTACCCACGTCCCATCTTTGTCTTTACAGCTTTTAATCTGCTGCTACTGCTACTAGCCAAACTAGTGTCTCTGATATAAGAGAGAAATAAAAGGGCATCCCACTAATTTCTTACTTTTATCAGATTTCTTATGTGTTTTTATTCTTTTATATTGCTTTTACCACTTCTTATACTTAAAGAAACAAAAGAAAAATTTAATATTTACTACATCAAATATAAATAACTATTCAACATTTATTTCTTTTAAGTAATGAAAAGTATTTAATGATATATATGCAATGCTCATAACACTCTTTAGGAACATTGAATATTAGAAGAAGAATGAACTTACAGGTGATAATGCAGAAATATATATATATATATATATATATATATATATATATATATATATATATATATATTCACATATATCCTATATAAATGTACTACAAAGTGGTTTTTAATTAAAATCGTCCTTCTTAAACCCAAGTCAAGCACTTTTCCATAGCCTTTTCATATTAAAGAGTAGAACTTTGATTTGATTTTCATAATAATTATTATAAAGTAGTCAGTTTATGGAAATTACATTCTCAATGTATTTTGATTATATTTAATATTAAAAACTTGTTTAAAAATATCTACTCTCAGCCCTTATTTTGGTTTTAATAAAGACACATGATTGAACCTTTATTGGGAACAATATATTCAAACTGGGTAAAAGAAATTTTTTCTTAAGCCAAATAACATCACTAAATGAGGAAATAAATGACAAAAATTTTCTTTTAAATATTTAAAAACACAACTACAATAATAATACCTATTATGCTAAATGCTTTTAGGTCATACATAAACTGTACTTGTTGTCTTCATTCTAGAATTTCATGAATGACACAGTTGTATGTATCTCATATATGATAATAATAAGAGAATGATAGATAAATGTACATGATTTTGTATCTATAGATAATCATGATTAAATAAAGAAAAGATACAGCCTTCTTTTAAAATGAACAATGAAAAAGGATTTAACTATATCAGAAAGTTTAAAAAGAAGGATTTTAACATGAAGTAATAGGCGTAGGTTATCTCGAAATGATGGTGAGGTTATCACATGTCGGCAACCATGCAAGCTTTCCAATGACTGAAATACCCTTGTTGTGAAACCCATGGATGAGAGCTAGAAACCACAACATCTAATAAACAATGAATTATTACCCGATGACATGAATTTTCATATGTAATTGGTGAAATAAATAACCACAATCTAAATTTGTGCATAAAAATCTTTGTGACAGTGGAACTTGTCATGCGTGTTGAACATTATTTGCATAATAATTTAGTTTAAGTCTCTGTCGGATGGATAGCGAATGATGCAGATTGTGAAGCTCGTGGATTAGAAGTGACACCATTTTTGGATTTAGCAGCTAAATGCCAAAGTTCTCCGTGTCGCAAGCTTTTGTCTCGGTTTGTGCCATGCAACACAAGACTCCAAAAGGGTGAAGTATATCCATTATTATTTCGATTAAATCTAACCAAAGAATTTTCGTGAACCATATTCAAACAGAAACAGCTCATGTAAATCCTAACCCGTGAGTCAATGAGATCACTGTGTAATTGTAATTACAACCATATACAAGATCCATGTGGGTCCCATCTACTAATCAATTCACGTACGGTGAAAAAGGTGCAAAGACATTGCAGGCTTTCATGTCATGAAAGAAAGCATTAACTTCTACGGTGTATGTACACTCGTTGTTCATATATAGAAAATTTTATTTTTCTTCATTAATCCACTTGGGACGAAAATTGAAAATTCCAAAACCAACTTCGATTTAGCTACTTCGAGGGAAATGGGGCTGCCCACGTTCATTTATTGCCTAGAGCATTAACCAACTTCCAAGAAATTCTTTTTTCTTTTGAGGGAGAAAATGGATATGATATATATAGTTTTGAAGAAATGGAGGCTTTTTTTGTAAAGGGACGCTCGAAAACATGCAAGTGAATGAGGTTATGAGCATGAGTGAAAAGGCAAGATAAATTTTACGGTGTATGTTTGTATATTTGTGCGGAGTGTTATGGTGGTCCGGTGGTAATCAATTAAAAGGAAAAGAGAAAAAGAAGAGTACAGAAAATAAAGGAAAAGGAGAGAAAAAATGTCAACGGTTATGAAAAAAATGGTTGATGCACGTTTGAAAGTTTAAATTGGCCTTCTTTTCAGTATATTCTTTATCAACTTTTGTGCCGCGTAGGCTTTGGCTGGCTACGTCCATAGATGTAATTCAACGTCATATGCTGTCTACACTATTTATATATATCATATCATGCTTTGTCATGAACCACACCGTTTTGTCAACTTTTATTTAACTATCATCTGATAAAGATATATGACAAGATAAATTTTGATAAACAGTTTTTCGTGATTTTTCTGTTATGTAATCAAACAAACATTATTAACATTAAGTTTTTAGTTGTTATTTATACCTTAACTAATCTATTATTGATATTATGATTATTTGACATGCACATTCCATCATGAGCATAGAAGCTAAAAAAGAAGGAATGAAGAAAGTTCTTTGCCACTAAAACTGAGTAAAATTCACTGCAAGAGCACGGAAGAGAAAGAGCATAGGGATTAACGAAAGAAGATGGTGTCGGATTTTATGGTTTATTTTGGTGTGTGTGGGTGTTATGGTATATCCAAGCTTTTAGAAAGTATATTTACAAGTTGCAGGGTTAAGGTACAATCCATTCCATTTGCCTACTTAAAGAGACAACCTCTTTTCATGTCCCTCTGCTGTAAAAGAAGAAAAACCAAAAGCCTCTTCTATTCCCTCCATCAACATTTTACATTTTACATTCTTGCATATGTCATCTTCCACCACAGATTCTCATCTCATTCACCTTTCTTTTTTTCATCTTTTTCTCCCCCACAGTACTAATTATTACCTCAGCTTTCTTTTCCCTGCCATTCTTAGATAGTGTAACAGAGCTTTTCTTGGACAGTCAATGACATACACTCTTTGTCTACCCACTTCCAATATTGATTTCTCTACACTTTCTTAATTTCATTTCGAACACGATTATACAGAGTTCATGCGTTATTAGTAGCTGTCCCACTTTTTTTGATGTGAAGAATGTTAAAGATCTATTATTTAAGAAAACAACGAAGTTTCCTAATAAAGGAAGTCATTAAGATGTTAATTTAGATAACAACGTGTTGTTACTAAATATTGGCAGAATTTTTAACTATAAAAATAATCGTTTTACGAATACAGATTTTTTGAAAAAGTTTGGGTACTCAACATTTTTTAGATAATAAACCAATAACAAAAGTGTACTAGAATAAAGCACTTTACTAAAAGAACAATGGTGCAGAATATTGTCAATAATAATTTGTCTAAGTTGGGCTTTTAAAGCTGCTCACTGATCTGGTACCTGTTTCAAATCAAGACCACGCATTTTTTTTTTATCCATATAGTCATATAGTCGTTTCTTACGCCAGTTCAAACATTCTGAATTTTAGGCAGAAACAACAACACAAATAAGGTAACATTGTTTTAGTATTTGCCTAATCCAGCGTCCAAACTGAGTTTTTTCATTTAAGGAAAAAACGTGAATGACGGGGACAAAGAACTTTGGCATGTTAATTCAACGTATATACATAACTGTTGTAACTTGTACAAATATGAATACAGTTCAAATTAGTGATGATGGTCTACTGAACTATAAACGACAAACAAAAGTACAGGCCCAGACGAAAAGCTTCAGTCTCCTATATGCATCAGTTTGTGGGCCAATTCATTCATATGTTTCACTTCACTTGGCATCTAGGGACCCAGACGAAGAAATGCTTCAAGCATCAATTTACTTTTTGGAGGTACTGGTGGGTCAATTCGTCCATGAAGTTTACTCCTTTTTGAATCTCTTCTAACACTCAGCTTTCAGCTTTCCAGATTCACTCCCACAAATTTATCCAATACGTTTTTAAACGCCTATAAGTAAAGAAAGGAAAAGAATCAATATGTTTGAAACGCCTAAGCCTATTTCAAATTATGCATATACTTCTATGAGTTGTTCAAAGTTTAATAAAATTAGCTTCAATTAGTTTTATTAAAACGTTCCACGTTTGTATGACTAAGTAATTTTCTGAACACAAAAAACTCTTAACCCATTTGCATATTCTCTCTCATACATGAAAGTGAAACTAAAGTCTCAATGCACATGCAGTGCAACAAATGCAAGACTCATGCATAGCAATAATGATGAGGATAGAGACTATTGAAAAGAGAAAGATGCCACCATCTCAAAGTATATTTAGGAAATCTGTCACTCTCGGGCAAAAAAATAATACAGAACATGACAGTCAAAATTGTCAAAATCAATTGATTCTGAGAAATAAAAAATAGTTTCTTTGGTCAGAAAATCATCGATTATTCAAATTGAAAATGACAGACAGAATATAAAGAATGTAATAAATGTTAACACAAAGCGTATGAAAATATCAGGGATATGATAAAAGATCCAAATGCAAAACAAAGATAGAATAGCGGAAATATGACATCAAATGCATATCGAGCTTGATATAGTGCAATTATTTAAGCACAGTCGAGTACTGACAAGCAGATAACAACCTCTGTCATGTCCAATTAATTTTAGATAGATAGGCAGCAATAGTTATTGGAATGAGAATAACCTCTACGTGATCCTAGCATTCATCCATCCAAGATAAGTCACAAGTCTGGCCTTAGATTGCAACAATAAAATAGATTTGACATATCAACGCATGTTGATCCTGAATCATATATCAGCCTTGCTCATTAGGCATTGAAAGCGGCCAGAATGGAAACAAAATAGTGTAACTTTGAACTTAGTGAAAAAAACTCAAAAAGAGATCGGCAATCAACAAGCGTTCACTTTCTTTCACCCAAGTAAACTAATATTGTAATATTACATTAACCATGTGGGCAAAAAAAAGAAACAGATGTAATTCCTCAGTAAGCTTTTAAAGTCAGTTAGATGTTCATGGTTTCTATAGAGCATGGAAATACAAATGTTTGACTTGCTTATTGGCAAAAAGTCCTAACGAGCGAAATACCATCCTGCTCACGCTCACAACACAACAAACCAAATGGCTAAATAGAGAACTAAGTTTTGCAAATATAAATAATAAGCTAAATTCAGAATATTGAATTCCAAAAGATAAAGCTAGAGCACAGCTCAGCAATTACCTGTTGAGTGAACAACTCCTTCCCTTTTAGAATTGAATTCATTGCTGCAGATTGGTCATCAAATGCACTGTAGAAAGCCTCATAGAATCCATTCCTAAAATTACAGGGCCAAAAAAATGGATATTATCATTTTGACAACTACAAAATAATGGATGTTATCTACATGAGTAAGTACCGATCTTCCTCAAGAGTATGTTGATCCATCTCGTCAAATTTCCGAGTAAGGACTTCAGCTCCAACTGGTGAAAGTACATGCAGCACAAGAGCCTCTAAAGTTCTTGGGAAGTTGTGCTGAAAATAGTAAATAATCAAACATGCTTCAAATAATATATAAATGTATACAACTTAAATAATTAAACAAACAACTAAAACCTACAAATAAAAATAAGATTAGTGCATAATTCAAGTTGCAGAAGTAGCAATAGCTCCAATATCATTGACAATTGAGAAAATGATGGAAAGCACAATATATAAAACTAAGAGAAGCGGTCACAGTGGCCTTATCCTAATAAAACAAACAAAAATCTCAATCTCATCCAAACATGTTTGTCAACTCGTAAGGAAGGAATGAAAACTTTCATTGATATGACCAAGTAATAATATCGTATATCTAACCATAAGGAAAAACCCCCACCACAAGTTCAAAGTACCAAGAACTGCACAAAGAATATCAAACTTATTTGACATTTGCAAGTTTAGTAGGTTAATATAAACTAACCGCCATAGCAAGAAAGACATCTTGGAGAGTTTGTGGATTGATGTCCCAGAGAAATTTAGCAACTGGATCATCTTTAAAGTCAGCACTCACTATTTTCTCAAATTTATCATTCACTACAAGTTCATAACCATTAGTAGAAGTTGACAGTGATTGCCGATCCTGGTTGGCATTGACACTGTTGTGAACTAAAGACACAAGTTCATGAAGCACCTGAACTGCAGCCGGTTCCAATTCTTGCAAAGTGTTCCTCTCTTTAACTCTTTTCTCTTTTAGATCCATCCGTTTCAACAACTTACCATCACAATTTACATCGGCATGATCTGACAATCAGATTATCAAGACTGGGTTAGACAGCCACTGGCAAAAAGATAGCAGGATAAATTTCTCACAAGGAGAGACACGTAAAATCAAACTTCATCAACGCCTTCTTGTAATTTAACTACCTGCTTGTCCATTATTAGGCAACTCGCATACCCGCATCGTAGTTTTCAACCCCAATTTAAGCAGTAGTTGGTCCTGTCTATTGAAAAAGTAAACATGTTACAAGTTCAATACAATTACTTCGAATTTATGAAGAGTGGGGAGAGAAGCACTAATAACCAGATGGTTTAACTTTATAATGAACTTAGCAATCCTTTACCTTCTCCAGACTTGAGAATAAAATTATAGAGAAAATGACAGCAGTTCATAAGTTTGTGCTTACTACTTCAACAACTGTTACTCCTCAAATAGCTATCAAAACCTTTCATAATTGTAATTTGACAACAAATAACTATCTAATCGTAGACTTGATAGAATGATAAGGACAGAAAATTATTGATCAATAAGGAAATGAACTACTAGAGCTCCTACAATCAAGAAGCCTAAGAAATAATCCGTCAAAGCTCCCACATGAAGACAACCTCCCTGGCAACAGAAAAATACTAACCGATCTCCTCTCCATTATCCATACATGCTCCCTATAAACCATGACTCAACCAACCCCTCTCTCCTCACACTTGCTATATCAATAACTCCCAACCCACTCAGCCTTTTTCTTTCTTCTGGAATATACTTTCCAAGTAAATGACTTATTTGGGCTCATACCCAAAATTGATCCACTTCACCATTGTCTCAATGACCAATCTGAAACTTTTAAGCCAGTGAGTGATACTCTCAGTAGAAAAAAGGCAAACAAAGAATAACACTAAAAGAAGCAACATACACATCAGAAGATCTTTTAAAAAAGGAATAACTTACATGTATCCCTCTCTAGGTGTGTTCAAAGGTTAACAAAATAGTATGTTAAAGTATCAATTTTTAGCTTTATGTCTTTATCCATCCTCCAATACCAACCACCCAGTACGTGAAAAGGAATAAAGAATGTGTTAGACCTCTTATAAGTAAGCACTATATAAGAGGAGAAACCAGAAACAAAGAGTCTGTAGGGTCTATAGTAAATAGGACAGTTATTGTAATAGTTAGGACTGTTATTGTAATAGTTAGGACAGTTATTGTAATAGTTTTTAACAGTTCGGTGTGCAGTTTGACAGTTTTTCCATATTTTATTAGGACCAAGCATAACTGCTTTTAGGTAGTTATCAAACTGGAGAGAAAATCTGGAAAGGGAGAGACCAAGCTCTGGGTAACTTGGAAGAAGCATACTGTCTTAAGTGTTGTTTCTATTTCAGTTTACGTGTTCTGTTGTGCTCTGTGTAATCTGGTAAACTATAGACCAGATCTGGTGACAGTAATTTAATACAATTTCTATACCAGTTGGTTTCTATCAGGATGAAGTAGAATGTACACTTTATTAGAAATTTCATCAATAATGGACACAATTTTAACCAGGAACGTACCATTTCTTTGTCAATCAATCTTCATATGTGTCCATCCAATAGGTGAATTATAATTAACAAGAAAAAGAATAACATTCAAAAGTCAGTATATCTCATAATCATCTATTTGGGGATAAATTATGCACAAAAACTATATCACCAATACCTTCTCAATATTCTGCGTAAATAATAAGCATCCATGTGTTCCAACATGCAAGACATCATGTTAGATCTCCACCAAAAGTTGACTGCAATGGTCAAATCATCACTATCTACCTGATGAAACCTATAACAAAAGGCATTAATGAGACCAATGAAATATAAATAAAAAAATGCGGGACATTTTAAGAAGTTTGTATATATTTAGATACAAAAACAATAACCAAGCCTTTGCCCATTAGGTGGGGTCAGCTGCATACATCAAGCAAAACCATAATGATGTAATGAATCATATCAATAGAAAACTAATTGACATCTAAATCCTTCTTATTGATTTTGTCTGTAATTTTTCTGAGTCTCTCCCAACCTCTAGCGATTGTTTTGCCCTACATTTGATCAACTCTCCACAATGAGGCTTCTATAATTATAATACAAGTCTTGTCCTCACACCCTAACCATCTTATCCGATGCATGTTTCAACCATATTTTCTACAATGCATTCCTACTGTCTTTTTTACACCCAACATTCAATTCCATAAAATATCACAGGACTTGTTTCTATGTTTGAAAATTTTCCTTTAAGCTTGACTGCTGGTGCCTTTCTATCACAGATGACACCAAAAGCATTCTTCCAATTCATTTATCCTGCTTAAATCCTATGGTTTACATCTCCCCCTATTTTTTGGTCATTCTGTACGAAGAACTCTAAATACTTTAACCATGTGACCTGTTATATTCTCTAATCCAACTGAGTTGTAAGTAAATAAATTTATAGTCAGATGAGCGTACCAACAATCTAAAAAGGGAAATACACTAATAGCATTTTAAGCACCAAATACACAGAAATTACGACAAAATATGAACACGAAGCTTAAAGTGAAAAACGAAGTGTTTTAACAAAGTGTTTTATGCCAATGAAGTACACTTTGATTGTTATACAAATAAAATAAAATAAAAAAGCATAGGGAATCATCTCTTTATTCTTTGCTGTCAAAAAAAAGATGGACTAACTTTTCTTGGGTATATTTTACATGATTTTTTTTCTCTGTGATCAGCAATGGCTGCAAGAAAACAAAAGTGTGTGTGTATGTGTGTTTGTGTGTATGTGTTTGTGTGTGTGTGTGTATAGCATAGATTGACAAAAATAAAATGACAACTTATACTAATATCATGCAACAATTTTCTCTGTCCAATCTAACCAGCCAGACCCACGTTCCCCTAATTCAGATTACAGACACTGAGAAAGTCATGTCCTAAAGACACTGTCAAAGTCTAGAGCTTACCAGCCTTCAGGAATGAAAAGTGCATCCCCGGCCTGAAGAACAACCTTTTGAGCAAACTCCATTGAGCATTCTGCCCTTGGATATATTGAGTAGTCAGGATTTTCTAAAGATACAGAACTGCCACATGGATTTTATTAGAAAAAACAATAGAACTGTCAGAATATAATGATGCCTTAGTGACAACTAACTAGTGAGTTGTGTTTTGTGGACTGCACTTCTAAGAGTTGAATTTGTCTCATGCTAGTAATAGCGCAGTGTACAACAATCTATTCAACACATTGATAAAGGGATAGGAGACCTAACAATCACTGAGTGCATTTGGTCATAAAGTAATTCTCTGTTTATTCTCTCTCTCTCTCTCCTCTTAATATTCGTTTTAAATAATACCTGTGATTAGAAGCCTCCCCGTATATGGGCATTGGGTAGAGTGAGGGACTGGCAGAAGGAGGCCACAAAACAACTACAAAGAATTTGGTTGTTAGAGACGGTTTGTAAAATAAATTGAATAGAGGGAAATGAGAAGACTCTTGGAAATAAAGTTTGAGGGAGAAGTAAATAAAGTTCCAAAACTCTATTTGGCGGTGATACATTATTTATCGTCATATTACTTTAGACATTAAATAGACTAAAACATCAGTAAGCCATACCAATGTACTGAAATTTGCTAATAACTGATACCCTGAGGATGTGTAAAAAAAAATAAAGAAAAGCTGATACCCTGAGAAGTACCACATCTATCACTCAGAGGAAAAAAATTCACACTGGCAAGGTCATATGATACATCAATAAGAGGAAGACACACCTCGTTTGCAGCCAGAAACTATACAAAGAAGATTATGGTGTGGATCATAGTGAGTACTTGATCTGGCTTCGGCATTGTTCATCCACAAATTTATAGAAGATAACTCTTTTAATGCCAAAATCGAAGGCTGCAGAAAACAAAAAGCCCAAATAAAAAGGGTAATAATAAAACCTCCTATTACAGAGAACAACTAAATATACAGAGCTGTAGACTACAAAACAAATTACAGGGATAAATGCACCAACCGTCTGAATGTCTTCCTTTAGGATTTCTAACTGAACGGTTTCCTGACGATCACTGTTCATTATTGGTACCTGAAATACACATCACCAACATTCATTTGAAAATATGCCACCATCACACTATCTATAAAGCAAACAAAAGAACTCACCTTCTAGGGAATGTATTGTAGAAATTGTGAGGGTAAATTTTCTTACAGTGAAGACGAAATTATAATCACCCAAGGTAAGATAGCACTAGGGTTAGATGGTACTCGTGGGGATGAATGCCGATTTAGGTATGCTTTTATCACTAAGTATTACATAATTGCATTGATTTCACATGCTACACTTTAAGCCTATGAATATTCTTCATTGCCATTTCATCAACTTAGGGACAGGGCCAACGCAGAAATGACAGCCAAAATAGTTCAATGAAATATTAAAAAAGCATAGAATCCTCACAAAAAACAATTAAAAAAATCCTTTTGATAAACCAGTTCGCAAAATTACCGACTATCTAATACATGCTGGAATTTGAACCTGTGCTAAATAAATTTGTTCGGGAGCATCTTCCAAGGATAAACAAGCATGTTTTGTATCATTGTCAGTTTGTGAGGCAGCACAATGATCAAGACCCTGATGGTGGCGCTTACTTTGCATCTGCGTCGCCTTCTTGCAAAAGTCAAGGAAGTTAGAAAATGGAAGAGGAACCTGCAAGGAAAGAAAAACAGATTAATCACGCATCATTTCATCAATAGACCGAAAACCATACATAGATAGTTTTTAAGAAAAAAAAAAAAAATACCCTCTGATGGCTTCCAAGATCACCATAAAAAACAGGTGCAGATTGAGATACCATGGCCTCCACCGTGCAAGAACCCACGCGTGCCTAGGTTTCAACACATAGCAGCAAATGAAAATGTTCAACAGACGGTTAACTTACTTCAATCAATGATACAAGACACAAGGAAATGAAGGATGCAAAGAAGAGAATGTGAGTAACGTGAAGAGGAACCTGCAAGTAGTCGAGGCCACCATTGGATGGATTCCAGTGCGAGAATGCCTTCCAACTTTTGGTGCACCCGCGAAAAACCTTTTCCGGATTGAAAAAACCAACAATTAATTAACCGAAAATAATAAATTGCGCATAACAGAGAGAAGAGAAATAGCAGAGAATTTTGTATGTTGTTTACATACAGCGGGAACGTTTGAAAGCTCTATCACAGAGTCGAAGTCTTCGGCCGTTGGAAGCTCATCGAATATTCGGATTCGAATGGACGATGACGACGAGGACTCCATTCAATTTGAAACCTCTTCTTCTTTTTCTAAGGTTTATTATTTGTTTCTTCAAGTTTACTCTTTGAAGCTGCAAGCAAGAATTGAATTGAAAAATAAACGAACCAATTTTCTCGTTTCAGAAGCTGAAAAAAGAACTTGCTAGTGGCAATCGTGTGACCTGCTCTGACCAATGATAATGGTTTTTGTTTTCATGAATACTTTCATGGGCCGTGGGCTCTTCTGGTCCAGGTTGAAAGGGTACTGCTCCCTCCACCACCACCCCTTCTCCCTCCACCTCCCCAATTTATTTTATTTTCAAAATTATATTTCTTTGTTAAATTTTTTTTACTTTTATCATATAGGATTTTTTAATATATTTCAAAACTTTATTTTACCTCACACATTTAAGATTTTTAATATATTTCAAAAGGAAAAAGTCTCTTTAACAACTTTTTTTTGACAATTTTTTGACAACGTATATATAGCAATTTGTGATTGATTCGTTTCAAATATTTTTTTAGAATAAATTCAAACAAACCAATAAAATGGTGACACATGTCCTGTTATCAAAAAATTGTTAAAAAAGAGTTGTTAAAATATCATTATCCTTCCAAAAAAATTCCTATTTTAAAAATTCAATTTCAAAAATTACATCCCAAAAGCTTCATTCTAAAATTCATGTTTTGAAAATTAAAAATTTTCAAAATATGTAACCTAGAAGTCATGTTTACAAAAAGTAAAGTAGCCATTTTAAAAAATGTGGTGATGCTAAAAAATTATGGGATGTAGAAAGAAAAGTCTTGTTTTTAGCACCATCTCTCCAAGTGAAAGACAAAAATACCCTTTTTTTTATTAGGTTTAATAATTCTGATAGTCTTTATTTTCGGTGATTTTTTTCAATTAGATCTCTTATTTTTTCTTTTTCTCAATTGGGTCCCTATTTTTGAAAAATTGAAGCAATTAGGTTACTGTCGTTAGTTCGTACTAACATCATTAAAAAGGGTGACACGTGTCAGCTCGTGATTTTTTTGAATTTTTTAAATATATTTTTAATTATTTATATTTTTATTTTTAATTTTTTTATTTATTTAAAAAAATGCCACATGTCAAGTTGACATTGAGCCACACGACAATGACAATGTGAGGTGGCACTGCTAGTGCCACGTGTCACTATCAGACCACGTGTCATTAGATTTGTCTCAATTTGGTCCCTATATTTTTAATTTGTCTCCATTTGGTCCCTGTATTCTTATTTTGTCTTAATTTAGTCCTATTTTTTTAAAAAACTAAACAATTTTGTTTCTCTCCAAGTTCAAACAAAATTTTATTTGTATATAAATCTTTACAAAGAAATTTATACAAATTAATTTTTTTATTAGAAAAATAAAAAAATTACAAACTAACATATGACACATTTTTATTTATATAGT
>NC_028358.1:25594758-25599035 GCF_000741045.1 Vigna radiata var. radiata | reverse complement strand
ATAGTCTCAATACTTCCTCAACAATTCACAAAAAGTTTCTAGAGTTAAATATTTCGATTTGAAATACATCATTACTAATAATTTGCTTAACAGAAACAAATTTAAAGANAAAAATTTGGAAAATGTACATACCGTATTTTATTTGGGAAGGAACAAATTTTTTTAAATTTTTAAAAAAATTAGGACTAAATTGAGACAATAAAATACAAGGACCAAATTGGAACAAAATAAAAATACAGGGACCAAATTGAAACAAATGCAATGACACGTGGCACTGTCAGTGCCACCTCACATTGTCATTGCTACGTGGCACAATGTCAATTTGACACGTGAAAAATTTTATTTTTAAAAGAAAAAAAAGTAAAAAATAAAAATAATTAAAAATATATTTAAAAAATTCAAAAAAATCATGAGTTGACACGTGTCACCCTTTTTAACGGTGTTAGTACAGAACTAACGACAGTGACCTAATTGCTCCAATTTTTCAAAAATAGGGACCCAATTGAGAAAAAGAAAAAATAAGGGATCTAATTGAAAAAAGTCACCGAAAATAGGAACTATCAGAATGATTAAACCTTTTTTTTAAGGTATAATCATTTCGAACATTCATATTTTTGCTTGATCGTCCCAAACAGGTCTTCATATTGTAAATGTTCTCTTATTATGAAAAATTGAATCAATTTAGACCTCATCGTTAATTAGATTGGACGGCGTTAAAATTTGTGGTGTGTGGCTTGGTGACATGAGCAAGTTTTATGGACGTGGCAGACTTTGGTCGCCTGAGGTGGATTTCTTTAATTTGAATATTTAAAACACTTTAATTAAATCAAAACGCAACGTTTTATTTATGGAAAACTGATTAGAAGTTGGAGATTTTTAATTTGATTGTTGATTGGGTGTGAAATTGGGGAAATTTAGGAAAATAATTGGGATTTCAATAAATCTCTAAATTGGAAGATTGAAATCCCTAATTTAAAAGCGTGCCTGAGGAGAGGAGGTTCGTCTTCGACCTTGTTGAGCTTGTTGTTGGAGGGTGCTTTTGTGCGATGCAGGTGAGTGGGTGCTAAACATAGTTGTTCGAAGACGATGTCAAAGGACTATTCTTGCTTTTCATCGACATGCAATGTGTGGCGGAAGGAGAACCCTAATGTGTGTTCACCGATTTGTCACTGTGGACAGAGATGTGCGTTGAGAACTGCTAAAACTATGAAGAATCATGACAAGCAATTTTGGGGATGCTCGAAGTATAAGGTATGATTGATTTCACCTATGTATAATGTGGAACTGTTTATGAAAAGAGATTGTTGGGTTTATAGAGTGGTACTGAAGACGCTGGTTGCAACTACTTCAAATGGTGCACTGATGTTGCAGAAAACGAAAGGGGCACCTACTTGAAGTCTAAAGGAAACAAAGAAAGTTTGATGAACAGTAAAGAAATGGATAGTAATAGGAAAATGTTAGTTAAGTTATAGAAATTTGTCTTCATTGTTCAAAAGAGGATGAAGGTCTTGATATTTTTGGTTTCTATTTTATGTGTAATAAACACAATTTTAGTTTCAATGTTGATAAGAATGGGATGATGTCTTGTAAGTATGTTGAAGCTTTCTTCCATTTTAATGAAAATCAGACTTGTTTAATGTGTTTATGAGTAAGAAATTCAATTCTGGTTATGGAATCTAATATGACTAAAAAAGGTTTTTTACTTCAACCTAATATGTTATAAAGAGAGGTTTATATATTGGTTTTGTATGGTATGGACTAAGCAAATAACTGCCACATGCATAAGAATCTGCTAACTTGTGATAAATGTGAGAACCATTATACTATATCAATGAAATTTAAAACTAGTGTAATATATACAAGTACCCTACTACGACTAAAAAAGTACAATCATAGAGAATAATACTCATAATTTGTTAAGCACCAAAACACTTTTTCTTTGCAACACGCACATGCCCTAACTTTAGATACCCAACAATATTATTACAGTGCAATCAAAGCATTCCAGTAGAGGTAGAAGCAATTCAACCAGAAGGGATCAGAGACCTTGTTGAATAAGATAATCGTCGAGCCTCTGAACTATCATATTGCATTGGAGTGATCATAAATGCCAATGATACATAATTAAAGTGTGAAATTACAATATAATGGGTAAACTATGCTAGAAGAATATATCTGCACCAAGATGTACAACAAATATAACTGATTTATGTTCGTTAAATTTCATTGAATTTGAGGAAACAATTACATCAGACAAGACTGGGCACAATATTTACTTGTTCAGAGGATGCAATAACCAGTGATAAATAAACCTAAATTAAACAACAAAATTAACAATGATAAAACCACACTAACATTATCTAAAGATTAACAAAGTGTTGACTTATACAAAATGATCTGACAGGCATTACAATTATTCACATGACTTATACAATAGTTCACATGCTGACATTGTCTAAACTTTAAATTGATCGTTTATCCCCTTGACCTACAACTTCATCCTGATTTGATGATGGCATTATTGGTTGAGTTGATGAGTTAGTTTCTTGTGTTTGGTAAGAGTTGACATCACGTGTCTGGGTTGATTTGGTGCAAGAAGTTCTCTTGTGGCCCAGTTCCTTACAAATACCACATCTTTTCTTTAGACCACCCTTCCTCATTCTTTAGCCCACTTCCTGCATGTACACAAATTTTAGTCTAAATTCACTACAAACTTGTCACCAGCTTGGGACACATGGCGAACTTCAAACAACTTGTTTGTTGACTAGTTGTAAAGTGAAAAGAAGAAAATTAATAATGAACAAAAACTTGACATGTTAACAGAAATCATAAACAATATTGCATTAAGGTTACCTTAGAATCCAATGTTTAGCTAACTAAGACTCCTTATTTAGTCTAGTCTTGATTTTAGGACAAATGTCCCCAGACAATGATTGTATTTTTGTCTTGTTAGTTGCCCATCTCTTCATCAAGTAAAGGTGGATCTCCTCCAACATGCATATGATTGGCTTAGACCTTGTATGTACCATTACACTATTGAAAGTCTCTAACATGTTGTTTAACAAAGTATCACATTGAGGTGTGCTGCTAAATCTTGATCGTGACCAGTATCTACATTCGATAAGGATAATCAATATTAGTGTTCAATTGGTTAAGGAACATCTAAGTTTTCCAGTATCTACCCAAGTGAGATAACCATGTTCAACTATTAAACAATACAATTACAAATACAAACCTGGGAGGAATTTTTATAAAGTATTTGAAAGCCTCATCGTTGAGCTCTTTTATATTTCTCATTTCTGATTCCCATGTTTATGGATAGGTTGTTGTAACTGCCTTCTGCATCAAACACTTTAGATGCTTTCCAGGGAATTTTTTTCTTAAATTTTCGTATAGGTACCTAACACTGAAACGTTGATCAACTCCAGGAACCACTTTTTGTACAGGTTGCAGTAGTCCCTGTTTTATCAAATTATCAGAGTGCTGTTAGAAATATGATTTGAATATGAATGTTAATGAACATAATGGGGAAAAGGTCACGTGCATTACCTTTTGCTGGTCCGACATGAATGTAAATGATGAACTTACTGCCTCCCCACCGAGATCTTCAACAAGAAATTCAAGGAACCATCTATAAGTATCCCTGTTCTCTACTTCCACCACGGCATACGCAAGAGGTAGCATTTGGTCATTTATGTCTCTACCAATATCACTTAACAATTCACCACCATATTTTCCTTTCAGAAAAGCACCATCCAGCCAAATAATTGGCCTACTGATGAAGATTAAAAAACAGTTATTTTCATATGTCAATTTGGACCGAATTACGCCCTTTACTACTTGGAATGAGCCTAGAATCAAGCAAAACTCAATAAATGAGTCTGTAGAGAGTCAAAAGTTGTTTTTAACGATTTTATGCTTGTTTTGCATTGTTTTGTAGCTATTTTTGAGAAAATGAAAAATGGAGTTAAAGATACAGGTCCTTGACTCAAGAAAAGAGCAGAAAAATGAAGATTTGAAGAGTCGACGCATCACCCGGCGGCACACTTAAACCGCTGGGTGGTCCAGGACGAGGAGTAGGCATGGAATTGACGCTAGGCGATTCTGAGGGAAACCATCGGGCGGTGGCGATTGCCGCCGGGCGGTTTGGAGGATTATGGCAAAGCGTCGGGCGACACACTTAAACCGTCGGGCGGTGGCTCGCTGAGCCTGGGCCTGTTTTCTGACGCGCTCCTCACCTATATATACCCCTACTGCGAGTTCAGAGTCATTCTTTT
>NC_028358.1:25590372-25593868 GCF_000741045.1 Vigna radiata var. radiata | reverse complement strand
TTGTCAACAAGTTTTTGGCGCCGTTGCCGGGGACTCGAGGTTTATTTTTCTAGTAGTGTGAATTGATTGAATTTGACTTGGTTGTAATTATTTTTGTTTTATTTTTCTTTTATTGCGTTTTGTTTTATTTTTCTGTAAAAGTGCTTTTAGGGTGTGTTTCTTGTGTATGCAGGAAATGATACATACTAGAAGCAAGAAAAACCAACAACCTCTATTAGAAGGTCTACCATACGAAAGGAGAAAGAGACGTTCCTCACGTGAGAGATATCTTTCTCCAGAAGCTACTTCGTACTCTTCACTTGAGACTTGTACACCAGAGCTTGAGGAGATGGCCAACCAACCTCCTCCCAGACGCACTTTAGGGGACGCAGCTAATACAGTTGGCCCCTTGAACTTTAACAGCATTNCAGTTCCAGCAGACAATACAACCAGCATGGTGATGAGTCTGGCGCTCATCCAGTTAGTCCAGAACAACCAATTCCATGGGTTGTCAAATGAAAATCCTTACAAGCATTTGACGACCTTTGGTGAAATTTGCAACACAGTAAAGATAACTGGAGTGACGGATGACAAAGTCAAACTTAGTTTGTTTCCTTTCTCTCTTGGAGGAAACGCAAAAGACTGGTTGAATTCTTTCCCGGAAGGAACATTCAGGACGTGGGAAGTAGTGGTCCAACAATTTATTACTATATTCTTCCAACCCCCAAAAATTAATCAAGCGAAGCTGGAGATCTCTTCGTTTAAACAAGGGATGGAGGAAACGCTTGGGAAAGCATGGGATAGATTCAAAGGATTACTGAGGGCGACCCCAGTTCATGGGTTCGACAAAACTTCATACTTGCTTGCGTTCCTTGGAGGTTTGCGCGCTCATTCCAAAATGATGATAGATGCCTCAGGCGGAGGCAGTATTAATAGAAAAATAGAAGATGAGGCGTACAATTTGATAGAAGAGATGGTTTTAAATGAAGTGTCGCAAAGTGAGAGGGGCATGCAAAAAGGAGGACTCCTACATCTTCCTACCGAAGACGCTGTAGCCGCGCAGAATCACCTCCTCAGCCAGAAACTGGACAAGTTGACAAAGATCATCTCCGAACTTCCTCGGGGACTTAGAAATATTTCTCAGGCTCAGCAACTCTGTGATTTATGCGGTGGTGACCATATTAATGGTCAATGTGCTTTTACGGAGGAGATGCAACAGGACGTGAATTACATGGGGGCCCAATTTCAGTAAAAGCAGGGAAATTTCAACCAAGGTAATTCTAACCAAGGTTGGAAAAATCATCCAAGTATTGGGCAAAGCCAAAATACTTCTTCTAGACAAGGAGGAAACTTCCGGCAGCAACAACCGTTACCTCTGTGGCAGCAAGTAAGTAATTTGACTGAGTCTGTCAAGACCTTGAGTAGTCGATTTGATGACTTCTACAAAAGATATGAGCAGCAGGTGAATAACAATCAGGCCAGTTTTAAATCACTGGAGTCATAGATTGGGCAGCTGGCAACAAGAATAGAAATTACAGAGAAAAACCAGTTTAGGGCCAGCACTGAGGCTAACCCTAAGAGAGAATCCAAGATTATTACAAGCCAGGATGGTTGGGACGCAGACAGCCATGATGGTTGGGAAGTAAACATTGAACCATTCCATGTGGTGAACAGTGAAGAGGAGGAGATGTTAATGGTTGAATTCTTTAAACCCATGAGTAGTGAAGAAGAAGAAGAATATGAGAATTATAAGGAAGAAGAGGTTGGTGAAGAAAAAGAGGAAATGGGAACCAGAACTAATCATAGTGGAGGCGAGAGAGAGATTTTCAACCGGATGATTGTGTTACCTGGAGAAAATAAGCAGAGTCCTCCCTATTCAGAAAGAATCGAAATTATCAGGGATGATGAAATTGAGCTTATGGATGAAGAAGAGGATCTTGTTGTTCAACCACAAAAGAGCAATTATCCTCCTAAGGCTAAAGATCTGGGGTGCCTAACACTGTTTTGTTCTCTGAATGATTTGGATGTGGAAGCTATGATAGATTCTGGATCTAGCATCAATTTAATACCCACGGAACTTTTGAAGGAAATTGGTGGACTTGTGTTGAAACCCTCTGACTTGACTATAACAATGGCAGACGGTTCTAAAAAAGCACCAGTGGGAATGGTGGAAAATGTTGTTGTGCGAGTAGACTGCCTTGAGTTTTTAGCAGATTTCATTGTCATGGATGTTAAAACAAAGGAGGAGCATCTTGTAATTTTAGGGCGACCCTTCATGGCAACATCAAAGATGTTTATTGATGTTCATGATGGAAGAATAATGATGAGAGATTTGAATTATCTATTTCTCTATACTGGCCGTGAAGGGGATGAGATCAAAACAGTAAAAAGAAAAACATTTGAGAAGCCAGAGATGAATGAGGAACAAGAAGAGAGCATAACAGGTAATGATTATTATGACAACTGTTGTGTTTTGCAGGTGCCTGAGGATAAAGGGAGAAGAACCATTCACCCAAAACCAAAAGAAGATCCATTCTTATCGGGGAGCAAAGTGAGATTTAAGAAAAAGGAATGGATAGTAAAGGAATTGAAGGAAAAAGGAATGGTGGAAATTCAAAGACCATATTCAACCGTGATCAAGAAGGTGGACCGTAGAAAAGTGAGCCGGTGGGACGATGAAGATCCCAACGTGAAGAAGAAGAGTTGAATTTGTTGGAAATCAATTTTTGTATTTTTTAGAACAATTTTCTTTTTTGGTCTTTTGTTTTATTTTAGTTGGAACATGTACTTTTTGAATTGTTTGAACAATTTTTGGGTAGCATCTACTGAGGGATGCTAAACTTTTGGTATCCACTGAAGGATATCTGGACGGTACACCTACTGATGGGTGGTGGAAGGAAGTGCACTTACTGACACGTGCCAACCAGGTTTGGGTCAGGCTCGTGATGTTAAACAAGCGCTACTAGGAGGCAACCTAGAATTTCTTCTTACACTTTTGCATTTTAAATTCTTAGAATAAGTTGAACTTTTATTTTGGTGTGTACTCTTGGCTTTAACACTTGTTCTGAAAATGTTTGACTAACTGATGTTCATGATGGATCTATTTGATGTGGATGAGAATTGAGTTGCAATGCATGTTGATATCCAGGAAATAGATGTGTGATGAATTTATGATTGTGGTCATGATGCTAGGCGGGGTGTGCGAATGAATTTTGTGTGAGAAAGCATGTGTGTGAGATTTTGAGCTCCAGAGTTTTTATTGATGTATGCATTGTTCACAGGAAACCATGAATGATATTACCTTAATCTTGATGATTGATTGAATTGCATGTGAATGTCATATGATTAAGGCCATTTTTGAAAACCCTTCTCTAGCCAAATTTTCACCCAAAGTGCTTGAAATTTTATACCCTTTTTAAACATTAGCCTTAAACAGTATGTGAACCCTTGTTTTGAAGTTCTTTACCTTGATTTGGGATGAGCTTAATTGTATGTGATGAAAAGGTTCAAGTTTGGG
>NC_028358.1:25583786-25587067 GCF_000741045.1 Vigna radiata var. radiata | reverse complement strand
CCCCGTACAACCCCAAACTTGAACCTTTTCATCGCATACAATTAAGCTCATCCCAACTCAAGGTAAAGATTTACAAGACAAGGATTCACAAACTGTTTAAGGNTAAGGTTCAAAAAGGGTAAAATATTTTCAAGCACTTTGGGTGAAAATTTGGCTAGAGAAGGGTTTTCAANAATGGCCTTGATCATATGACATTTACATGCAATTCAATCGATCATCAAGATTCAGGCAATATCATCCATGTTTTCCTGTGAATAATACATGCAACAATAAAAACTCTGGAGCTCAAAATCTCACACACATGCTTTCTCACACAAAATTTTATTCATACACCATGCCTAGCATCATGACCACAATCATAGATTCATTACACATCTATTTCCTGGATATCATCATGCATTACAAGTCACATCTCTTCCATATCAAATAATCATCGAGTAGATTCATCAAGCACATCAGGTGGTCCAACATTTTCAAAACAAGTAGCAAAGCCAAGAGTACACACCAAAATAAAAATTCAACCTATCCTATGAATTTTAAAAAGAAACAGAATAAAGTAAAACAAATAAAAGAAAGAAAACAAAAGTAAAAGAAAGAAAAACTAAGTCCTGTCTATAGACATCCCTCAGTAGATGTCCGCTATCATCCCATGTTATCATCGGAGTCCTCCTGACTCTCATCATCTGCGTCCTCAAAGTTCTCCTCCTCAGTGTTAGGAGCTCCAGCTACTCCAAAACCACTACTCTACGCTTGCTGCTTAGGCCATGCCACAGTTGTATGAAACTCATCCATGGTCCACCTGTGTGCTGGTGGATGGTCATATAATCCAATGATCATTTCAGTTGTCGTCACCTGCCCTCTGTGAAGGGCCTCCATCCGAGCCTCCATCATGGACATATACATGTCCCTCATCTGGAAGGGCTCCGCGTGCTGAGCTGGTCCTCATCGGGCACCTGCTCTTGCTGAGCAACGGCTCTCCTATGCCGCCTCCAGGGTGCTGCCCCCGCTGCACCTGCTGCTCCAGCAACAACACAAAACTGGTGGAAGTATGTCGCATCAATGGCATTCCTGAGTCTCTCAAATGGGGGAACTGCAGTGTTCACCCCAGCCTGTTGGCACAGAAAAGTGATCAAAGATTGATGCCCCAATGGCATTCTGCTACTAATAGTCATAGCACAGCTCCTAATCTCGTCGACAATGATTTGGCCGACATTTACCTCCACCTGTCTCATTAAGCAGAGAATGAGACGAACCCTGTGAATAGTGATATCTGAGATGTGGGAGCACGGTTGGATGTTGGAATGTGTGAACGTCATCCAGTATCTGGCCAATGGTGTCATATCCAACCGTCGAATGTTCATCGGTGCACCGCTAGCGTTAGTCTGAAAGTGTCTACCAGGAAGACACACAACCTCCTCAATGTCAGCCACATCATCAAGCACACCAGAATGAGTCGCATACTGGCATCGCTCCCCTGGCCACTCTGTTCCCAAGAAGCTGTTAATGGTGTCGGGGTCATAACTAATAATATGCCCCCTCACGAAGCTCCTAAATCTCCCAGCGTCCACTCTTCCTCTGGGTACCGCGTTGGTGTAAAACTCCTTCACCAACTCCACACTGGCAGGTGTCAGGTAAGTCGTCAATTTCTCCCAATCTCTCCTCAAAATTTCCTCCTCAAATTCTGGAACCAAATCAGGTAAAAATGAGGTTTTCCTCTCCATAAACAACCTCCTTTCTTGTACAGTAGCAAAGTGTTCCTCATGTTGCTTGGAGAGGAACCTTTGAGAGTGAAATCCTCTCGAGCTTTCTGGCATCTTCCTTTTGCCTGCAGTGTTTCTTGTCCGGCGCGATGCTGAAGCCATCTCTGTAACAAACACAATATGCCAAAAACCATAGAAATCCATTGTCAGGAGTTAAACCATCAACAAATATTCAAATCCAGCAAAATTTTCAAAATGAGTGCACAGATTCCCCCTCATTCATAATACAGAAAAACCACAAGAACACAGCATACCGCCTGGCGGTACAGAGGCTTACCGTCCGGCGGTATGCATCCAGCTTGAATACCGCCCGGCGGCAGAGGCATACCGCCCGGCGGTGAGGGCGTTTTCAAAAATTTTCCACAAAACTCTCCTAATCTCCACTCAACTACTAAATCCTAACATGCAATTCAATTCCAAACAGTTTAATTGGTCCAAAACAGTTCCCAAATCAACAATTTATGCAAAGAATCTCAAAGCCTTAAATTACCTAATTTCTAAACATGCTCATCAAGAATTTCAAAATCAAGAACTTAAAAATTGAAATTTTACAACTTACATGGGTGGAGATATGAATGCTAGCAACAATTCCTTCAATAGATGATGGAAAACTCTAAATACACACTCCCCCCAAGAAAAACCCAAAAATGAGCAAGAACAAAACCCATTTTGTGAATGGGTGTTGAGAAAGTGTATAGAAATCTCTCTAAAACCCTCTAGGAAGTGCAAATCTGGAGCAAGGAAGCAAGGAGACCGCCTGGCGACACTCAAAGGGGCAAGGAAAAGTGAGGAAGTTCTGAAAATACCCAGCTTTTAAAGAGCTCGGGTTTTCTTGTTCGCCGCCACCGCCCAGCGGCAAAGTGGTACCGCTCGGCGGTGGCTTAAAATTTTCCTTCCCCTTTTTCTTGTTTGCCTCTTTGTGGTTTCCCTGGTGACTCTGATCTATGCCCCAGATTCTCCAAATACAAGATTTTCCTCACTCAAATGCATGTGCACACACAGAATGTAATAAACAAAATTTGAAAAACAGAAAACAAACACAAAAATTCAAATAATGAACTAGCAATTTAGAAAGTCTCCCCAAACACCCATCAGTAGGTGTCAAACTTCTTAATGCTTGGTATTTCCTTCTTCTTCTTTATGCTAAACCTCTTCAAGAAATTGATCATGCCAAGCACATGTTTCCAAGCATCAATCATAGGAGCCTTGAACTCTAATCTCTCGAAGATCTCCTTAAAATGCTTAACCCTATTTTCCTTCCTAGGGTTTTTCTTTTTATGAGGAAATGGTTCTTTACATAATTTTCTTTTCTTTCCTCTCTTTCTTTTTCTCTTAATTTTCTCTTTCCTTGACCTTCTCTTTTTCTTCCTCATCTTTCTTCTCACCCTCAATCAAAATTTTTATTTCTATTTCCTCTATATTTCTCTCAAAAACAACTTCTTCTATTTTGGTTTTCTCTTCCAACATCTCCAGCTCTTCTTCTTCTTTCTTTTCCTCATTGAGAACCTTATCATGTGCAAA
>NC_028358.1:25580492-25583711 GCF_000741045.1 Vigna radiata var. radiata | reverse complement strand
TGTTGTTCCTGCAATAAACGTGCTTGTGCTTCTCCCAATGTTTCTTTGTGTACAGGAGATTGTTTTTGTTGTAAACGTTGTTGGGCTTCCCCCAACGTTTCTTTTGGTCNAGAGACTACGTACTGCCGCAAGAATTTTTGGACTTCCCCCAACGTTTCTTCTGGTACAGAGAATAATTCCTGCTGTAAACGTTTCTTCTGGTACAGAGAGACTGAAAGCACCTTGATTGATATTTGACTTGATATAATAGGGTTTTGTGTTTTTCTATGATGTCTTCTGGTGATTTGTTCTCTGTTCAACAACCTTGGTAAGTTGTTAGCTGTTAGAGCTTTCTCTCTACAATAACTCATTTTGATTTTAAAACGATTTTTGTTTCTGTTTTATGTTACGTGGGATAATTTGTTTCTATGTTGTTTCGGATCACTGATTAGGTGTGAAGCTTCATGTAGATCTGAGTTTTATCTCTCTTTCTTGCAAGGAGTGTCGAATGTTTATATCTTTCCTTCATTTTTCATTCTGTGATTTATCCTTCTAAACAGTTTGGAAAATGGGGAATAAAATCTGCTTCTATTTTCATGAGACTTGTGTTTAATTTTCAAAGTCAAGCCTAGTTTCCATGTTACAAAACAGAAAATAATAAAAGAGATAATTGATGATGATGTTAGTAGTTTTGTTTATAATATTTTAATCTAATTTTATTAATTTTATTTATTTGTTTCAGGAATTAATTGGCCATAATGAAGATATGAGGGAAGAAATATAAATCTTGGATTGTTATTTTTAGAACAATCATTTTTAAAATTACTTGTATTTGTATATAAATTTTACTATTAATTTGTATTAACTTGGATTTATATTTTAACTTTTATTTATTTATCCATTGACTTCTTTTGGGTATATGTTTTAAATATTTTTTGTATTTTTATATATTTAATTTGGACTTCATTTAAAAACTTATAAAATATTTTTTTTTTTAAATTTTCGCGGGTTAAAAACGAGTATCCAACCGATATCTGTTGGTTGAAAAAAATCCGCGGATTTTTTTTATGCGTATATCGAGCGGATAGCAGGTCGGGTAGCGGGAACAGTTTTATCCGGCGGATCAGGTTGCGGGCAGGCACTATCTGTGCCCGACCTGACTCGTTGTCATCCCTAATCATAAATCCTTTTATATTGCTCTTTGAAAGACCCATCAACATGGTCTGAAGCAGTGGCTTTTGCCCTATAAGCCATGCATTCAGATACACCTACATTCCATTTTAAATTTATCTTCTCACGAATTTCCACTCCCTTTACTTTGGGATTTTCTCTAACAATTTTTTTCAACTTCTTACTGAGTCATTTTCCATTAAGTAATCTTAGTTTGTACTCTCTACTACAGTTGTGGTTGTCAACAATAGTCCTTAATTGCCACGTATGAATGGCTTCCATATAAGCACGATATATCCTCCAAGGGCATTCTCCTTTACCACTCATACATTTTAGCCTAATTCTCTTCTTATCATTTTTAATATATTTAATATTTTTGCCATTTTCTACTGCATTCGTTTTTATGGCATCCATAAAGTCTTGTTTGTCAACAAAATTATTGCCCATATCCCATTTATAATCTACCATTGTCTTAGGCATAGAAAATGTGAACAACAAATAGATGCACCTCACCATTAAGCCTAACTAAGGTAATCATGTGCATGACTCCTATGTCATCCAACAAAGGCTCCAACCTATTTTCTAACACAGAACCACCACCTACGCAGTACCACAACTCCTTAAACCCATTATAACCTAGCCCTTTGACTACACTGACAACAAGGAAATAACTATAATGTCTGGTTCAAACGATAAAGTTGTACTTTTCCCCTCATAGTTAAGTTTCCCTTCATTTATGAACTTTCCACCGTGGTGGAAAACAACTTGAAAACTTTCCTCCATGACGTACAACACAAAACTTATATTTAACTTATAAAGTAATAAGAAAATGACGACAACGAAAATTATTAAGAATATATGCAAACCACATCCCACTGAAAAAGACAATTCAACAAATTTTTAATATTGGGAACCACATTGCAATAAAAAAAAAGAAACAGGATAGACTATACAACATTGTGGGACAATCATAAAAGGACAAAATCATCAAACAATTCAATGAAACGTGCATTTACTAACCTGAACATGTGATTCACCTTGAACACTTTTGTCACTACCTTCCACGTGATTCACCGCCAAGAGCTTGCCGACTTCACCGAAAAAGCATTGATAGATCACTCCAAAATCTTAAAACGAAGCCGATTTTCTCACCACGTATACAGTTTTCCCCTAATTTCCAACCACAACAACCAAGCCTCGAAAAACCCTATTTTTCCCAAATTTCCCCAATTTCGCACCTAGTCAACAATCAAATAAAAAATCCCTTCTAATAAGTTTTCCATAAATAAAACATTGCATTTTGATTTAATTAAAGTTTTTTAAATATTCAAATTATTGAAATCCATCTCAAGCAACCAAAATCTGCCACATTAGTAAAACTTGCTCATGTCACCAAGCCACACACCACAATTTTTAACATCGTCTAGCCTAATTAACGATGATGTCTGAATTGATTCAAATTTTCACAATAAGGGACCTAATTGAGAACACTTACAATACGAGGACCTATTTGATACGATCCTGCAAAAATAGGGATGCCCGAAATGATTAAACCTCAATTATTTTTTTATTAAAGTGACAAACAAATGAACGAACAAAGAAAGAGTAACAAATTGCGGTGTCGCGGGTTGCCGTGTGTGGATGTGAGAGAGGATAGAGATAAGAGAGAAACAAATTGGATAAATGAGAAAGCTGGATTAAGGTTAGGTGAGTGTTTCTGATTTTTTCAGTTAGGACTACTCTAGGGATAACAGAGATAATGTTAGAATGAGAGAGATGAAAGAAAAATGATGGAGAGAGATGAGAGATAAGAGAGAGAAGTGAGTAAGGGTTTGAGGATTTCTCATTTGTTTTCTAGTTTTGAGAATGGAAATTATTCAAATACCCTTGACTTTAAAACTTAGAATTCGTAATATATGAAAGTATTTTTGTTTGCTAAAACCCAATACACTTTATTAAAATGTATCAACTGAAAAAAGAACTTACGTATCTTAACCAACCTTTTATATATATATATATATATATATATATATATATATATATATATATATATATATATATAATACTTTT
>NC_028358.1:25472463-25580035 GCF_000741045.1 Vigna radiata var. radiata | reverse complement strand
TATATATATATATATATATATATATATATATATATATATATATATTACTTTATACAATTTTACACCAACGTTCCATTCCACATTATGTAAAATCTTATAATTTTCATGCATTATAATATATTTAAATTTTTTTCTTTAGTCACAATGGTAATTACCATATTATTTTCATACAATCTTGGCTTTAAGCATACTACAACCACAATATCATCACCAATCCAAAGAAATGTGCCAACAACATAACAAGAGGAAGAACATGTCAATTTTACAAGGTATAACGTGTACTTGAAACAATCAAACATAATTAACAAAACTACATTATACAACAAAAATATACCGTACGATCATTTAGTATAATAATAAAATAATTCAAACACAATTTATACATAAAGTAAGAATCAAACACATGACTTTCAATCCATAATAAAGAGATCTAATCAATTGTGTCGTATTTCACTTCTGTGATACTTATCTTTTATTATTTTAATTCATGATATCCACACTTGTCACTTTTCTAGATATTTAGTTCTTAAGTCTTACACCTTTGATACTACTATAATATTTGTATATTTCATCAAAACTCTTTATCGTATAAATAAACTTGGACTTCTAAATAGTTATTGGTCTACTTACATATGACTATCAACATAAATATCTAAGTCTTAATAATTATTTTTACAAATTAACTTTGTATTTCATCCTTCATAATTAGTCATTAGTTATCCTTACAATATAGAGCCACAATCACATTTTCTAATTTCACTCCCGATTGTCTACAAATCCCTTTAATGACACTGTATACTTCATCAAAACTTTTTATCATAAATAAACTTGAACTTCTCATTATTTATAATAGGACTTTCTTATCATATATATATATATATATATATATATATATATATATATATATATATATATATATATATATATATATATAAAGTTCTAATTATTACTTTTACAAATTACCTTCTCATTTCATCATTCATAATTAATCATTAGCTATCCTTACATGAGACAAACATATTTTATAATTTCACTGAGAGTTGTCTATAAATATCTCTAGCTTCACTCTATAATATTTGTATACTTCATCAGAATTCTTTATCATATAATTAAACTTTGATTTCTCATTGGTTATTAGTCTATTCTATCATAATATTTATGAAATCTTAATTACCATTTTTACAAACTAGCTACTTATTTTATCTTTCATAATTAATCTTTAGTTATCTCGTAATATAAACAAACAGTCATATCTTTCTATTGGATTTATTAAGAAGGAAGTTACCTTGGGTTACACAAACATCAATAATATTTGAGTCCAACTATATAAACGATTGACACACTCTTTACCCAAAACCTTAAGACAATTGATTAATGGGTTTTTCACCTTTATATAGTGCTTTACTTTCATATTTCTATCCAATGTGAGACTTAGACTCATACTTAGATTCCCAACAATTTTATCCTTAGTTGAATCATAATAAACATAATAAATTTCACCACCAACATCCATATATAAAATTAACAAATTTTGTTCAATAATTTATTTCAAAATTCCACGTTCATTACAACTATAGAAAAAGATCGCGTAGAATAGATAATCCATAACCTTTTTCTTTTTACTTTATATGAAAACCTTTTCAAAATAAAAATGGAAAACATTACACATTGTGAAACATATGATTCAAAATTATCAATGCATAATTTCATAGTATATCTTCTATAGATGTTTTTCACAGTTCCATAACTGTTCCAAAATTGTTATCAGTACCTTCTGAGATTGGATATTCCAAATTGATTACCAGAATCCATTTTTCTTGAAAATCCAATCTAGAATGACCTCTTGTATAAATTAGAATTATATTATTCAGAATACATATTTTCCTTCCAAAAGTTAAAAATTAGCACTTGAATAAAATATAAGTCACAGGGATATTATTGTCCTTTTCAATATATAGGGTGCTGGTGAACAAACATGAGTATAAGAAAGAAAATGCTCAAATAATTGTAACCCAATAATAAAGCCCAAATTGTTTAGTATCCTAATTACCACGGGCTGGCTACCTTCTAACGGCGCTTCTTTGTTTCTTGTATACTGCTAATAATAATCTCCGTTACAACATTTTAGAAAAAAAAAAAACTATTATTCACTCTTTAATTAATTATTGAAACATATATTTATTTTAAATTTTGAAAAAAAATCACTTAAATTTTTTAAATATCCTTTTATTTCTTTCGTTTATCTTTAAACAGATTTTTAAATAAAAATAATATAGTACGTATATATTAAAAACGTAAATTTAGTATTTATAAAAGTATATATTGATAGTGCTCTTTAAGTTTATATGTGAATCTATGTCTCGACCATTTCTTTTGTTTCAACATTTTCCTGATAAAATGGAACATTTGATAAAGTTGTTTGACTGCTCCAACTTGTCGGTTTGAAACTAAATTTAATTTGTTTCACTCACATGTCTATTTCCCAGCTTACGAAGCTTACAATGTTCACATCTTGACGTATGCATTATATACTAAACAACTTGCATTATAACTGCTAATTTATAAAACCATTGATCTGGTTATGCTTAAAATGTCAACCAAACTTTATGACTGAATCGTATGGAAAAATGTCATGACTTTTTAATTGTTATAAAAATGTTGTACTATAATCAGATACTCATTGTATTTTAACTCAACTTTATGCTAAAATAAATCCTTGTCCCTAGATGTGGACCATTTATTGATGATGCTATTAATATTCTTTTATGAATAACAATTCATGTAGACTTTTCGGATAGAAGCAAAACACAATTAAGAGATCATCTACAACTTTGAGGAGTAGAATCATGGAATTAATTTTATATTGAATAAATAAATTTATTTACGTACGAGTATAGGTTTCGTTCTTGACTAAATACATGTCAGATTATTAAATTGACATGTATTTGATCATTTCTTATTTAGTCAACATGACAACCAATTGACATCACTTAAGTCATCTACTCATAATAGTTTATGGTTAACTACAATAATTCAAAAACTAACTAGTATTTGGGTCAGTATGCCTAGATTTGTTCAAGTAAGGATCCACGAACAATAGTATAAATAACACATCTTACGAGGTATATTAATTTTTTTATTCATTTTTATATTATTATTTGCTTATGCACTAAACTGACTGGGACGTCAGAGTGTCTTTGGTAGGACAACTCCTATCCAGCTCAAGGAGGAGGAGTACTTAGAAGAAGGACAAGTATCTTGGATATTAAAGACTTTTGAGTCTTTAAAGAATAGACATTTGACTCTATAAGAACAAGACTTAATATACTAATAAATAATATTATTGGTTAAATTAAAAAGGTAACAGGTTATATGTAAAATTATAAATTACAAACTTTTAAATTAAGAAGACTAAAATCACAAAAGATAATGAAGAGGATAATTACAAGTGTTCTTACAAAGCCAAAAGTGTAAGGTCGATTATGATGACTTCATACTTAGTCTAGTTATTTGATGTCTTGAAACCGAAATGCAAAGACTTCTCAACAAACATTTCATTTGGTCCTTCAAGGACTATACTGACCACTACTTACTTTGGATTAGAAGAGTTGTCTGCATATAAGGTTCACCATTCACCTTCCAAGACACATTCACCATGTAAATTGTTGGTAAAATCTACTAAGCATTAGGCCTTTATAGGCCCCCTTGGCTCGTACCGAATAGCAAAATTTGATAACTCCACAAACCACAACAACATCCTTTTCGTGAGATCTAGTTTTTGCATAATATTTTGTATTGGGTAGTTGATTTTAACCACAACATTGTGGCTTTGGATGTAGGGTCGTAGTCTTCTTGCAGTAGTGACAAGAGAGAGAGATCCATTTTCTCCACCATTAAGTCGATTGTCGTCCATGTGAATAGATCGACACTATCAAATAAAACTTAGCCTATTGCTTTCTCTCCTTTGCACTTTTTCTACTCCTATATTTAGAGTTCATCCCTCTTATAAAGAAAACATTTTGGTTTCCCCAATCGGCTTCACCCTTGCATAATTGCCTATTATAGGATTGAGGTTGTCACCTTCTATGATTATGTCGATTACTCTTGCTCATTCGACATTGTTGATATTGAGCGGGGAAATGGGAACCACAGGCTCATAATGTAACATTCTTGAGTCGTCTTTTAGTCACAATGGACTGTGATAATATTCTCGAACAAGGACAAAAGCTTCATAAAGAGATGAGGGGTGCACATCACGACACCCAACGAGTTAAGTAATGGTCGACCCAACAAGATATTATAAGGCTTGCTTGCATCTATTACCAAGTATCAATAGGTATGGTTTTTGTCAAACTACCTTATCCAAAGGTGGTATAGAGGTCGATATAGCCTTTGGTGGACACCGTTTCTCCATAAAAGTTGAACATGGGTTCATCATAAGGGGTCATTACTTCTTCTAACAACTCTAAATTCTTGTAGGTCTTACAATAGAGTATAATTATTGTAATGAACTACCCTGATCAACTAGGAGTTTTTTAACATCAAGATTCTCCACTTCAACTATTATGACCATAGGGTCATCTTGATCCAGATCTACCCCCTGAAAGTCAACATCAGTGAACTGTTAAGATTTAAAACACAGAAAATATATTTCTAAAGGGCTTAATGGACCCTCTTCATGTTATATTATTTATATAGATAAAGAGTTGATGCAATAGGGAGATGGAAGGTCAAGAAACTGTCCTAGACTGCTAGGTACAATGATTATAGATAACCCTACACACTACTCCCTACTTTAGTCTTACTGACTACTCTAACATAGGTAGACTTAGTAATTATTCTACCATTAAGATACACACAACTCACACACACTAACCAATAATTCTAACACTCCCTCTCAAGCTGGAGCATACAAATTGTATGAACCAAGCTTGAAATAGATAAACTCGATTTTGACTAGATGAATTTTCTTCAAGAGTGTGAGGTAGCGTGTTATCACATGTCAACGAACAACTAATAACATCTTGTGAAACTTCAACTTCAAGAGTGGATGACGGAGAGTAATGGTGGACAATGACAATCTGCAAGGACAAAATCCCTCATCACGTAAGGATGGGGCCTATAGTGGCTAAATGCGACAAAACTGCAAGGACTGTCATCTTTGAGACTGATGGGTGATCGGGCCTGTAGTGGTTGAAAGCTACAAATCTACAGGGACAACCATACTTATGTGACTTGAACTCCCCATCTCTAAGACTGATGGGTGATGGGGCCTGTAGTGGCTGAAAGCTACAAATCTACAGGGACTACCATACTTATGTGGCTTGGACTGCCATACTTGACTTACAGTGTCTTGGAAACATACTCCCCCTCATTGTGAACGGTGGAAACAGTGAAATTGTTGACTGAAATTGGAAGCATCACAGTTGCTTTAGGTAAACACAGATAAATGAAGCCGACACAATAGGCAGCAAACAACAACAAACTGCAGAGACTAGATTTCCATCATTAACCGATGGGGAGCCTTCAATGGCTAACAACAAATCTGCAAGAAATAACTGTTCTGCAAAGGCTAATAGCAACAGAGGGACTACACTACCTTGCAGTGGCTTAAACTTTCTCCCCCTCACGATTGAACGACATGAACGTGAAGGTGGAAGAACGGGTGAGAATCGATCCGTATGAGGGTTTGGACAAATCTGAAACCCATAACTTCAAAAGATTCAAATCAGCGGACGGTCTCAAAGAACAACTCCACATGAGCGGTTACATCACGACATTTGCAGTGCAAAGAGAGGTTGGAGGTCCAAAGTTCTTTGTTGGACAACTCCCAAATGGTGGTACTTAGCACTGTATCACAAGAAATACAGGCCAAACTTAGCCTAAGAAGAAAGTGACCAACGATCCAAGAAAGAACTGACGCATTTGCCTCTAGAGTGGTCGTGGCGGCACGTGAATGAGAGGTAGCCATCGGAACAGGCGTGGTTGGCCGTCGCTCGAAGTGACGATCCAGATCTGCTGGTCACCGGTCGAACCTGGACGGTGGTTGCCGACGGCGGACGGTGGCCAGCGATGGTTGACAGTAGAGATTGATTGGGTCGCGGCTGGCGGAGAAAAACATGAACTTGGCTGGGGCAACTGCAGGACTGTCCACTAAAACACAAAGGCTGAAAGACTAAACTTTTAGGGGGCCGCTAGCGGCCATGGCAGCCGATCGGCGACGAACAGGAAAGGCAACCAGTAGAGGATCAGAGAACCTGCTCTGATACCATGTTAAGATTTAAAACAGAGAAAATATATTTCTAAAGGGCTTAATGGACCCTTCACGTTCTATTATTTATATAGATAAAGAGTTGATACAATAGGGAGATGGAAGGTCAAGAAACTGTCCTAGACTGCTAGGTACAATGATTATAGATAACCCTACACATTACTCCCTACTTTAGTCTTACTGACTACTCTAACATAGGTAGACTTAGTAATTATTCTACCATTAAGATACACACAACTCACACACACTAACCAATAATTCTAACATGAATGTAATAGGAGAAATCTTCTTTCTTAAAAAGCTTTGGGATATTGCATTCATTAACTGTACGACCCTCATATGTCTCTTTTTGGTTGAAGATGAGGTTCTATCTCCAGCGAACCCTCCAAACATATTATTAATTGTGCCCCTCAAAGGAGGCCTAAAACCGAAAATTTTGTCCCCAGGTTGGGTCAATTCTTCTTTCTTCTCTTCCTTTTCTCTATCTCATTGACCCTCTCTTCAATCGTCGGGTCTTCGATACCTGAAATCTGAACTTTCTGCATCTTTGTGCCTTACAAATCGTATAAGGTGGCTGACCCATATTAACTCTTCAACCTTATCCTTGAGCGGAGCACAATCATCCGTGGTATGACCATTGTTGTAATGATACTTACAATATTTGTTCATGTCAGCGTTCAACAGGTTTTGAGATTTCTTGGGTGGTGGTATGAGGTATGCGTGCAATGCCTCATCCAACACATTTATCTAAGGCGTTTAAGGGCGTGTAATGCGAGAACCAGGTAGGTTTGGGCTCCCTCTAACGGGAGCTACCCATCTGAGTTGGGTCAAGTTCAACAACTTTCTTTTCAGTTGGCATGGTCTCTACTTTTATGTTGTTTCAATACCTTCTTACTTCTTCTAGCCGCATGAAGTTGGTAGCCTGATGCCTTAGCTCATCCATACTCGTAGGCAGAGGTCATACACAACTTGTTCGCAAAGGGACTCGACCTTAATGTTGCGATCATATAATGGAGAACCACTTTGGTGTTTAGCTTCTTGATCTTCAGAGCCACTTTAGTAAACATTTCAATAAAGGTTCGTAGAGATTCCTCTTCTCTTGCCTAACAATTAGGAGTGTGAGAGAGTAAGGTGACGATGTCAGCTCATGGCAAACTATGTTGTAAACACTAACGCCAACGTATCAAAACAATCGATGAAATATGGGGGAGACGAGTGAACCGCTCTAAGATCGACCCTTTAAAGTTTTGGCAAAAGCTTTACACATAAAGGCATTGTCAGCCGAGTATAGAATAACTTTAGTGGTATAGTTGACAATATGCTCATCTGGGTTGAAGCTACCACCATATTAGTCTAGGGTAAGAGCCTTCCACTGCTTAGGAAAGGGGTATAAGTTATATTGTCTATAAAAGGATGTTGACGACTCCCTCCTACTATTGAGGAATTATGTGTCTTAGGAGTAAGGTTGTACTTGCTTTCTTCTTCAGTTCCACGGATAGGGCCAGTGCGAGATGAGGTTTCCTACACCGAATTTATGTTATCAAGGGTTTCCTTTTTCTTTCCCTTGTCAATTGTTCCTTCAACTTCGACCCTCCATTCAACTTGACATTCTCTTGCCTCAAGACACCCATCTCCTCAACGCTTCTTTTCTTAAACTCAATAAACTCCAACTACATCTTCACTTTGGCTTCTATGATTAAAACTATGTCAGGCGATAAGGGTTCTTCTTTCCTTGTTCCAATCATTTTGCTTTTTTAGATACCATAAACGCTTTCTTAATGGAATAAAAGTTGGTCCCACATTAGGCGCCAATTATTCTTACATAGTCGAAAGTGTGTCATTTAAATACTTCAAGGTCACTCCAAACACTTCAAGTCTTTTAGTCTTTATTCTCCAAGATACTTGTCCTTCTTGAGCTAGGTAGGTGTTGTGCCTTCAAAAGACAATTCGACGTCCTCATCAGCCTAGTGTGTCAATAAGTAATAAATGTAGTAATTAATGAACGTTATTAACATACCTCATAAGATGGGTTATTTATACCACTGTTCATGGACTCTTACCTAAATAAGTTTGGAACTAGTGGTCCAAATACTAGTTAGCTTATGAATTATCGTGGTTAACCTTGGACTATTGTGAGTAGGTGGCTTGTGTGATGTTATGCTGAATGAATAGGGAAATGTTAAATAAATGTCAACTTAGTAGTCTGACATGTTTTTGGCCAAGCATGGGATCTATATTGATACCCATCTCATTAAGATTTAGGTTAAAACTCTCGGATAATCCTCATATTTGTATTAGAATCTCAATTCGGTCATCAAGTTTCAAGTTATCTCAATTGGGTCATCACTTTTTAAAATGTGTAATAAACAGGTCATTTATGTTAAATAGACAAAAAAGGCGTCAAAATGTGGTTATATGGTGCAAATGATGTGGATGAGTTTATTACGTGAAAATGGGGTTTAAATTATGATGTGGAATTGAGGTTTAATTTATGATGTGGCATTATTTAATTTGATATTGAGGTTAGGAAAAAATAAGGATAGGGATTTGGTGCAGCATGGCCTCTTTTCGTGGTGTGTTGGTGCTGGAGAAGGCTTCGTGAGGAATCAAATGATGAACAGGCTCACGTTTTGGTTTTTTCTTCGCGGTGTCCCTTTGGTTCACGTTTTGGGTTCTTTTCCTTGTAGGTATTGATCGCGAATGAAGGTGCGAAGTGGATCGTGGTAGTGCGAGGTTGTTTTGGATTTAGGTTTTGTAGATGATAGGTTTTTTATTCTCGATGAACTCACAATTGGGCTTTGTCGATTACGGATGAACGAACTTGAGTAGTTTGTGGTGGCACGATTTTGGATTATAATGAAGTTAGTGGTGGTTTCACGTGAAGATACGATGAAGGATTTTTTGGTTGATTCTTTGATTGTAGGTGTGATACACTAGCTTATGGAGGTGTGCCGAAGGAGAAGACGCGTTCACAATCTGGGTTCTATGATTTGGATCTTTTTGTAGGTTCCATGGAGGTGTTGTGTTTCGTAATGAGATTGGGAGTTTAAGTGGTTCGAATTCGTATATCTATCTCTGAAGGTTTTCAACAATGGTGATTCTAACGGTGGTTGCGTGAGGAGAGAGATGCAAGCAACACATGGAGGCGAGATTGTTGCGGAGGAGATGATGAAACTCGCGATTTTAGGATTCTTTTTATGTGCGATGAAAGGTTAAAATTTGCTCCTGCGATGATTTTCGGTGACGACACATGGCAGAAGATGATGGCTAGAGGAATTAGGGTTTTTGAGGTTGAAGATGATGACTTGGTGGGTGTATGACAAATATGAAGATAAAGAAAATGTTCTGAAATAAATTAATTACACAAAATAAATTATATACAAATTTCACGAATTAAATAAATAACAATCCACAAAATAAATTAAATACGAATTCCACATAATAAACTCATCCATATGATCAGTCAGTCTTGTAACTTGATGACAAAATTGAGATTATAGTATAAATATGAGAAAAATCCAAAAATTTTATTCTAAGATTTAATTAAATAAAAATAAAAATAATTAAAGTAGTAGTTATAAAATGAATGAAATTTCCAACCTGAACATTAGCACAATGAAAAATTATTTCAAAAGAAAAAAACAACAACACAATAAACAAGAAATCAAGGGAGAGGAATAGTTATAAAATACTAAACTTCGTGAAAATTTTGAGTTTTAGCAAAAAGTTTATAAAAAAAAATTAAATTTATTATATCTACAAGTGGTTAGAAGGTTTAATTATACCTATATGAAAAAAGAAATACATGATATTTCGGCACACCAATTTTTACTTTAGAATAAAGCCTGTTATTTGATCAGTCTCTCCTATAATAATATTATTTATCATATTGTTAAGTTACTTATATTCAAGTTGTCTTCCAATTTGGTCTACCCCTACAATCAAGACACTTCGTAATAGATTTTTCCTTATTAAGTTAAATAATTTAATTACTTAATCCAATCTTAGATTGAGTTTTTTTTTAATCAAATTCAAACTTATCTTAGCTAACAATTTTATTTTTTTTTATGAATTGAATGAGAAATTATGTGTGTAACCTCAGACTTAACCCAACTAAAATCATTATAAAAACACGTAATGTGGGACAAACTAATTAGTTTTTAATTTTTTTGTTTAGAAATTTAATTTGTAGCTATATTTTTTTTATTTATACTTACTACATCTGTTTAGAAAATGTTATTAAAAAGTATTAAAATTAGTGTTAAAAATTTAAAATTTTAATACATAAAATTCAAAAATCGTCACCCAATTGATCTACTGCGATTATTGGTGAATTGTGTTAAATTAAGTCTAATAAAACTATATAGAAATATGACTTAGTTTATTTATTTTTTATTGAACTTACTTAAACTCAACTCATCCCTAACTTTACACCCAAATCAAATTACATTATGTTAATAAGGATGAAATGTCATGTGATTTGTGATTTATAGTAACCATTTAGTAGAATTTCTTATACATGTTGTCTTATATAAAACAATCCAATCCTTTGGCTACTAGCATGATTTTAAAGGATCATGATATTTAACAATATTGTTTTAATAATTTTTAACAATAAAATATATATTTTTATTTTTATTTATCTGTTTGAATTTATTTTAAAAACAATATTTAAAACGAACCGATAATCAACTATATCACATACATGTTATCATAAAATTATCAAACAATAGTTGATAAAGAAAAACATTTTCCAATTTTAAATACTCACCGACCTCATATAGACATTGATTTTTGTCTGTCTTTAAAAGTGACCATCATCACACGTCACCTTGTGTCGCCTTGTGGCTTATGATCTCATCATGGAAGATTGATGTATTTTTCAGAAAATATATCAGACTTTAAATTAGCATAAAAGGGTTCATACATTCTTCGCTCATAAATAATTGCATCCACTCTTACATACTCTTTGAATTTTGAATGCACTTCATACATATTCCAAATAAAATAGAGAAAACAATAATAATTTAGTTATTTATTAAAAAAATATTATAATAAAATTTGCTATTTATTAAATAGTAAATTTTAAATTTAATTTAATTTTACAAAATCGATTATAAAACAAAATTTATACTTATATAATTTAATGTGAATAGGAATGACAACGAGTGGGGTCAAGTACGAATAATGTCTACTCGCAATTCGACCTGACAAAAAAAACTCATCCGTTGTTCGATTCGCTACCGGTACATATATCCGTTTAAAAAATATTCGTAGGTATTTTAAAACCCATGAATATTCGTAGGTACTCGCAGATACCCATGAATATTTAAAAAAAATATTTTTTTATAAATAATTAAAATAAAATTACAAAAATATATAAAATATAATATAAATTAAAATTTAATTTTAATTAAATTTAATCTTATAAAATATAAATTAAAGTTAATTTTAATTAAATTTAATTTAATAAAAAAAATAAAATTTTTATTTTTATTTTTTGTCGATAGTAAATATCCGCGAGTACGGATAGTATAATATCTGCACCCGATCTATTTATAAGGAGATACTAAAAGACCCATTACCTGTGAATCGCGAATAGTAAATATCTGTAAGTATCAACTATCCGTCGCAGATTTTATCTATGGATATCCATGAACACATTTTTTTTGTCATTTCTAACTGTAAAAGGGACTTATGAGAATGCAGTAACATTTTTCTTTCTAACCAAAACCAAAAGCAAGCCTTGAACAATTCATGAGATGGTTTAGGATATTAAATTGCAGTGGCTAATAGATATAACGTAGTCAATAAGGAAGGATTCAAATTTGATATATTAGGTACGTAACTTAGCCTTACTTCTACCACGTGATTTGAAGTTCAAACATTGAATTTACTTTCGTGCTTGTTTTGCCGTTTACGAAGTCTTGTGAGTTTTTCCTCTTGCAATATATACAAACACTAGCAACCCTATTTTCTACTTAGAACATGGATTTAGTAGTTCAAGAACTTTTCAAAAGTCGTAGCTCGAAACAAATCAGCATCGTGTATAAAACATCGAGTGCAGTCCTATTGGGACAAGTTAACAGCTTCATATAATTATATTTTTTTCCTTTTCCTTCTACTTCCCCCGTGAACAAAATGGACGCTTTTTAATCGGCGGGAGATAGTTTACAAAAACATACCTTTAACTCGGTAGATACTATATGTCAAATTACTGTATATAACTGTGTTAATTTGATTTTATAATTTTGGTTTTTTAGAATTAAGTTAATCTAACATAATTTTTTAATATAGTATCAAAGTTTATGTTAGGTTAAACTCATTTGAAGGTTCCTATTTTCGTGGAGTTGTTCTAGTTACATCTCCATCTTTTAAGTTTTGCCAATTAAGTTCTTAATATTGAAAAATTGAATCAGTTAGATCCCTGTCGTTAAATCAACTTAACGGGGTTAAGTTTTTGTTTACCTGTGAGGGTGACGTAGATAATTTTGGAGACATGACATGCACATACCCTTATACGTGGCTTTTTATTAATGAAACCTTTATACATGACATTTTCTAAATGAAACATTAGGGTTAATTGAAATTTGAAATGAGAAGAGAAAAATTGAAGCTTCAAATTGGCAGTCAACCATGGAAGCATCTTCATTCTTCATTCATCATCAAGTCCAGATTCACCTGCAAACAGAAACCAACCTAGAATCGCGCCTCCGCAGCAACAACCAAAAATCACCATCTTCATCATGAACCAAAAGATGTGAAGCTCCTCGCATGGTCGTCATCTCATTCGCACAACCTACATCAGAAATCGGGACCAGAGAAAAGCAAATTTGCGCAACAGCCAAGAACCCCAAATTAAGCCCTGCGAAAACCCTAAGCGCAAATTTCATCTACCCCATTTCTCCATCTCGCGCCACTCAAACCTTCATCCAATAACCATGGCAACCAATCAAACCAGAATCGTGTCACCCAGGAAACCACCAACACTAGTCCAATTCACTAAAGCCATGGCAGAACGCGAGCAGCCGCTGTAGAAGAAAGAAAGTGTTTTCCCCTTGCCAATATGAAACCCTAATTGATGAAACCCTTGCACAAACTGCTTCAGATTTTCTCTGCCATGGGCTTTAGTCTTTATCTGTTGGTAACTGCACAGACCTTGATGGTATGAGGTTGATTGAAATTGCCAGAGGGTGTTCCAGGCTAGTTAGCATCGCCGCGAGAATCGCGAACTCCTTGCATCGTCGCGAGACCATGCCGTGAGAGCTCCAACGCCTTTGTTTCTCCTCTTCGAGCAATTGCGAGAATCATAAAATGTTTTAGAAAAACCCCAATTTTTAAAATGTTCTTTTAGGAAAATGCCACGTGATTAATAAAAACCACGTATAACGCTCTCTGCAAGCCACGTCTGAAATTACATCCACGTCGTCATCAAAAACTTAACGGGGTGAAGTTGATTTAACGGCGGAGGCTCAATTGAGTCAATTATTCAATAAAAATGATCAAATTGACAAAAATGAAAAGACAGGGATGGAACTGGGAAAACCCCACATAAATTGGGACCTCCGAAGGGGTTTAACAAAGTTTGTTAGATTTATTGCATCACCTACGAATCATTCCCAAATATTGATTTCTATACACCGTATGTCAATGTTTCGACATGAAAAAATGTATTAAAATTTTTATTTTAGTCAATTTTATAAAGTTGAATTAATACTAAAGTTTATTCTTAATAAATTAAACTATAAAAAGGAGTGAAACATTGTGAATTCAAAATGAAGTATTTTGGTTTATATGTGTGAATTTTGATTTTATAAATTGATTTTGTAAGATTAACTTAGACTTAAATTCACTTCTTAGTATAATATTAAAATCCATTTTAAAAAAAATTATTTGATTTATAGTTTGAGAACCTCTCCCTCCTCCTCCTCCTTTTTTTTTAGAAAACTCTTCCTCAATCATCTAGATATCATCATCTTTTTCAATCATAACTAACAGTTCACACTTCTTCTTCCTCATTGAGAGAGCACAACAACAACCCTAACTTTCCTAAAGTCGACTAGCTTTTAGTGAGGCCTAATCACCATTTCCATCCTCACCAATATCTATCACTTTAGCCGATTTGGAGTCCTCTTAACAGGAACATGTTCGCATCAACAATGGCCATTGACTTCCATTGCCACACTCACCAGATAGAGTCTTTTTCCAAAATCTTCTTTGAAGTCCTTCAACGTCGAAGCTCAAATGTCTTGTTGTCTTTATCATTGATCCCATTACCAATAAAGTTGTAATCAAGTGATTGCCATTGCATCCTCTCATCTCCGGTGAGTTATGTTTTGTGTTGTCATTCACTACAAGACCTTCATCGAGTTGGACCTTCCTTTATCTAACACCACTTAAATGATGTACGTGAAGAACTCTACCAAAGCCCCTGGTCAATCTCTATTTTAGGTAGAGCGATTTTATGGGTGAAAGTCCTTTAAGGGAAAAGGCAAAGTCTAAAATGTATAGGAATTGATTATTTAAATTGCTTTGAAATAAAATTGACACTTGTAAAACATTTGGATGATTATGTGAAGTTTGATTTAATGATTTTTTTGAGGTTTTTAGTGTTTTGTGTTGCGTTTTGGAGATTGGTCTATTTGGTTGTTGATGAACTATAGAATGATGAAATATCTTATTGGTTAGATTTCATGAAATGTGCTTAATAAAAATTATATCAATGAGTATTGAAATTGTGTCAATGCATAATGGTGATGATGTTGAGATGGTTAAGGCTTTTAACTTGAATCTTGATATATAATAGATGAAAGAAAATAATTCCTAATAGAAGCGAAATGTGTATGAATTTTTTCTTATAGAAAGAGAGAAATAAAGCTCACGAGAACTTATATGTTAAGTTTTTTTATGGGATTCTTAAATCTATTATGACATTTTGTGATATGAGTGTGATTTATAATGTGTTTAAGATTTAATTCCTAATTTGGTATTCTAATTTAATTCAAATTTTCTAAAAGTAGATGATTGGTTGAAAATTAAAGGACCAACGAGTAGTCAAAAGGAACAAATTAGATGTCTTTAAAAAACCGAATGAATAAAATTTGATATTTTTTAAAAATTAAAGGACTAAATTTGGTGTTTTTAAAAACTAACAGACTAAATTGGAAAAACCAATAACCAAGGGTCATTTTGAAAATTTGAATGAAATTAGAGGCCGAATTAGGTCTTTGTTTAAAGAGCAAAATGTAAGACGATTGGTATTAGTGTTATTGTGCTGGTGAAACTTGAAAAAATTGAAAACTTATTATATCGAATATGAAATAATTGTTATGAGATTTTCATGACGGTGTTGCGATAAGATTAAATTGCTTTGGAATGTTGTACATGTAAAAGATTTTTGTAAAACTGGTGGACAATGTTTAAGTAAGCTTATTTAAATTGAATGTATAAGTAGAAATAGAAATATAATTAAGGGGCTTAGGTTATGGTTGAATCTATTTCTTCGCAAAGGTTAGGTTTTGAGTAGTTTGATGTATATGGATTGCTTTGTGATATCTAAATTGATTTGAGAATCATTGTAAGATAGTTTTTAATAGCTAAAAAGATTTAGAATGAATTTTATGCACTAGACTTTATAAGATTGGTAGATAATACTATTTAGTGTTCAAATGAATTTAAGTTGATTTTGTTATTGAATATGGCATGAGATGATTTGATAAGAATGTTTTATGTTATTGGAGTTTTGAAAATACAAAGATTTTAGAACCTAATTTGAAGTATTGATGCAGAACTGAATTCCAATAGCTATTTTCATGAGAAAACACTATTGCTTAGGGTGTCAAAGTGTATTGAAGGGGACTTTGGAGGGTGAGACTATCTTGACTCGACTAATATCTCACTCATATAAAGTATGATATCTAGGTGGTGTGAGTGGTCGTACTTAAGAAGCTACTGGAGTTAACCATGTCATGATTTGGTTGGGGACATTGGTTTTGAGTTTGAACATCACTAGAGGAATTGGGAGCAAACGTGAGAGGTGTATAGTTTTACAAGTCCATTCAATACATTAGTCTTCCAAAAGTAAAAGTCTAAATATGTTATGGTAGTTTGATGTTTAAAACTTAGCCAAATTTTTGTAAAAGATAATATGTATTTAAAATTGGAGTTTCTTCTTGTGAAAATTAGATTACCCTTACATTTTATGTATTTTTCTTGTTTTCTTTTCTTTTGTAATGATCATATATCCTATATATACGTGAACATATACAAAAGTTGATAATGACAATGACACCACATCTGAAAAGAGGAAATGAAAGGTTAGAATAGGAATATTGTAACAACGATAAATTGTAGTTTTGAAAAATTGTATTAAGTTTCTTAATTTATATTTTGAAGTAATCATGATTTTATATATATTTTAAGTATTTCATTAACTAGTATAAGAACGGTAAATGTGAAGATATTTTGAAATATTTTATTAAATATTACAAACACCATAAAATAATTATGTATTACTAAATGTTTTGTAAAATTTAAGAGTTGTTACATATTATGTCACGTGTTATCAAGTTAAGGTTAAATCATTCACAAATGTCTCTTTCTAACACGAGATTTAAATGTTTTGAAATGAAAAATATATATTAAATATACTACATTAACTAATTTTATAAGGTTAAATTAAATCTAAATTCAACTCTTAATACATTAAAACTTGAAAAGAAAAAAAAGTGAAGTGTTGCAATTTTAAAATGAAATATTTTGGTTTATGTTTATTGGGAGAAATTTTATTGAAAACAAATGTGTGATTTGAAACATGAGAGTTTTAGTTCATTCTTATTTGGTTTAATTTAAATTTTAGCGGTATAATAAAATTTAGATCAATCCGTTTGCATTTAACAATTTAATATAATATGTTTACATTAAAAAAATAAAAGTTGGCTTCAATAAAGGATGATAATTGCAAACAAATTTGCAAATAAAAGAAAAGTTATAGGCAATTTACTATTGAGTTTTTAATAAAATTAAATTATCTTAGTGAAAAAAAAAAAAACTTATAGAATGATAATGTTAAAAGTGTCTGATTCATTAATATTAAAAAAATATATTTGAGTCATTATAATTATGTCTAAAATGTTTAATAATTATCAATAAATTTTGGTGTAGAATTAAATACTTTTATAAATATATTATTTTTATTGTTCTTCTCCACACTTTTTTGAAGATGAATAGGATATTGGTTCACTAGAGAGAGGAATTGTGAGGGTTGGCTTGGCACGTTGTAACCGGATACATGATATTTGTAACCGAATACATGTGTTTTGTAATTTCTTCTAAAAGTTGTAACCGGATATATGTCATGGGAACCGAATACACCACACCATCTTCTTACTTCACTCTTTTTTCAATTGCTGCTTCAAGCTCCATGTTTGTCGTCCATGCACCCTTTTCTTCGTCATCTCAGCTCCAACCTGCAACAATACTAGTCAAAATCTGAAAGAAAGATTCTCAAATGAGAGGACATATACAGCTGGTATTATCATATGTATTAAGGATAAAAAAGCCATTTGTCTTCAATTCATCGCAAATCTTCTCAACACAGCGAATGATACAAAAAGGAAATATCCCACAAATCTCCTCAATTTATCGCTTGCAAATCCAAAAAAATGAACAACACTGTCTTTTGAATTTATCACTCGCAAATTCACATTAACAGTATAAATTAATTCCTAAAGTATATGATATATTGAATTGGAATTGGAATTATTCTTTGAGTACATAGGTAGATGAGATGTAATTTTACAGCAATATTTTTCAACGATAGTAATTTAAGGATTTTATTCCAACGTCCAGATTAAATATCTCTTTTCACTCTCTTTTTTATGCCTGAAAAACATAAATGAGCATTAATGAAGAATTTGTTTGTATTTAAAATCTTTTCTGACATTCAGCATATTAACTTTATTTCAACATGTATAATGATGTTCTTCATCTAAAAATACATTTTTTCTTCTATTTCAAATAATCGTTACAAAAAATCATATGACATTATATTATATATATATATATATATATATATATATATATATATATATATATATATATATATATATATATAATAATGAAATTATATCAGTGTAATTTTATAAACGTTATATTGATTAATATTTTTCTTTTAAATCATTATCTTTTAAATTCGCGCTTAAATTCAAATTTATTTTTACTTTATATAATATATAATCTAAAATTATCTTATCTCTCATTGATATTAAAATATAAATTATTTAATCTTATTATGGTTGTTGTTGGCAAAATTTCATATAAATTATCATGATTACGTAAAACATTATAGTGTAATAGATTTTATTGTTAAAGTCCACTTTTAATATAAAATTCATTTTAGCTAAAGATTATATTATTATAATTGATCTCAACTCCCACATTCTCCTCACTCCCTCATACATAGAGTTGCGACTTTTTCTATTGAAAATAATTACATAAATAGATAAATAAAAACATAAGTCAGAATAATTTAAACTTATATAAATTAGAGAGTTGAATATATTTTTAGTATTTGAATTTACATATAAAATTAGAGTTTATTCATTTTTTTAATTTTTTGATAAATTTTTATTTTGAAACTTAAAAAAATAAATAAATATAATTCTCCTAATTCATTTGTATTAAATTTTTCATCAAGTCATACACGCTTTTAGGATGAATTTTAAATTGTTTGTAATGTTTGGAGTTGTTTCAATACAAATATTAGCCTGAAACACTTTTTAATAAACTCAAAAAAAAAAAATAATTAATATCATTAACTTCAAAAGACTATACTTTTTCTTTTAAGTTTGAAGACAAAAATTATTAAAGTTTAAGATAGATACAAATTCAAATTTGACGTCAAGTTTAAGGATTAAAAATCTATTTAACCTAAATTATAATTAGATATAATATATTATGCATATTGATAACCATTTTAAGTTTAAGATTTCAATTTACCTTGATTCTTAACTTTTATGATGTTGTGTTTAGATGGCATAATTTAGAAGAGTAATTTATTTATTTAAAGAATTTAAAATTCTTTATACTAAAACAACTTGTTTGAATAAAAAAAAATAAAAGATTTTCAAATACCTTACAAGATATAAGAATTTCACTTATCTAAAATAATGCAACACTCAGGCAAACAATGGACATTATTTTATCAAGCCTAAAGTCGTGATAAGTTGAGTGAGGATAAAAGTTGAGATAAGTTAGCCCGTCTTGAAGTCTGAGATGAGTCTGTCTAGGCGAAGGTGAAGTCAAGTTGGTTCAGGCCAAATGTTGAGATGAGTCCGTCTTGCCAAAAGGTTGAGACAAGTTGGTTCGAATTGAAGGCTAAGACAAGTCATCCCATGTTCAGGGTCAAGATGAGTCAATTTAGGCCAAAGGTCGAGACAAGTTAGGTTTGAGATGAGTTAGCCCAAGCCGAAAATCAAGATGCGTTTTCCCAAATCCAAGGTTGAGACAAGTTGATTGGGCCAAAAATTGAGATAAGTAGGCTCGGGCCACAAGTTGATGTGAGTCTACCTAGGCTGATGGACGACACAAGGATGCCCAAGACGAAGGTTGAGACAAGTCGGTCGAGTTGATGGTTGAGCCGAGTTGACTTGAGTTAAAGGTCAAAATGAGTCAAATTGGATTAAAGATCGAGACAAGTCGACTCAAATCAAAGGTTGATATGAGTCACCCTGGGTCAATGAACGAGAAAATTCAATCACGGTCAAGGGTTGAAATGAGTCATCTTGGACCAATGTTCGAGTTGAGTCGACCCAAACCAAAGGTTGAGATGGGTTGGTATGGACCAATAGTCATGACTAGTCGACTTAGGTCAAAGGTTGAAATGAGTTGTCCTAAGCCGAGGATCTAGTTGAGTTGGCTCTGATCGTGGGTTGAACCAAATCGATCTAGGTCGATGGTCGATACGAGTCACATTGGGTAATGGATGAGACAAGTTAGTCAGGGTTAAGGGTCGAAACGAGTCATCTTGGACCAACGGTCGAGCTAAGTCAACCCAGTCAAAAGTTGAGACAAGTTAGTTTGGACCAATGATCATGACTAGTCAACTTGGGTCAAGGGTTAAGACGAGTTGTCTCAGACCGAGTGATGGAAGCTCCCTTGCAATTCAATCACGAACAGCCTCCAAGTCTAGAGATGGCAGCGGAATGAAGGAACAACGTGAAGCACGGAAGGTGTTTGATGAAGGCTTCAATGAAGGTGTGTGGAAGAAGCAAGGAATCTCAAGCTCCGAAAGCCTTCCAAGAGGGAAGGAAGCTAGAGGAGAGGGTGCAAAAATAGGCACATATGTTTGAACTCTGAAGAATGACTCTAGAGAAATCTCAACAGCATTTCATTAGTTTCAAAGTTGAAGTTTTACAAAGAGAAGAGTCCTCCTTTTATAGATGAAGGAGTGACTAAAAAACGTGCTAAGCAAGCTACTCTAAGTGTAAAAGAAGCTTGTTGAGGAAGCTATGCAGTTTGAGAGACTTGGGACACAAGGTACAACATGCCAGGTCAGCAATCCAAGTGAAGAAGAAGACTCTGCAGTGTCTAGCGGCGCCCTTGAGAGGGGGCGTTGGGGCGCCATCTGGCTTCCTTTTGTGATTCCTTGGTTGTCCTTCTTGGAAACCTTCCTTAGTTGTATGTACATGGTGTCTCCTTTTTATTAAAGGCCTACAAAATAATGTAAAGTTTATTTAGCAAAGAGAAAGAGGTGTTTAGTAATTAATACTCCATAAAAGTAAAGTAGTGAGTACTCCCTCTTCCTCTTGGATTCTCTTGGACATGGCTCTTGTTAAAGGACCTATGTTGATCTTGGATGGTCCTCCATCAGTCCCTCCCTCTTGAAAAAGATCTGACCTCAGATCTTGGGAATCCTGTTGGGCATCTCCTATGAAAGGAATTAAGTCACAAATGTTAAAAGTAGGACTGACGCCGTAACTTTCGCGAAGGTCTAACTGATATGCATTATCATTGATTTTCTTGACCACCTTGAAAGGTCCATCACCTCTTGGGCTTAATTTGGATTTACGTTGAGAAGGAAATCTATCTTTTCTCAAGTGAAGCCAAACTAAATCTCCTTCATTAAGAATTACTTATTTTCTCCTTTTGTTGTTGTATTCAAAATATTTTTGAGTTTGTTATTCAATATGGGTTTTAACCTTCTCATGCAACTTTTTGATAAATTCCGCTTTAGAAAGACCTTCCTTATGAAGAAAAGAAGATGATTCTGGAAGAGGAAGTAAATCAAGAGGTGTGAGAGGATTAAAACCATAAACAACCTCAAATGGAGAAAGTTTAGTAGCTTTGTGAACTACTCTATTATAAGCAAACTCTATATGAGGTAGGTCATCATCCCAATTTTTAATATTGCCCTTCATCATTACCCTTAATAGAGTGGATAGAGACCTATTTACTACTTCTGTTTGCCCATTAATTTGTGGGTGACATGTAGTAGAAAATAGTAGTTTAGTTCCTTGCTTGGCCCAAATTGTTTTCCAAAAGTAGCTAAGGAACTTAACATCTCTATCAGAAACTATAGTTTTGGGAAGGCCATGCAATTTAACGACTTCTTTAAAGAAGATTGTTGTTATATAGCCAGCATCATCTACTTTGTGGCAAGGTATGAAATGAGCCATTTTACTAAATCTATCAACCACCACAAAGATGGAATCAAACCCCTTTTGAGTTCTTGGGAGACCTAAGACAAAATCCATACTAATGTCTTCCCATGGGGTACTAGCTATTGGGAGAGGAAGGTAGAGTCCATGAGGCATGACCTTAGACTTAGCTTGTAAACAAGCTATGCAACTAGAACAATGCTTTTGGACATTTATTCTCATGTGTGGCCAATAAAATTTGCTTTTCAAAGTATGAAGTGTTTTATCAACTCCATAATGGCCGATGAGTCCTCCACCATGACTTTCCTTGATAAGAAGCTTTCGAATAGATCCTTGGGGTATGCATAATTTTCCTTTATTAAAAAGATACCCCTTAGAAATTGTGAATCCGTCGAATGGCTTCTTAAGACAAGATGCATAAGTGGATGCAAAGGTAGGGTTAGTGTCATAAAGTTGTTTGATGTCATCAAAACCTAGTATTTGTGAACCTAGAGTAACTAGTAATGCATGTCGTCTAGATAAAGCATCCGCAACAACATTAGTACTCCCTTTTTTATGTTTGATGACGTACTGAAACTGCTCAAGGTACTCAATCCACTTTGCATGTCGCTTGTTTAGCTTTCCTTGCCCTTTAATATACTTGAGAGATTCATGGTCAGTGTTGATAATAAACTCTCTAGACACCAAATAATGTTCCCAAGTTTTCAGTGCTCGAATAAGGGCATAAAGTTCTTTGTCATAGGTAGGATAGTTCAAAGTAGGTCCCTTAAGTTTTTCACTAAAATAAGCTATAGGGTGACCTTCTTGTATAAGCACAACTCCTATTCCTACCCCGGAAGCATCACATTATACTTGAAAGGCTTTAGAAAAAATAGGTAAATGTAGAATGGGTGCATGTGTTAAATTATGCTTTAAGGTCTCAAAGGCTAGACTTTGCTTTTCATCCCATTTGAATGGCACATCCTTTTTTAAAAGTTCATTTAGGGGAGCAATAGTAGAGAAATTTTCTACAAAACGTCTATAGAAACCTGCTAGACCTAGAAAACTTCTTACTTCTCCCACTGTTTTGAGGATAGGCCACTCTTGGATGGCTTTGATTTTGCTAGGATCAACATGTACACCTTCTTTCCCAACTTTGAAGCCCAGAAAAATAACACTCTCTTGAAAAAAGTTACATTTGTCAAAGTTGGCAAATAAATGGTGTTGTCTTAGCAAGATCAAGACTTTTCTAACATGAAGAAGATGTTCCTTAAGACCTTTGTTATAGATTAGAATATCATCAAAGTAGACTACAACAAAGCTGCCTATGTACTCCTGAAGGACATGATTCATTAGTCGCATGAAGGTACTAGGAGCATTGGTTAAGCCAAAAGGCATGACTAACCATTCATAGAGGCCAAATTTGGTCTTAAAAGCGATTTTCCATTCACCTCCTTCTTTAATTCTGATTTGATGATACCCACTTTTAAGATCAATTTTGGTGAACATGTTTTCTCCATGTAATTCATCTAACATATCATCCAATCTAGGAATAGGGTGCCTATACTTGACTGTATTGTTATTAATAGCCCTGCAATATGTACACATTCGCCAAGAACCATCTTTCTTAGGGACTAACAACATTGGCACCACACAAGGGCTAAGGCTCTTTTGTATCCACCCTTTTCCCAATAAATCATTAACTTGCTTCTCTATCTCTTTGGTTTTTGTGGGGTTAGTCCTATAAGNTGGCCTATTGGGAAGGCTGGCNCCAGGAATCAAATCAATTTGATGTTCAATTCCTCTAAGAGGTGGTAATCCACTTGGAACCTCTTTAGGAAATAAATCATCAAACTCTTTCAAAAGTTTTTGTAACCCCTTTGGATGAGAATCAAGTGGATGATTTATGGAAAGAAGTGCCTCCTTACAATAGAGAAGAAAGTGAGGTTGTCCAAGGAAAAGATTTTTAGAAGAGTGTGGTGGGACAACTTCATTGGTTGAGGCACATTCGACCAAACTCAACTTCTTGTCTTTGGAAACTTTGTTAGAGTGGAGCTTTTTTCACCATCAAACTTCTTCTTAAGTATTATTTGATCCTCTCGCACTTGTGATGGTGTAAGAGGGCTCAAGATAATCTTTTTGCCTTTATGTTGAATGGTTATCTTGTTGGTGACTCCATCATGCAAAGCTTGTTTGTCAAATTGCCAAGGGCATCCAAGTAAGATGTGACCCGCTTCCATTGGAACAATATCACAAATGATTTGATCTTCATACTTGCCTATGGAAATGGGAACACTTACTTGTTCCTTAACAATTATTCCTTCATCCTCTTTTATCCATTGAAGTTTGTAAGGGTTAGGATGAGGAGTAGGAGTTAAGCCTAGCTTTTCAACCATTCTAGAGCTACAACAATTACAACAAGAATCACTATCCACAATCATAGAACAAGTTTTATCAAGAACTTTGCAGCGAGTGTGGAATAGGTTTTCTCGTTGAGTCTGTTCTAACTCAACATGCTTTGCCTCAAGGAGTCTTCTAACCATGAGAAGATCTCCATCACAAGGTGGAGCTTCATGTTCCTCTTCAGATGAGGACAACTCAGATGCGCTAGAAGATGACTCCTCACTTGGACTCTCATGTTCAAGGATATAGGTTGACTTTTTGAAGTGACACTTAGTTGAATAGTGTCCTCTTGCTCCACATTTGAAACATCTAGTCTCCCTACCCTTGGTATCTCTAGGTGGCTCTCTTGAAGTCCTTTGTTCTTTTCCCTTATAGCTTTCTTTGTCTCTTCTTAGCTCTCTATCTTTGCCTTTGAGCTTTTCTTGTGGTCTTTCTCGGTCTCGCTCCTTTGTTTCCTCATATCTTGAAAAACTACCCTCCATCTTAAGATCTTTCCTATAGGATGATGTGGTAGGGTAGGTTCTTTTTGTGGAAGCTTTTATCCTATTTTGTTCTTCCACTCTCACGCATAGCTGTACAAAATCATTTAGATCTAAGTAAGGTAAGAGTTCTACCTTATCTCTAATCTCATAGTTTAATCCACTCTGAAATCTAGCTATGGTGAATCTCTGTTCCTCTTTGATCCCAGCTCTCAACATGAGTAACTCTAACTTTTGTCTGTATTCCTCAACACTCATGTTTCTTTGTTGAAGTAGATGAAGCTTGTCCATGACTTCTCTTGCATAGTAGGCCGGGACATGTCGCCTGTGTAAGGCTGCTTTCAGCTCATTCCAATATTGGATTGTGTAGTCGCCATGCATCCTTTGGTCTCTCATGATGGATGTCCATCAATAAAGGGCTGCACCTTGAAAGGTCAAGGTGGCTAAGGTCACTCTCCTCCTATCATCAATGTTGTAGCACTCAAAAATCTGTTCAACCTTCATTTCCCACTCAAAGTATTCTTCAACATTATCTCTACCATAGAAAGGGGAAGGTCAAGCTTAGGTTCCACAATATGGTCTCTATGGTTAGGATGACGCCTAGGAGGGCGTTGATAGTGATCATAAGGTTGGTAAGTATGGTTATTACTATGGTGGGAATGATCATCTTGATCATGATGTTGCCTATGAGAGCGATTTCCTTGTGTGTGCCCGCTTTGATTGATAGCAAGAGTGGCGACCATTTGCCTTAGCTCATTCAACTCAGTCTTGGCTCTTCTCGTAACTCTATGTTTGTGAAGTAGAGAAATTCTTTTCACAAAGAGTTGAAAGCCTTGCACAAGTATGAATCAAAATTTTGGAAAAGAGAATTTATTTGTTTTTGGTGAATGAATTCTACAGAGATTCTAAAGGTGAAGAAACCGAATAGCTCCAAGGAAGGAGAGGTGAGTCACAATGGACAGGCTTAGAAACCTTGTCCTTCCTTAGCCAGAGTGTCTCCTGACGTTTCTCACCCAAGTTTCTAGATAGAAGTCTTTCAAAACCCTAGAAACCAAACGAAGGTTTAACTAAATGAAACGCGCTCCTAAGTATCACGGAGACTTAAAACATAACAGGCAATCAAGCAAAGAAAGTAAATGAATGGCAATGGAAGACGATGATAAACGGCCCTATGTGAAAGTGCAAGTGACACTTGGAGCCCCTTGACACACTTTCACTCTAAGAAGTGGAAACTAACAATTACAATGTTGCTTAGTAGACTTGGAATTGCTTGAAAAGCATTTTCCCAAGTTACTTTAAGTTTGAAAAATGTAAAGAAAATTAAACTTCAAAGGTTCTGTGATACAAGGTTGTAAAATGGATAAAATGAACTACAATATGTATACAATGGTAGGCTACAAAATCTGAATGTATCCTTTCTCCGAAGTGTTTGAAAATTGTGGTGTGAAGAGTGGAGAAATGCTGCTGATTGCTGAAACAAGACTGCAGCTTAGAGAACAACCTTTGTGGCCAATTCTACAAGCTCTCCACTTCCTAGGATGCTACCCTCTTGAAGAGAAATTTTTGGAGCTAGAGCACCTCAGCAGAAGTCACACACCACTGCCAAACACCACCAAAACCGTGAAGAAGGAAAACGGTTGATGCACCAATAATTATTCACGTAAAAACATATTGGATTCAAGTGATATAAAGGCTGGAATAAAAGGAGGAACACAAAAGGAGCCTAGGGAATGATCTAGAACAGATTAATAAAGCAATAAAAGACTCAAAACATTGATTGAAATATGTGCAATGCAAGTGTTTAATGAAAATTTAAAACTGTTTGATGAAATGCCACAATGAACTGCAAAATTTGTATTCTCAAATTTTGGATTTGTAAAACTGGATTGCAGGGTTTTATTGCCTTTTCTGATTGGTTTACACCTGTATATGGATTTAATTGTGTTTGGAACAAGATCCCCAGCTTTTGTCAATCCAATTTACAATTTGAAACTGAAATGATGGATGACAGCATATTATAGCAGCTGCAATGTGGAAAAGTGGCTGAAAAAGTGAAACAGCAATGGTGATTTTACAAGGCAGTGAGATAAATTGTTCAAAGACACTTCAAGCAACTGTATATCATCATAATAGATCTGTCCAAACACCTAGACAACAAAGAAGGTGATGGCATCAGAATATGACAAGTGCACTACCTAGAAATGAGTAAAATTTGGTGATGCAGCAATTCAATATGACCTTGGCTCAAAATTTACCATATGAACAGTAACAAACCAATTTCAATTCACCAAAAATGACTCCAAAAGCAATGAAAGTGATCCAAAACATTAAGGATCTCAAAATGAGGTATACATTTGCATATTTCAAGCAAAAATGATGGTTTAAATTGTGAATTGATGTTGTGGCTGAGAAAAGAGCAAATAGACCATACCAGCAAGTTTTAAATGGTCAATGAAACATGTTCAAACAGTTGTTATGCACAGAAACAAGCATAAACTCAAAATCACCTATTGAGGTGCCAAAATATGTTGTAAAATGGAGTAAACAACAGCAGATTTGAGAAAATATGCAGTGAATCAAAGCTGGCTGGATCAATCAACATATAAAAATGGTCCTATACCTAGATTTATCTTAGAAAAGATGAGCAAGGAGAAATTAAATTGGCCTAAGACAGTCAAGGATAGTGGCACGGTGCTAAGCCAGCAAAAGAAAAATTACTGCAACAAGACAGTCTCGGTAAAACAGATTTGGCTGCAACTCAAACATGGTTTTTGAGATTCAGTGATGACTGGTGGTTGGTAACACCTCAAACATGCATAATTCCATCAATCAAACTTGTCTCAAATAGGAAACAATGCATCTGGACATGAAAAAAAAATTGATGCATGTGATGAGTGCAGAGATGAATCAAAGTCGAATATGAAACTAAAGGTGAAGCACTCAACCACACGTATTGCAATTCAATGATGGATATTGACTGGAATCACTCGAGACACATTCCAAAACAGATAACAAACTTACTCAAAACATAACACACCAAAATTCTGCACCAGAACAGATTTCACCATAGTAACCCGAGAATTGTAGTTTCTACAGAAATTTGGAATTTAAAAACGGTGTGCACTAAATCAGATGTTAATGCATTTCATGAACAACATACGTCTAGCAACTCACACAACAACGAAACGAAAATTTTTTTGAAAGTTGAAACGGAAAAACTATGCGACAGTAAAAGCAATGCAATAACAATGCACAGGACAGAGACAAACTGAAATGAGAATCAAGCGGAATTGAAAGAAAATTTAAAGGAAGCACCAATTAAAATGAAGGAATAAAAGCTATAGAACAGTGAAATGGATCAAACATTCACAGGACAGCAGAATAAACCGAAGCAAAGATTGAAAAAAAAATTTGAACGCATGGAACAGTACATGACCGAGAAACAGAGGAATGAAGTAAAGTTATCACTTAGCTCTTGAAGCGTGACTTGAACTGCTGGCTCTTGATGCCAAATGATGGAAGCTCCCTTGCAGTTCAATCACGAACAACCTCCAAGTCCAGAGATGGCAGCGAAATGAAGGAACAACGTGAAGCACGGAAGGTGTTTGATGAAGGCTTCAATGAAGGTGTGTGGAAGAAGCAAGGAATCTCAAGCTCCAAAAGCTTTCCAAGAGGGAAGGAAGCTAGAGGAGAAGGTGCAGAATAGGCACATCTGTTTGAACTCTGAAGAATGACTCTGGATAAATCTCAACAGCATTTCATTAGTTTCAAAGTTGAAGTTTTACAAAGAGAAAAGTCCTCCTTTTATAGATGAAGGAGTGACTCAAAAACGTGCTAAGCAAGCTACTCTAAGTGTAAAAGAAGCTTGCTGAGGAAGCTATGCAGTTTGAAAGACTTGGGACGCAAGGTACAGCATGTCAGGTCAGCAATCCAAGTGAAGAAGAAGACTCTGCAGTATCTGGCGCTGGGGCGCCCTTGAGAGGGGGCGTTGGGGTGCCATCTGGCTTCCTTTTGTGATTCCTTGGTTGTCCTTCTTGGCAGGCTTCCTTAGCTGTATGTGCATGGTGTCTCCTCTTTATTAAAGGCCTACAAAACAATGTAAAGTTTATTTAGCAAAGAGAAAGAGGTGTTTAGTAATTAATACTCCATAAAAGTAAAGTAGTGAGTACTCCCTCTTCCTCTTGGATTCTCTTGGACATGGCTCTTGTTAAAGGACCTATGTTGATCTTGGATGGTCCTCCATCACCGAGGGTTGAGTTGAGTTGGCTCAAATCGTGGGTTGAACCTAGTCTATTTAGGCCAATGGTCGAGTTGAGCCGATCTAGGCCAATAGTCGAACCTTAGTTGATGGTCTATACAAGTCCACCCGAGATGAAGGTAGGTCGATGATCGAGTCGAGTCAACACATGTCAAAGGTTGAGCCAAGTCGGCTTGATCTAAAGGTCCAAACGAGTTGGCTAAGGAAAAAGGTAGAGTAAAGTCGACCTTAACCGAATATCGAGACAAATTAATTCAAGTTAAAGGTCAAGATAAATTGGTTTAGACTAAAAGTCAAGATGAGTCATCTAAATCTATTTAACCCTTAAAAGTATAAGTTCTTCTTTAGTTCATTATACAACTTACCCAAATTCATTTTTTTAATTATATAAGGTAGTTATTAAGAGAAAACATTAGATTTTTTACAAATTGATCCTTTATTTAAATGTCTAAATTTACACATAAAGTGATATATCATCTAATACTTACATTGTAGTTAAATATCTACCATCCATTTAAACACACACACACATATTTATATTTATATATATATATATATATATATATATATATATATATATATATATATATATATATATATATATATAAATGTTTTTGTGTGTGACTATGATGTTCCCTCAAGAACCTATCCACTTATATGTTATTGTATGAGATGTTCCTTTCTTGCTCCTAGGTCTAAGTTATTGATGATAAACCAATGAAGATTGTTCTAATATTTCGCTTGTAAAAGGATATTGATGCCACACTCAAGAAATATGATGAGGTGAGTGATAAGTCATGGGCTTAATCACTACAAGTTACATTGACATGATCAAAATTGAGGTTCTTATAACTCATAACTCCATAAACTCTCATGAAAAGAAAACTCAATTTTCTAATAGAATTCATATATATCATTTGTATTACAAGTGTATCCTTTTATGGGATGAATTAGACATGACCCTCTATATTCTAAATTAATTCTCGATAACTAATATTTGATGTCAGTTGATGTTGCATTTAATTCTCATTATATGAATTATTATTTCCTATATTTTATTAAAAGATAAAAATTACAAAGAAAACACAAAAGACCCTTCAAGATCATACCATTCCATCCTTTTTTTAGTACATTTCTCCTTGAATGTCATGATTACACTTCTCCAAATAAAAACATATAATACCAGGATCAAAGATCATCATTTTATTATCTTTCCAATTTTGAATTGGAATCCATGCATACACTATTAATTGATTTAAGCCAAATAATAGATTGTTGCAACATCTCACTTAAAACTCACCACTTTTTTTTGTTTGTTTACAGGTCCAAAATGTCTTAAATTGAAAAGATTCGCAAGTCCAAAATTTCTACAAAAGTCCTATGGGTCAGGATCACTGTATTTTTTTTTAACATGAAAAAATATTGTTGTTTTTAAATATATTATTGGACATATAAGGCAAAATTAGTATGAAAACAAAAAATTTAGCTCGAACTGACCTTCGGTCCAAACCCGCCCATCTCGACCATTATCTTGGGTTAGCCTATATCGACCTTCTGCTTAGGCCTACCCATCACAACCTTCAGCCCGAGCTTACCCACCTCAACCTTCGACTTAGGATGACCAATTTCGACCTTCAGCCCACAATGACCTTATCTCGACCATCGGCCAGGAACGATTGATCTCGACCTTTGACCCAGAACAAACCATCTCGACTTTCAACTCGAGACAACTCATGTTGCAACTTTCAACTAAGGTCTGGAGTCTTGGCATTTGGAACGAGCTTATATTTTTCAACCTTCGACATGGGAGAACCTGTCTCAATCTCCAGACTTAGACGAACCATCTCAACCTTCGACTTAAGTTGGTCTGTCTGGGCCTTCAATGCAGGAGGAATCATCTCAACCTTTGGCCTGACAAATCTGTCTCAACCTTCGGCTAGGGCGGAGCCAGATTGGTGCATCATAGCCTTCGAACCGAGATGGCCCATCTCAAATTTAAACCAAAGACAACCCATCTCGTCATTCAACTTGAAAGGGTATGTCTCGACCATCGGGTAGGGTCAGTCTATCTCGACCTTCAAACCAAGACAACTTATCTCTACTTTCAACAAATCTCAACCATCGGTCCAACAGGCTCGTCTCGACATTCGGCCCAAACAGGTCTGCCTCTACCTTTGACCTGGAATGGTCTATCTCAACTTTCAGCATAGGTCGACCTTTCTCAACCTTCGGATCAAGAGGACTCGTCTCAACTCTCAACCTAGGATAACACATCTCGACCTTTATCCTAGGATGATACATCTCGACATTCAACCTGGTACAATGCTAGGATACAAACACAGTCTCACATCAAATAAAACAAGAGATGGGCATGAGTTTATATACACATATGATACCTCCCTTTTTAAGAGACCTTTTAGAGTGGTACCAAAAGCAAACCCTGAGGGTTGGGTCTAGAATGAATAATATCTTACCATTGTGGAGACTTATGTATGTGTTGGCTCTCCTTACATATATCTTGTCTCGACCTTCAGTCTTGGACTACCCGTCTCGGCCTTTGACCCTAGATGACACAACACGAACTTCAACCCGTCTCTACCTTCAGTTCGGGGACGTCCATCTTAACCTTCGGTCCCAAATGACCCACCTCAAACTTTGACCTTGAATGACTCATCTCGATCTTCGATTTGAGACAGTTTATGTCGACCTTCGGCCCAACCAACCCATCACGACCTTCAATCTAAGTTTGTTTGCGTCGACCTTCGACCTTAGTCGTCTGGTCTTGACCTTTAGCCTTTGCGGAGTCGTTTCTATCTTATGCCTAAGATGACACTTCTCAAAATTTGACTTGAAACAGTCCATTTCAACCTTTGTCGCAACTTGTCAATCTCGACCTTCGACCTAAGGTTGCCGATCTTACTGCAGCTCAGGTTAGTCCGTCTTGATATCTGACTTGAGACATCATGTTTCAAATTTTTACCTAAAACAACATGTTTTGACATTCGACTTAAAATTGGTTGACTCGAACTTTGATCCAAACTTAAGATATTAATTTTAAAAATTAATTAAAATTTTAAAGTAAAATCAAACCTAATTTAATCTTAACCCTAACTACCTTGAGAAAAAAACTTTAAGGATTAAGATTTTTTTTTTCTTTCTCATTTGATTATAGCACTTAAATCAAAGCTTATTTACATATGGACTTAAACTTTTCTATAATTGTCAACTCTAATAAAATCTGACAAATAACTTAAATGGTTTATTGAGTAGATATTTTTAACCTGACTCATCAAATGCTTGATTAATCTTACTCTTTTAATCGAACAAAAAGACACCTTAGTAGAAATTTATAGCATTTCAATACTCTTTTGTTTATCAATTGTTATTTCTTTCAAAGTTAAAAAAAATTACAATAAATGTTTGTTGAATTAGAAACGAGACTTACAGGAGTTTGTAATTTTAATAAATTTCCATTACTGTTAAAGAGTGACTGTGAATATTGATTATGAATCTTTAAGCGAGAGAAACTCAAACTTTATAAGTTTATATTAATGACTTACACATATGTTCTTAAGAAGAGTAAATTAAGATAACTTGAACATAACTTTTATTAGAGTAAATATTCAGTTTTTATTATTGATTTAACTACATCTTCTTAATTATTTTTTGGATTTTGATGATAGATTAAGGAGTAAATATTGAAAATTTTCCATGTGCAGAGGAAATGGTAAAATACGCATTCATGGAAAAAACATTGGCAATATTACAATGTAAACAAACATTTATTTTTTATTTCTAAAATAAAGGTCAAATCTAAAAAAGTAGTTGCTTTTTTAGATAATTTTGTCATGAAGTCTAATAAAAAGTAGCTACTTTTTAGATCATTTTATAATGTTAAATGCACATTATTCATATTTTAAATCAAACTAAAAGGTTGCATGTTCTCATCTCTAAAATTGAAAATTTGAAAAAAAAAATTCCACTGTAATTATCTCCAATTCCCACCCTAGAATTGATAATAAGTTTCTACAAAAAGAATATCATTAATTATTTATACACAAACTTTGTTAACCACATTTTTACATTCATAAAGTTTGAACTTGAAATATTATTTAAAATATTAAAAGTTGATTTCATTCGATAAATAATATAACCAATCATATGTTGATATTATAATGAGCTAAAGTATAAATGAGTAAAATAAAATAGAAGAGAAAATAAAGGAATGTGATTAAGAAAAGGTATTATATAATTTTATTATTATATAATAAATAAGAATAAGTTATATGGGTAAGGGAAAAGTTACGACCCACCCACTTCCGAAAGTCGCGCGGTTTTTTCTCTTTGAAGTTTGAATGATCAATGGGGGCCACATTCACGCGCTTTGCCATGCTCTGTGGACCCCACCAAACCTATATATTTTCAAATGCCTTTTCTTTCCTTGAGTTTTCCTCTCATTTCCAAAAGTGTTTTCTATTATTCCACATTCTGTCACTCTCATCTTACTTTCTATTCTCCACGCGCCATCACCACCAATCAATTATCCATGCATCTTACAATCAAAATGAAATGAAAATACATTCCATAATTCAGGTTTAAATTCAATTTTAATTTATATTAATAAGCTTGATTTAAGTTTAAAAAAATATTTATTTTAGTCTCTTCAAAATTGCTAGTCATTTTTTTCTAGTCATTTTTTTCTAGATACGAGATAAATAAGCTTAATTTATATAAATAAGCTTGATTTAAGTTTAAAAAAATATTTATTTTAGTCTCTTCATGCTAGTCATTTTTTTTTCTAGATACGAGATAAATTTTGAGTGAACTTTATATTTATTTATATGTTGTAATTTATTTTTATCTTTAAAGTAAGATTTTTCAACTTATCCTCTTATAGTAAAGACATAGAAGATTAAACATGTGATAGAAATATTTAGACACAATTATATATTATTATATTTTTTTTATCTTTAATTAATTTGAAATTTTTAATTTTTTTTTCAAGTCAAATACTAAGTACGAGATTAAATATTTGTAAATGATTTACAACGATCCAATAACAAGTAACGAAAGAACCCAAAAGATTTCAATTAATTAAATTATGTTATCATAATAAAAATAAATTTTTAAACGTAACTCAATCTTAAAATATTTATACATAATTTATATAATTTAACTAGTCGAGTTGTCTTAGACTATGAATGATAATCAAATAAAAGATAACACAAAGTCCAAAAAATCTCATTATAAACTTTAATACTATATAAAAAAAGATAAACTTTATATCTAACTTTATATTTAACTTAATTCAATAAAAATAAGTGCAATTTAAATGCGTATATGGAAAACAAAAAGCCTTGCTGACAAGTTAATGTGTTGCTTAATACTACAAGCGTAATCATAAGAATAATAATAGGAACCGGTCTCTTGCGAAATCAATATTCACATTAACTCTTCAGTAACTCAGAATAAAAGAATAATATATAATATTTTAGTATCTGCATGGGTTGCAATGTGTTGCAAGTAAACTGTCGTGACTCGTTGTTACTGAACTTTTAATTTTCACAGTATCTTAAATTCAAAGAAAAAAAAAATGAAGCGGTTGTTGAAAGTGACAAGAGCCGTCACTTATTTGTCTGTTCTGAACTTGCAGCCAAACGACCATGTATCCTAAAACAACGTTACGCTCTTTCTGATGTTGTCTCATGTGAGGTCTCAGGTCAGTCTCTAACAAACCTTGGTTCTGTTCTGGACTCACACTACATCAATGTTATATAATATTTTGTATAAAATTTTAGCTTCTGATAGTATTTTCATAAAGTGAAATAAAAGATAAAAAAACTCCTTAATGTAACATTTCAGTTGTAAGAGTTTAATCTTATAAAATTAATAAAACAAATGGATTTCTCAACACTTATAAATATATTACAATACACTTATTTAAGATAAAATAACGATATGATAATAATTATATCTAAAAGAATTAAACTTAACTACTAGACTATCAAGAAGACATTTTGTAGGATCATTGTCTTCCATCAAAAATACTTCTATATTTATCCTTCATCTGCTCTCACCAATAAGGTGATCATCATAAAAGAAACAAACAACTCACCAAGAACAACAAAAGAGACAACAAGGTGAACTAGTGTTCAAAGAAAACCTCATAAATAATTTAATACATCACATATTAGTTCAACATTGAAACATTTAATAACTCATATAAACATATCATCATTTGACTATAGACTCAATTATCTGGATATGATGCTTTGACATAGACGTCAATGAAGGTGTGCACCATGGTAGTATTTATACTCTGCAGAGTTATAAACAAGAATAACTCGACCTACTTAATCTTCCACTCCTAAAACTTAAAATTCTAGAGTAAAGACCACCTATCATTCTCTCCACCACCACATTTATCATTCATCTCTATATGAGTTGAATGGTTGGTAGAATATAAGGATTTTTCCTTTCAGAAATTTCACTGTCAAGCATTCACCACAACTTACTCACACAAAACCTTTCCTTGAGGTTCTTGTCACACTTATCAATTATATATGTATTTGTGAGTTTTTCTTTAGTGTGTGTTAGATATATTATCTTTATTTTATATTTATCTTTTATTTTTAGTTAGTTTGTTATTATTTTTTATTTGTATTTTGGGCTTAGCCCATATTTCTTTTATTATAAATAGAGGACCCTATGTGTATATTCAACACAAGAGAGATTAATCTCATATATAATTTTTTTTTCACTATATTCATTTTCCTATGTTTCGTTATAATGCATTTGTTCTTGTTTTGTTTTCATTTTTGACTCTATGTTTTGTAAAAATTGATTTCTTTTAAAAATCCTCTAAGATATATGACGTCGGCCGGATAGACCATTCGACGTCAAACCTTTAAAAACAACTCTAGTAACACTTAAAAAATGAATCAACTCTAGGAACAAAGGTAAGTGATATGCATGGTCTTTGTAGACAAATATTTGGTTGGTAATAACAACAGCCATTAAGTTTTCCAACTCCTCTTATCTTGGTAACAACAACATCCATTATTAAGCGTCCCAATTGCCCTTTGCCTAATGTGTTGAGGTCGTATGCAGCCAATATTCGACGTCAATTGTGTATATTGATTCACCTATTCAATTTTCTTCAAGTTATTTCCACCCTAAGATATAAGTTAACTCTGAAATCTAACGATGAAAACAACATGTAGATAATTTAGAAAACGAATCATAAAAATATGATGAAGATGGACACTATTTTAGAGCTTTGTTTTAGTTCTTAAAATTGTTTTATCATTAAATATATTGTGAACCATGTTTCATTTTCCTGAAAACTTCCTTTTCAGTAAGATATCTTAACCACTTTTGTACTATAAAAAACATTTTGGTGACTTGAATTTCAAAGGACACCTTCATAAGAACTGAAGCTGAATGCACCACTTTGAAATTTAAGTCAGCAAATTGCAATTTAAAGAAGAGAAATGCTCTTAAATCTAAGGAAAGGAAAATTTAAAGGAAATAACAAACATGGATCCTAATATGTGCAACAGGGAAACAGTTCTGTAAGAGGCTAAGTTAAATGGGTAGTATTTATAGAAGAATAATTGACTTTGAACTCCATACGTGTTTGACGTCCACTAAGCAGTCCACTAAGTAATTATGGATACTAACTTCCCCTATCCATGATCCAATATTAACGTCCAAGCCCAGCCGAATTCGACGTGCAAACATCGTAGGGAATTGCACAACTATTATGGATGTGAGTAACCCCTACCACCTTCATTATGACATTGAACTCCAATCTAGTTCGACGTCAAACGTGATATCTAAACCACTAATAAGGTTTCTTATGGCTTTTCACTATCCCTGTTCATATCAATTTAGCATTGAAGCCCCATAAAGGTCGACGTGCATAACTTCGTTGGTAATAACACAAAATTAATGTTCCCAAGCACTCCATTTCTCTGAGCAATAATAACGTCGACGCCCCTTAGAGTTCGACGCCAAATTTTTTTGGTAACTACACTGTAATAAAACAATCATAACGTTCAGTGATTGTTCGAGGTCGATATGACATTCAACCCTTAGCCAGTTTGACGTTATAGGACTTTTCAATATAGGGAGAATGACCCTTTGGCTTCTGACTGACCAATAAGATGTCAAATCCTTACTTCATTCGACGTCTTATTAGTGTTTAGAAGAAAAAAAAGAGAATAAAATAGTGGCACTCTGGTTTAAATATTTACTACCATAGGACGTCGAAATGCCCTAAGTTCGACGTTATATTTAAATATGATGTTGAATTTACTTTGGGACCGACGTTTAATCTGTTGTAAAAAAATGTAATAAAACATAACACATTGCCATTATTTCTTCACACGTTCATTTTTGCTTGAACTTTCTTCTTCGAGGACGAGTGCGAACAACAAACAAGGTTAGTTTTTAGTCATTTATGTCTCGCGAAAGTGCTTTGTTACTCATTTGCTTTTTTTTTCATTTGCTTTGATCGATTGATTTTCGTGTTTCTTTAGGCTTTTTGCTCTGTCACCGAGTTCATCTTCTTCTTTAGTCTCCACTATTCTCTACTTTAGCGACAATATTTTGAGGTCAATTTATTGTTTTTTGCCTTCAATGTATTATGATATATGTGTTCGTGTTTATAGTTTTGGTTGTGTTTTTGTATTCTGGATTCGTAAGTTAGCATTATTTTTTGACGTGGTTTCTTGGTTTTTGTTGTTTGTAAAATTATTTAGAGTAGTATGGATCGAAGCTAGATTCATAAGCGTTATATTAGTGAAGAGTATGAAAGAGGAGTTTTGAGTTCTTGGAATATGTTAAAGAACACGTAAAACCAATGAACGAGACATATTTTTGTCCTTGTGTTAATTGTTTCGATCAAGTATTTGAGTACTTGGACAATATCCATGATCATCTATTCGTCTATGTAATTATGATAAGTTATACAATTTTGGACTTGGCATGGGGAAGTATTTTATAATCCAACAATGTTAAGAGGTTTAGATTATGTCGACGAATCATTTATAATTAAATGATACTTAACTTTTATAAATGTGTCTTGCAGTTCTACCATCCTAACAAACAACCAATGTCTAAACTTGTGAGCCATAAAGATCATAAGGAAACAGAATATGATGATGATCATCTAGCCATATTGATGAAGAAATTACATAAGTTGAATAAAGGATCGGTAGAGCTGGAGTGGGAGTTAAGAACATTTGGCGTCCAGTGTCATGTGCCATTGTATATTGCTTTAAATGATGCACTAGAGGTTGTTGGTGGAGAAAGAATGTTGAACATTTCATGCATACAACTATGGTGCATGTAAGTTTTTTAATTCTTATTTAACTTTTTGAATATTAATATTATTAATTTTTAATAAATATACTTAACTTTATTGTTATAGGTACATGGAAATCATCATAGTGGAACAAGGTCGGGCAACTATATATGGCATTCTTGAACCTCGAACCATTCAACCATCTGGAAACACATTAGATTCGAGACAATCATATATGCAAATGGATGATTGAGTCTAAAAGAGAGTTGTATATCGCGTCATACATTGATGGGTATGTGTTACTCAATATTTTCAACTTTTATCAAAATTTAATTAATAGACTCGCTAGTTGTTAGTACATGTTAGGGGCCATTGGCAAATGATAGTGATAATTCCAAGAAAAGCATAAATTGTATGGTTTTGTTCTCTTCATAGGAAGATGAAATAAGATTTGAAGTCCTTATTACAAACGTAAGTATTTCATTCATTCATATCAATCCATTATGATATTAATATATTAACTTATCATTCTAATGTTTCAAATGTTTCAAATTTGTTTAGAGTTATGGGTAGGCCCGGAGCACAACAAATTGAAATTGTATATCCTAAGGTTGGAATTCATTGATCTTTAACTTATTAATTTTCGTAGTCAAATTTAAACCATTACATTTGACTATGTTCTTTCAGCCTTGAGGCATATTCGACAACAATATCATGTTTTGCTCCCTTTAAGTGGATGTCAAATCCTCCTTTACATTCAACTGAGCATTGTGGATTAGGTCATATATTAGACGTCAAATTCTACATGACCGACGTCTTCTGTAAACAAGTAACGTCAACCTATATAATTCGACGTTAATTTAACATCTTTTGTTATGACATTGGTCTCAAGTTTGCCATTAAAAGCTCAAAATCACTCACGTTATACAATGCTTTTGTATTAATGTTTCATTACAAATGTTTGTATTTGTCTTCTAAGGTTGCTTTTTTTTTTTTCTCACTTAGTTTGCTATGTATATATATAATTAATGGATTAACTTATAATTTTTTAAACTACTTTTATATTATATTTTAATGCATAACTTGTATCTTAATAAAATTTGACACTATTGTAAAGATGTTGTGAAGGATATGTTGTCTTAAAAACTTAGACAATGTTTTGTAACATGATTTGTAATAAAATACTCTTTTCAATAATAGTTTTTAATCTATAAAATTCAAATTTGAGATATCAATAAAATTGATTTAAGTTTCGTTCCAACCCTTAGTCTAATTATTACTTGTGAATAATTATATAATTTATTATACATATGTGTAAATACACAATATTATTACAAAAAGAAAACAATGTTAATTTTGTTTTCCCAATCAATAATTGTAACTTCTTATATTTCATTTATGAAGAAAATTTATGAGAGATACCACGGTAATATAAACAATTTCCTTGTCTATACATGTTCCCTTTATGTTCGATATATATATTTCCAATTTAACTCGCAATGGTAAATTAATATTTATATTAATGAGTCACCTTGACGAAATATATATTTTTCAATATTATTGCATAACTTGAAAACATGCATGAAGTAGAAAGAGTTTAGACTAGAGATTATTTTAGTTCATGTGAAGATTGAAAAATAATTATATTGTGTTGTCTATATACCTTATAGAAAACTATTGAATTTTATGAAGTTGATAAGTCGTTCTTGATTTTTCTTTTATTGACTTTGAATAGGAAAATTGAGACAGAAAATTAAAACACAAATTTTAAGACCGATTTTATCAGGATACTTTTATTAAATATGTTCTCCAATAAAATTAACAAAAGGACAATGGACAACAACAACAAGATAATGAATGACAACCATATGAACAAGGCTAATCGATACACTTATTATTAGTTTGTTTAAGATTTTTGTAAATAGTACTTGGATTTTTTACTTAGATACAAACTTGAATATTGTTATTGTCCTTGGACTTTTTAAATATTTGAATTTCTTTTGTTATGTTTATCTTAAATTATGTTTCTACTTTTATTTAATTGTTGTTCACACATTATTTAATTTTCTACATTATTAGGTTCTTTTAATGAAAAAAAAAGTATATTAGTTTAGTATAATATTTTTTACAAACTAATTCAGTAGGTAATTTTTTATAAATCTAGTATGTAGATACCTATGAATTTAATCCATAGGTAATTACTTATTCATTTAATCCATAGATAATATTTATAGGTAACTGTTACCTATAAGAGATATATTTACGAATTTTTTTCATAGATAATCTGTAAGTAAATCATATATTATAACAAATTGTGTAAGTTGTGGCGTTTACTTTTTTATATTACAAAGTTTTTAACTTTATTATTTACATGTGGACCTTTTTTTGAAAATGTTGTAAATCTTATGGCTATAAAGTATTATATAGTGCTTTGAAGTAAAACGTCGCAACAAACGTCATTTTATACATTGTATAAATAAAGTGGTGTTTTAAAGAGGTAAATAATGATAGCTAAAAATGACGTTATTTACTCACTGAAAAATGAAAAACAAATCCGATAAAACAACCACACTTAAAAATATCATAATTCAAATTATATTGACATTTCTAAATGTCATTATTATAAATAATTATTTAATAAAATATTTATTATTTGTTTTTATCCATTTACATTTATAATTTCATATTTCAATATTTTATTACTTATTATTATTCATTTATATTTATAATTTCATAATTTGATATATTTTTTCTTATAATGTCAACTTAAATTATATAAAAAAAGTTTAAATTCTCGAATGATCCTCATATTTATTTAGGAATATCAGTTCAGTCCTTTTGTTTAAAACGGTTTTAATTGAGTCTTAAATTTTGTAAATTAGTAACAATGAAGTCATTTCCGTAAAGTGGTAACAAACAACATCAAAACCTGTGGTGTATATTACACATGTTGATATGGATTACTTTATTACATGGAAATAGAATTTAAATTATGATATGCAATTAATAACACCAGAATCACTCATCTTTTCATCACGCTACCATCATCTCCATTAGACCATCGCAACTCCACCATGTTTGTTCCAATCACCACCGCGAGCAGCATCTTTCACGCGTCGCGCACCCATCAGCTTCATCAACACAACAGGCTATTGTTCAACCATCGGGACTAAACCTTAATTGCAGAAATCGCGAGTTTCACCATTGCACCATGGTCGCGCCTCCATGAAAACCTGAAAAGCAGAAAACTCAGATTGTGAACAACCCCAAATCACAACCAAGACGCAAATTAGAGAAGCACCACCACGGTCTCGTGTCTTCGTTCCTCTTCTACCATGAATCATCTTCTTCGCGAACCTGCAGAAACCAAATCACGAGAATCACACCACCCAAATCGCGCAACCGCAACGACCATGGAGCATCCAATTCCATCATCACGCACCTGCAATCATAACTCATAACCAGAAAAACCCAGAGAATCGCAAATTGAAACCCTAACTCGCAAGTTCACAAGCTCCTCACCACAAAACCATCAACCTCGTCATTAATCACCAACAAAACCTAAATCGCGCTCCAACCTACAAAGAAAACGAAACCCTAGTCTCAAATCCTCGCATACTACCTTTATTAGCTTCTTCAACCTACAAAAAGGAAAAGACCAAAAAACCTAGTTATGCAACGTGTCATCGTGATAACCAGCAGCCACCAGAAAACCTTCTTTATGTCCTCGCTGCGCAAGAATCCCCTCTACATCAGAATCCTAATTTGGGTGGGGAATTGCAGGTCATAATTTACTCATGTGTAAATTATCATCATAAAACACATTATCCACTAAAATTAATCAAGAATGATACATCCTCAAAAAAATATTACAATTGAGCAGGTCTTAACGCCATTTCTTACCTCTTAAAGGAAAGGATTTAATTGTTACTAATTTACAAAATTTAGGACTCAATTGAGATCGTTTTAAACGAGATGACCAAATTGAGATTCCTGAACAAATATGAGGACCATCCGGGGGTTTAAACCTACAAAAAAATATAAAAACTTTAAAACATGTTAGTATACAAATAACAATTAATAAAAAAAAGGAAATTTAATTAATTGTTCAACAATTCAAAGTGTCCAAGAGTTGAAATATCCAAACATAAAATAAACAATAAAAGTCAATATGAAATCATAATACAATTCTACATTCAAACCTAATTCTAATTTGTTTTGCTTTCAGCACTTGATCGTGCTATATCATTTGGAGCGATGCACCACTTTGAACATCTTATGCATGCAATGAATGAAGATTATAAGTAATTGAATAATTTTATAATAGCAATAAAATAAGATTAAGTAATTTTCCTAAGAAAATTATACCTCATTACCATACGGATGTATCAAAGTAACGAAAGGTTCGTGAGTATCTTCTCTAGAAGTAATATAGACAAACAATATTTGTATTTGGTTCATTTATTTCTTAATAGTTGCAAGCTCCCTTTTTGTCTTCACAATCTTGTCCTCCATATGAGCTCCATTGAGCCTTTCACCCTTGTCATAATGGCATGCCTTTGGATCATATCTAATGAAAAGAAATAGGACCTGACGTTTGCTGGAGTAGTTGATGACTTTACCAAGTCCTTGGTTTGTGTCCCATCTTGTCACCATTAAATAAGTAGGATGCATCGAGAACCACCCTATTAAAATTATAGGTCATAACCGATTCTTTTGGCATTCCTAAATGGTTTAGTAAAAAAAAATGAGTGGTTTCATTTCCACATGAATAACAAAATGAGTTGAGTTAGAAAAATGTGATACATATGTCTTTACCAAAACATAGATTTAATAACAACCACTAACATAGTGTTGATGCGAAGGTGTTTGTCTAATTAGTATCATATGCATACTAACTCAAAACAAAAATATGCACCTTAAGCCATCTTATGATTTTGGACATGTAAAAACATTAGAAATTGCTTACTCTTGCATAGCTTTCGAGCTTTCAGCTTATGCAGTTTCATATAAATTACAACATTTTTTAGGAATCACCATATTAAAAACACCACTATATACATGATTTTTTATAGTGATAATTACCTATAGATTTTGACTATTACTTATGGATTTTGGTTGTAGGTAATTGCATTTTTTCTTGTAGTGCATATATAACATTCTAATCATAGTCATGTGTCCTTTGAGAAAATACTTCTTTTCTAAAATGGTGTTGCGCTACTTAGCAATACATCTCCCAATAGAATAACTAAATATATGTCTCTAATCTTCACTCAAATGCTCAACTCCACGCTTGAGTTCCCTTTGCATGACATTCTTGTAATGATTTAGTGACATACTTGTCGAGTCACTTAAAAAAAGTTTCATAACCTATGCACACTTGAGCTACTCTTTTAGTTGCTTGACCATTATTAATGTTGTTTGAGCAATGAAGATAACTATTATGCATTGTTTGTGTATTATTTAAGAAATATCCAACTCGAGAACATTCATTTTATAGATTTCAAGAAAAATACAACGAAAATTTAATCCCAATCATACAAACTATCAACTATATTATAAAATAACTTCACATTAATTATTGTCATATCATTTACAGTTCATCACACTCTCAAAATTTTAAATAAAAGTAGTGCGTATGGGTGAAGGGATGGTGGGTGGGTGTTCCAATGTAGTCATCACATAATTCCTAGACTACATAAATGTAAACTGTAAAACCCGAGAAAAATGTAGTAAATAGGGAATTAAGTTGTTTTGAGATTTGAATATTATTTGTGAAGGTTAGGGTGTTTCTTAGAATTATAATTGCTATGTTAATTGTTTCATGTTATTATTAATAAAGTGCAATACATGATTGGTATGTGATAATTGGGTGATTTGTATGTGTGTGATATTATCAATGTGATGTGTTGACTTGTTAATGGAAGGGTGTTTTAGTATTGAATAGGTGTGGGTTCAATTCTAGAGAGAAAGAAAGTTAAGAAAAAACTTTGTTTTATTTGTATTTTTGCTTAGGGGCAAAATGGTCTTTTATCTTTATTTAATTGGTGTAGAAATTAAATAAGGGGGTGAGCTAAATAAAATAAAAAAAAAGGTGAATAGTGAATGTGAGATAAGAGGGAGATAGAGATTTAGATAGATTTGGTTTTTAAAATATATTATTATAAGTAAAAAAATATTAGAGATAAAATTGGGTTGATTTATAAATACCAAGATATAGAGAAAAGGGCATATTTGTGTTTTAGAAACCCTAAAAACTCTAAATTAAAGAAAGAAGCATAGGAGAGAGACGTTTGGAAGAGAAGAGAAAGAGCAACAAAAAACCCTTAGTGCAAAGGAAGATTGATAAGCTTTTGGAGTTGTAGTTAAAGCCTAGTATTGGCCAAGATATGGGGAAGCTTACCTTTGTTTTATTATATGATGAATGTGAGTATATTCTTGAGTTTCTTGAGGGGTATGGGGAAGTCTACCTTTTTTTGTTTTTCTTATTAGTTTATATGATGAATAGGGTTTGCTCTTGATTATCTTGAAAAGTAATGTTGTTTTCATGCATATGTATGTATGAGAATATATTTTGCATGGTAATAGGGTTATATCATGCTTGCGAGAGAAGAGAAAGAGATTGGTGGTGTTTTGGAGTAGTAGTTAAAGCCTAGTATTGGACAAGATATGGGGAAATTTACCTTTGTTTTATTCTATGATGATATTGTCTTTTTTGGGGATAGTTAAACATTTTGAAAACCACATCGTATTCGCGTATCTAATTAAAGGTACTGCCTTCGGGCAGGCATTGTAGGGTGTTGATATCTTCCCTACACGTAATCGACTCCCGAACCTAGAATCTGGTTCTTATAGTGCCTTATCATTTTATGGTTTTACCGTAGTTTTACATAATAAACTATGGTGACGACTCCAAACTCTTTTTCAAATTCGTTTTTATTTTGGATCGTCGTCCCGTCACGATTTCGGTTGCGATAAACAAGATATGGGGAAATTTACCTTTGTTTTATTCTATGATGAATATGGATATATTCTTGATTTTCTTAAGGGGTATGAGGAAGCTTATATTTTTTTTTTCTTATTGGTTTATATGATGAATACGGTTTGATCTTGATTATCTTGAAAGGTAATGTCGATTTGATGCATGTGTATGTATGAGAATATGTTTTGCATGGTGATAGGGATATATCATGCTTGTGTTGAGCTTTCCCTATGAAAATATGTATGATTTGTTAGGTTATCCCATAATAGGGTTTGATGCTAAGGGGGAACAAAGTTATAATAATTGGGATTTTATCATGCAAATATATGTTATAATATGGTATGATAATCATATGCAATATGTTCGGTTTATTTGGGTTGTAATCTGCATAATGATGGACTTTGGATGATTCAAGTAATGTAATGTATGTATTAGGGTTTGTTCATAAGTGTATATGAGGTTTGAATGCATGTATGATGTGTTGGGTATGTTTCCTCATGATCTGAGATTGGTGTATGTATGTTTTGAACACTTGAATTCTGTCTAGGATGTGTTTCAATTTGGCAATAATCGATTATCATTAGTTATAATCAATTATTTGCATATGGAATTTGAGTTTTGTTCGGGAATAACTGATTATCTGGGATGATAATCGATTATCTCTTCATATGTGATGAATTTGGAAAGTTGTTGTGTCAGAACCACTAAAATAATCGATTATCTTAAGTGATAATTGATTGTCACAATGTATTTTGTGTATAGCTGAACGTTTTAGGAATAATTGATTATCACTAATGATAATTGATTATCTTAGTGCAATTTTTGCTGAGAAAAGTATGTTTTGATGAAGAATGAATGTGGACTAAAACTGAGGAGTTGTAGAACATGATGATAATTAGAGACTGAGATTAGTGGTTATGTTTAGGGTTAGGTTTGACTTGTGGTTGAGGTTGGAGCATGAGTGAGTGGTCGGGTGTACTTGAGTATGTGGTTGGTGAGCATGAGAGTGATAGATAGGTCTACTAGTTGTACCTAGTAAATCTTTGTTTTTATCTAGGGATAAGTTTTCCTTTTGCCTTGTGTGCAAATAGGGATGATTGTTCGGGTATTGAACCTTCCTTGTGAAGGGTGATGATGGTTTCCTTGTCCTTGTGTGACAGGAAGGCATATTCTTTAGTTGGACTGCAGTACTACTCAAACGTATCTGTAGGGGATGCTACAGATTGGGCTATAGGAGCGACTATAGTCAATGAGGTAGGGTACACGAGTGAAACTAACTATTTCCACTATGGTGTTGATAGCATTGAGGAGGCTCATGGCGATGATCATGATGGGGTTAATCATGATGGAGGTACACATGTTGATGATTATAGTGATGATGGAGCATCATGGGAATATTATGTTGGTAGTAATGGTATCAAGTGGTGTAGTCAGCTTAGGTGCTACTGAGAGGATAGATTGTTGGTCTATGTGTGTGATGATTGATGATTGAGGATCGAGGATGGAGTATCGAGGCTTGGGAAGCAAGTAAATAGATATGATTTATTTTGTTATGTTAGAGGATTAGAAGTCCCATTGTTATTACTATTGTGTAAGGGGTGGTTGATTTTGGTTGATATTATTAGTAAGTATGTATCTTGTTGTGAAATTGATTATGGTTGATATAATCAATATGTATGTATCTTGTTATGATTGTTTTATTGGTAGCTTACCCTATACATGTTTAGTTTTGTATGTTTGTGAATGATATTATCGACGATGATCATATAATGTGTTATACATAAGCAATTGATGTTACATATGTTCCAAAGGCGTGATAGACTAGAGAGAGAACGAGGGACAAACATGGGGTTTCAATAAAGTTATTTGCTTTCAAAGTTAAGAAAATATAAATGAATTTATTTCCTTTGTTAATTTCAATATTTGAATAATGTAATTGGATAAGGTTTTTAGAACTATTATGTTTTGAATAAATTATGAGCTTTTAAAAGTTAAGGTTTTTGAAAAGTACGTTTTTACACTATGATAAATGTTGAATTTTATCGATTTTGTAATAACTCATGACATCTCAAAAATTTAGGTGTTACATAAACAATAAGTCCCTTATTTAAGTAGAAGTAATATGCCTACTAGATAAAGATTTCCTTAACATTTTCAAAAGTTCATAGAATGTTATATAAATTATTCATATATCAAATCCATATTATAAAAGAGATTTTTTTTTTGTCAATAGAGAAAAATAACATCACATAAAAGACTTACATGGATTTAAAAGACATAAAAAACTAAGACCTTTTATTTTTATATTTGACATATATAAATAACAATTTTTAAATTGAGTTAAAGCACCAAACGAATTAACAGTGATATTTTCAAAGATGAATAAAATTGCATATGAAATTTAGACAAAAAATAAATACAGACTTTCTGTACTAGTTAAATATTGCACAATTGTCGAGCCTAGTAATGAAACTGGACATAGTCGACAAACATAGGTGTAACTTTGTTACATATTTACCAAATTACCATCATGTGACCTACCGCAATAGACTAATTACAAAAGATTTCTCGAGTCCAACTATTGTTGCTTGAAAAGAGGGAAGAAAGATAACACAACGTATCGAGCTAGGTGAAATCAATCTTTTCTTCTCGATTTCTTCAAGACCTATCATGACGTAATGCCAGTAAAGAAGTAGGACCTATCAATTTTTTTACTCATAGGACCTATCTTTATTTCTTCTCTACTTTGGGTAAAGAGGCTCGTACACACCAGGGAAGAAACTACTCGTTGAAGGCTCACTCCGATCTTGAATCCCGAGAGGGATTTGAACCCGCATCTTTCCCACCCAGAGCTAGAATGACTTACCATTAGTCGACCGTGATCAGGTTTGCCTTCCTGCTTTTCCGCAAGGAAGACAGAGTCAAGCGACCTTATCCCACATAGCTCTCGACATTTATGCTGCGCAAGGGTATCTCGAAGAGATACTACCAGACAGGCAGGCTTAACTTGTTGAGAGGAGTTATGACAATTCATAGAAATAAATGCGTCCTCGACCTACTTTCACCCGGGAGAAGGAATTTAGATCCCTTATGTTGCTTAATTTGCAATCCAAAAGATCTACGCCATTGAAATCCAGTTCTTGGTTCATCTTAGGGGACAATACGATTAGGAATTATACGTCTACTTTTATTAGGATTCTTAGTTGACGTTGATGGTTTAGCCACGTGGATGATGTCCCTCTTTTTCTTTTTGTTCTGACTGGTAACTGCCTAACATTCAAGGCTCTTTTTCTGGTCGTTAGTTAGGACCATTGGCAATCAAGGATGGATTCTCTTTCGTCTTTTTTTTGCCAACCTCGGGGCTAGAATCTCATCTATCTTGACGCAACAAAACTAATGGAGTTGGGGTGCAACATAGAAAGAATTGAATAACGATATCTTTTTTTGTTTCACTTAAAATTTGTTTTGCTGCAATTAGAAAAAAGATTGCTCGAGTCCTATACAATAACAACTATTGCTGCTTGAAAGGACGCAAGAAAGATAGCACAGTCTACCGAACTAGGTGAAATCAATCTTTTGGGTTAAATATGCTTTTCGTCTCTTAAGTATCACACGATTTTAGGTTTAGTCCCTAGTCGAAACTTTGATTGCTTTTAGTCCTCATAGTTTTGAAACTCTTACTATTAGTCCTTAAAATTGGACGGCATTAACTTTTGTTTGATGTGGCAAACAACGAGACCATGTCTTATGCCAACTTCTCTGATAAGTGTGTGCCACTTTTTTTTAATGAAGCATCTTCCACTGCCTCTGACACTGTCTTAAAGTCTCCACCACCGTCTGCAGCCACCATGAAACACCCTAATCCAGAGACGCAGCGGAGAAGCACTTCAGTGTCGCCATCACCTCGAGTAGCCATCACCTCCTCGCATAGTACACTTGTAACCCAAACCATAACCTTATCGCGCAGTTCACCTGCAACCTAAACGCAACGGAGAAATTCTTCTTCACCATCAATAATCAGAACTTGCAAGGAAACACAATCAACCTAGACGCGAGTCCCTCTAAGCTCATCCTCCTCGCCCAAATTGCATCTTCCTACTGCCATGAAAAAGCAAATCAGAAAACCCAATTCGCGTTCTCCAATTTATACCACAAATTCGGATAACCTGCAACATCTGTGAAATCACAAAATGACAAGTAGAACTAACGTGTCTTCATGGCTGCAAACCTCCCTTGTTTTAGAAACCCTAATTTTTGGGGAAAAGGGGGCAACAAGTCCGATAGCAAGATTTTGTCTTTTGATTTCGATTGTCCATAATTTCTCTTTCGATTTTAATTTTTCATAAATTCTCACTTCCAATTCTGATTATATGGTTCCATATTTCTATTCTTCAACAGATTTTGTCCCCTTCTTATTAATTTGTAATTGCCTTTTGATTTATCTTTCTCTGGAAAATGTAATTTAGGAGACGAAATGAAACTAAGATTTGATTTAATTTAGTGTTGCGATTGTCAAAGGAAATTTGTAGTGCATTTATGATTTACACTGTTTAGTGTTCTTTTGATTCTGTGAACAATGTAGATGCCTTTGTTGTGTGCTGATATTTTTTTTGTAATGACTTATCGTGGAAGAGGTTGTCAGCGACGACGCTGGCGTCTTCCTGGTCACGGTGCTGGAGGGCGTGGAGGGCAAGGGAGCAGAGACAAGAGACTTCTAAGTCGCCATAGATGACGAGGTTTAATTTGAAAAATTAAACAATCAATGTGGCACGGAAGGTGGCATCAGACGTGGGTTCGTTGTTTGCCATTTCAAAGAAAACTTAACACCGTCCAATTTTAAGGACCAAGAGTAAGAGTTTCAAAATTATGAGGACTAAAAGCAATCAAAGTTCTGAGTAGGGACTAAACCCAAAATCGTGTGATACTTAAGGGACGAAAAACATATTTAACACCAATCTTTTTTTCTCGATTTCTTCAAGACCTATAATGATGTAATGTCAGTAAAGAAGTAAGAGATATCAACCATATATATATATATATATATATATATATATATATATATATATATATATATATATATTGTTCCTGCTGAAATGGGACGAGGATAACCGCCTAAAGAGTTCCTGTCTTTGTCGAACGTCTCTCCATTACGCGCTCTGATAATCGATCAGTGTAGGGGGGCGACTTGCAAAATACACTTTGACGCTCAAGCCAGAATTTTTTTCTATTGGCCTTTAGTAATTCAATAGTAAGTCAAAATGAGTTTACCTCGAAATAAAACCCTTATTTACAAAGTTTATAAGAATCTCACAAATTAATTTACCTCTTAATGATCATTAATGCAAACCTTAACCACTAAACAGTAGTTGTTGTAACATTAATTGCGCCTTAACTCTACTCAACGGCTGTTGGAACCGAGTGGTCGTGAGGTGCTTTCTTGCACATCACCTGCTCGGTCCTTTCCTTCCAGTTTGTCACCGTACCCGACCGGTCAACTATAAGCCCATAGTAACATAGGCCCCCCAAGCCCTAGCAAAATCTTAGATATTGCATAGGGTTTTAAAGTCTTCACCGATCGTTAGACTCTAGGAGTTCACTTAGAACGTTCCCTAGGTCAAAAGTTAAGGTGAGTTACGAAAACATTCCTCACCGAGCGTTGGACTCTAGGAGTTCACTAAGAACGTTCCCTAGGTCAAAAGACTCAAGTGAGAGCTACAAAAGTGTTCCTCACCGAGCAGTGGACACTAGGAGTTCACTTGGAACGTTCCCTAGGTCCAAAATGCTAAGGTGAGAGCTACGAAAGCGTTCCTCACCGAACGGTGGACACTAAGAGTTCACTGGAAGTGTTCCCTAAGTCCAAAATGCTAAGGTGAGAGAAATGAAAGCGTTCCTCACTGAGGGTGGACACTAGGAGTTCATTTGGAACGTTTCCTAGGTCCAAAATGCTAAGGTGAGAGCTACGAAAGCGTTTCTCACCGAGCGGTGGACACTAGGAGTTCATTTGGAACGTTTTCTAGGTCCAAAAGACTCAGGTGAGAGTTGCAAAAGTGTTCCTCACCGAGCGGTGGACACTAGGAGTTCGCTTGGAACGTTCCCTAGGTCCAAAGGACTCTGGTGAGAGTTATAAAAGCGTTCTCACCGAGCGGTGGACACTGGGAGTTCACTTGGAACGTTCTCTAGGTCCAAAAGACTCAGGTGAGAGCTGCAAAAGCATTCCTCACCGAGAAGTGGACATTAAGAGTTCAGTTAGAACGTTCCCTAGTTTCAAAAGACTCAAGTGAGAGATGCAAAAGCGTTCTTGATCGAACGATGGACACTAGGAGTTCACTTGGGACATTCTCTAGGTCCAAAAGACTTTGGTGAGAGCTACAAAGTGTTCCTCACCGAGCGATGGACACTAGGAGTTCACTTAGAACGTTCCTTAGGCCCAAAATGCTAAGGTGAGAGCTACGAAAACCAACGGTCAAGAATTTAGATAAAAAACACCCGATATTATTAATATCCGAATTGCACATTACATCATCAAATTTTAACTGAAATAAAATTTAAGGCCTTTCCAAGTGACTTGCTAAGGACGACGTGACCTCCTCAAGCTGCCTTTTTGGACAACACGCCTTTCTTCAATCCGGATGAACTCAACAGCCCTTTCTTGCATTTCTCCCAATGTTAAGGGTGGTCGTGCGAGCAAGCTGTCTGCAAAGGGACAAGGCCTCAAGGCTGTGACCAAGGTGCTCATGATGAACTTCTTGCCCACATCCCTTACCTACCGCGCGGTTCGATTATACCGATCCATGAAGTCCCTTAAGCCTTCATTTTTTTCTTGTTTGATTTTGTTAGTTCCATATAGGTAAGGTTTTGTACCTTACTGGAAGCAAACTGTTGTTCAAACAAGTTTCTCAACGTTCCAAAACTGTCTATAGTCTCGAGACAAAGAGAATAAAACCATGTTAGAGTGTTTCCTTTGATAGACAGGGAACAAACCCTACACCAAACCAGCTCACTAGATGAATAGATTGCCATGGCATCCGCAAACGACCTCAGATGTTCCTCTGGATCCTCTGATCCATCATACTTTTCAAGAGCTGGGAGCATCCTATATGACATTTGCTCCTCTATGATCATAGTTGTAAAAGGGTGAAGCATCCTTGCTCGAACGTCGTTGACCGGACGGACAGGGGGGCTCCTAGAATTATTTTCCTGTTGCCCTGTAGCACACTTTGCTCGCAAAGTCACAATCTCTGCCTGCATGGCTTCCATCCTCCTTTGCATCTTCTGTAATAGTACCAACGAGTTTGGTGGTCCTGCCATCCATGTGGTCTTGATTGGGTTTCTTCTACTATCTTCGGCCCCACGGTGGGCGCCAAAATGTTCTTGCTGAAATGGAACAAGGATAACCGCCTAAAGAGTTCCTGTCTCTACTGAACGTCTCTCCACTCCACGCTCCGATAATCGATCGGTGTAGAGGGTCGACCTGTAGAATACACTCCGACGCTCAAGTCAGAATTTTTCTCTATAGGCCTTTAATAATTCAATAGTAAGTCAAAGTGAGTTTACCTTGAAATTAAACCCCTATTTATAGAGTTTATAAGAATCTAACCAATTAATTTACCTCTTAATGATCATTAATGCAAACCTTGACCACTCAACAGTAGCCGTTCTGACATTAATTGCGCCTTTACTCTGCTCAACGACTGTCGGGACTGAGCGGTCGTGAGGTGCTTTCTTGCATATCACCTGCTCGGTCATTTCCTTCCCGTTTGTCACCATACCTGATCGGTCAACTATAAACCCATAATAACACACACACACACACACACACACACACATATATATATATATATATATGTTTATATAAATATGTGATTAATTTTGTTTCATCATGACCATTTTAAGTAGATAGAGTAAGTTGTAATAAATTTTTTAGTTGAATTCCCACATAGTAACTTGTTGGTGCCAAAATGGGTTGATTATTGATTTTTATATCCTTTGAGCTTGTTATATATTCATATTGGGTGGTGGATGGTAAATTTCATCCTACACTTAATGTTATACCCGTGTTTGTGTATAATTTTCTATAGGGTTTAATTCATCGTTTGGTCCCTGGTTTTGGGCCTTCTGTTTAAAGTGGTCCTATCTTTTAAAAGAGTTCAGTAAGGTCCTATATTTTGTAAAAAATGGTTTAAAATGGTCCTTTTGGCTTACGACGTTAAAAAGATAACAGTGCAATTTCCTATCAGGCCAAAAGTGAATAAGGTGTCTAGTGCTGTAATGTGTGGTACGCTGAGGTCAACTAAGATGTAAATTTTAAAAATAAAATTAATGATGTGGAAAAAGTTTAACACAAGGTTCCGGATTGGGATTCCTCCATCGTCTTCATCACCCTTTACCGTTAATTCTGGATTGGGATTCCGGCCTAGGGCGGTGGCTCCATCAAATTCTGCCACTAGCCAGAATTTGTATCTAAACCCACACCAGCAATTTTACTCTTATGAATTAAATTTATAAATCAATTGGACCAAAAATCACAAACAAAGATGCAAAATCAAAGGGCAAAAAATTAAAACAGAACCCTCCTTCAATAAAATCAAGCATCAATACTGAAACACTGATTAATGTTGAGGTGGAACACTGAAACACCCATCTCCATTAATGTCTATTCTCTCGATCATCACAGTCAACTCCTTCAGTGTGATTCCCAATCGCTAATCTTTGTTGAGGTGGAAGGTGCGAATGGTGGATTCTTCTAGATCTGGAGAAGAGGGACCGACTACCGGCGAAGGAGGAGGAGGCAAGGGAACGATGACAAGCGAAGGGGGAGGAGGCGAGTGGGCAGAGAGGAGATCTGGTGCTCATGAGCTTCCAGGTGGGCAAGAACATACTGGATCCACCCCGCTTCTCTAGTTTCTCATCATATCAAACGATGAAAGTTTTGCAATTACATTTCCGGGCAAAGTAAGCATGGCTAAGCTCTTCCTCCTCCAATTTGGGAACTAACCAAACAGATAATTTTTAGGGTTCTTGGTTTCGTCGAATTAGGGTTCTTGGTTTCGTCGAATTAGGGTTCAGTTTTGCTATGTCATAATTTTTTAAGTTAAATAAAAATTCCACCTTATCAAATAATACACATCAGCATAAATACATCAGCACCAATTAACGCCGTTTGAGAACACTTAATGGTTAGAGTAAAATTGGCTCATTTTTACAAAAAAATATGATCCAGTTAAGACAATTACAAAAATGAGGACCTAACTGAGATTATCATACAAAAATGAGGACCGGATTTAAACCAATCTTTATTATTTACATCAAAATCAAAGTGAAAATGCCGGTTCATTCAAAATTTTCCCACAAATAAAGTAAACTAATTTGTACATTTTTTATTTAAATAATATATGCACTTAATGTAAAAATAATGTATGAGATGAGCAATTTTAAATCAGATTAACATTAAAAATAATTTTATAATTTGTTTTTTTAAATTTGATATTTAAAAGTTATTTAAAAAGAAAAAAATAGATCTCTCATCATTAGCAAAACACTCTTCAACATGTATGTTATTTTTTTTATTAATCATTTAAAACATATTTATAAAAATCCTTTACATAAGTTAAATACATTGTTTTTAATTTGATATAAAATTCCCCACTTAGAAAAAGGATTATATTTTGTGTGACGTGCATTGAAAGTTAAATATATACAATACCTTTCATAAATGAATAAATAAATAAAGGAAACTATAGGGTTTTAAAGAACTTAAATTTTGTGGTACATCCAAATGGCACATATAATGTAAGACTGTTAGATGGGGTTGGTAAGGTGAAAAAGTAAAAATGAAATTGAGCAACAACTCTATTCCATTTCTCCAACGCTAAGAAACCTAGCCTGAAAGATATGATATTTCTCTTTGTCATTAAGAAATATGCAAAAATATTATTATATATGTCAATTAAATACCTAATTAAAATGAAATTGAATAATAAATAAATAAATAATTTAATCACAACATGTGTGATGTGGCAAGCAAATGTGAAATGAAAAGAAGATAACAGTTAAATTGAATTGAAGGGTGTTAAGCATAGCAGAGCCCAGGAAGAAGAATAAGAGAGAGTGGGAGGGACGAGGGTTTCACGTATTGGCCTTCAATCACGGGATTCCACGTGGGCTCTTCCTATTCGTGGACCCCACACTGATGCTGACGTGGCGGAGGTGTGTGCGCGAAAACTCAAAACTCAAGAGATAGACTTCATAATATATTAGCAATTAGCAATGGAAAGAGGAAGAGAGAGAAACGCGATTTGTTGATGCAACACGGTGCGAGTGGCCGTCCGAAAGATTTCCAAAATAAATTTTCATTTTTTTTTGTAATTTTTTTAATATTTCTGTTTTGAAGAAACTTAGTAACTGGCATTTATTTTTCTTTCTCCTCCCAAACAACACTACTCATATTTTGTTCATCTTTGGTTACCTCCCCCTGCTTTCTAGGGCTGCGAACAACCCAAACATTTTCTGAAAAGTTAGAAAAAATAGATTGATCCAAGGGAGTTAAAAAAAAAATTAAAAAAAAAAATTAGGAAAAGGAAAGGAGGAGAAGAACTGAATTCACAAATCTGAAAGCAGAACCTGGGAATCGCAATCTGGTAGATCTTGCTGCCATTTTTGATCGGCAGGGAGGGAGCGCATTTGCTGCTGCTGGAATCGCAGATTGTTTGGTTTGGGTGATTGGTTTGAATGGTGTTTTGTTTTTTCCCTTTTCGGAGGGAAATAGGTAGTTGGTGGATCTGCTGAATGGTCATCGGATGATAGAGGTGTTTATATGTTTCAAGGATCGAAAGGTAAACGATGAAATGGGTAACATTGCTTAAGGACTTCAAAGAGAAGGTTGGCCTCACTCAATCGCCATCCTCTGCTGCTCCTTCTGCTTCTCCTCCCTCCTCTTCTTCTTCCCGCGACAACAATGTCTTTTCAGCTTCGCAATCCTCTTCTTCGTCCCCTACCAGGTCCTTATATTCATATATAAATAAATATAGATATATATTTTTTTTTCTTTTTTTTTTTTTTTAATTTTCTCTTTTGGGTTTATGCTGCTCTTAGTTATGTGGTGAAGTTTGAGCAATGAAAAATTGTTGTTCGAGTTGGATGATTTGAGTGTTGCATTGGCTTTGATTTGCTCGTGAACAGAGATTAAAAGATACAATAGAAGGTAGAGAGAGGCGGTTGTAGTTTGTGTCTTTCAACTGTGGAAGGATGGAATAGATTATGGTTAACGCGCAGCTTAGAGTTAGGTGCAGTTATAAGATCCCACTGCTTTCTGTTTGCTGCTATTTTTTCTTTTTGAAGTACTGTTTATGTGAGATGTCGATGCTAAGTAAGTTGTAAGGAGCTAAGGATTGTTCTGAGGTCAGTTTTCGGTATATGAAAGGGACAGTGCTGGGCAGGAAAAAGCTTGGTTCTTGAAGTATGGTGCTCAAAATTGTGTGTTTTCCGTATCTTGCCAATTTCCTTGTAGAATTTGCAGTGGGTTTACATGTGATAATTGTATTTATGTTGCACATGGATTGCCGTTTTTTATGATAAGTCTTAACTTGTCCGCATGGTTACTAAATCTATTTCCCTTTGTGGGAGCTGCAACTAGCTCCATTTTGTTGACTTTTTTTTACTACTAACGTTCCAGTTTTGTACTGGTGAATGTGGTTTATTTGTTAGTTATTGGAGCTTAACTGCTTGATACGTCATTTCAGCATCATGGGTACCTTAATTACGAAATGGGATTTTGAATTTTTGGGTGTGTTTGCTTTTCGGCTCATTTCGCCATTTGCGGCTGCCAAAACATTCATGTTTATTGATTGCAAGACTGAAGACTAGCTAATTGCTTAAAATGATGAAAACATGTCAGTTCTTAGTTTCACACATTCATTGAGGATTTTAGTTGATGCATGATATTGTTGCCGCATTGCAGCATTGACATATTTCAGTACATTTCCTGCATTAGATTATATCATGATTTGGTGAATTAGAGTATTAGTTGTACTGTATATTAAAATACCTTTATTTAATGCACCAAATTTCCAATTCTGTGTTTCATGATTGGTTAGAATGATTTTCATGAATTGTTTTTTATTATGACACACTCTCATTAAGATGTTAGACTCTGTTTTGACCTTTGATATCTTTAAATCAGGGACAAACATGAACTGGAATTGGACTTCAAGAGATTCTGGGAAGAGTTTCGATCGTCCAGCTCTGAGAAGGTTTTTGTCATTGCTTATTTTATTCGACAGTCTCATGCAAATTTTGCATGTTGTAGTTGATGATGATAAATCAGGAGTTGACTCTGCTTTCACATTTCCTTGCAGGAAAAAGAAGCGGCCTTGAATTTCAGCATAGATGTCTTTTGTAGATTAGTGAAGCAGCATGCTAATGTAGCTCAGTTAATTACAATGTAATGAAATTTTTCCTTAGCTTTATTGCACTGCTACCCATAACGTAATCTATATGAGCATCATCGTTTTGATTAGGTGGTAGTAGGAATTGTTTTGTCCTCAAGTAATATAGTTATTGGATTTGTAGAATGATGAGCCTAAAACTACTTTGCATTGTCAGTTAGAAGTTGCAACATTCTTTTGCATGTATTTGCTTTGGTTGTTTATGGTGCAGTAGCGCTATTCGTGCTTAGCTATTTATTATGATCTAGTGCTTTGGATGAATAGTCATTGATGAGGGCGAAAAGAGTGATAGTGTAACTTAAGTGGGCTTGAAGTGGAATTGTTCTGGGTGATCAAGTGAACTTTAAATATCTAGTTGATTGCACCTTGTGGTTCAGACAACTACAAGCTATTTTAAAACTATGGATGTTGTTTTTCAGTTGAAAGTGAAAACTTGTCTCATTCTGTTACAAACCAGCAAATTAGGAATAAGAAAGAGATGAAATATTTTATATATTGCAGGGTTAAAAGAAAGATGAATAGAAGGGCAATCTCTCCTCTAAGGGTTTCCCCTTCACAAAGAGCTAATGCTCTATTTACAAATGATACAAACAAGCATTAATCCTTTCTCCTTAAATCCTCCTATTTTTTTAACTCATTAGCCCCTTAACTAACTAATCAATGTGCTAACTGTTTTAACAAATTGCCCTTTCTCACAGTCTTAACAACTTCTGCCATGAATATATGTTTGGATACCAGAACTTGGGAGTTGGTTTATATCTTACCATTTTCATTCTGAAGATTTTGAAAAATATAGATTGCATCTTCTTGGTTAGATATACATGCTATTCTTAAAAATGTTAAAATGTATTATTCATCTTGGTGATTGGAGTTTATTAACTGTCTTTTGTAATGTTGGTGGTAAACAGGTTAGTTGAAACCCATATATTCTCATTTGTTGTGGGAAGAGCATTTGTGACAGATATAGAGAAGTTAAAAATCAGCAGTAAAACAAGATCTTTGAGTGCTGTTCAAGTTTTAAAGTTTTTCTCAGAAGTCACAAAGGTTTCTCTTAGTCAATTCTATGTCTTTTTTTCATATTTTTTTATTTGTTTTTTATATTTACAGAGATTCTTTTCCATGCAGGATGGAATCAGTCCTGGGGCAAATTTATTAACTTCAGTGGAAATCCTTGTCTCTGGGGTATGCTTTTGGGAAAGTTTTTTTGCTGAGTCAGTTTTTATTAGGAGATATAGAATACATGTTAATTTGTTTACAGAAAAATATGTAATTGTGTTTCCGTCAGTTATTTGCTTGGATGGAAATATTTGTGTAATTAATACAGGTAATTGTGTTAGGATTGTTGCTTAGTGTGGTAATCTGGTGGTTGGTGTTACTGCGACCCATTGTGTTTGTGTAACCATATATACCTAAGTTTTCTTGAGCTTTAAGCAGAAGTTTTTATGTATATGCTTTTTTTGTAGCCCATTGACAAGCAATCTCTACTTGACTCTGGAATATTTTGCTGTCTCATTCAAGCTCTGAATGCCCTTCTTGATCCTGATGCAACCATTCAAAGGTCAAATAGTGCTATTGATCATGAAGAAAACCTCATGTTACAAAATGATTATGATGGTGAAGTTGGGAAAAACCGCCGGCTTGAGGTTCTGTTCTTTGTGTGATCTACTTGCCTTGAATATGCAATTTTTTTTAACAGATGATTGTAGGCAAACCATATATTTTTAAAGAGTTCACCTTATTTAGTCTAGTTGTGGTTTTCTAAACTCTATATTTCCTTAGCCTGAGAGCGCATAAATCATAAAAAATAACTTGGTGATAAGTAACTAGTTGGGATATTGTAAAATCACTTTTGTGTATTTTCTTAGTTTGCATTTTAAACTATTTTTCTTATGCAGGTGGAAGGAAGTGTAGTGCATATCATGAAAGCTCTAGCAAGCCATCCATCAGCGGCGCAGAGTTTGATAGAGGATGAATCACTTCAGCTGCTTTTTCAAATGGTTGCCAAGGGATCTCTGATTGTTTTCTCTCGTTATAAGGAAGGACTTGTTCCATTGCACAGCATACAACTTCATCGACATGCCATGCAGGTAAACTGTGGCACATTCGTCTGCAGTCAAATTAGTATTGGAATTGATGAAAATATTTCATATGATGAATAGTTTGAACTGATACTGTTATTCTGATGGTTGAATATTGAATACTTATGTTTTTGCAATTTTAGATACTTAGTCTTCTTTTGGTAAATGACTATGGAAGCACGGCTAAGTACATCCGCAAGCATCATTTGGTATGTCATCTATCATCCAAAACTAAACACTTTTTATGTCAAAGAAGTTGTCTCAGAACTGATATTATTTCTTGTTTATATATTATTACCATGCAATTTTTGCTCATTTTTATAACTTTGATGGCATCTGTCATTGTTCAACAACATCTGTGGGGTAGTTTGCAATGATACATCATTATGTTATGTTTCCAAGTGTAGAAGCTTAAATTATTTATTATTACCATTATCATTGTTGCTGTTGTAATTTTGCTTTTAGTAATTGAAGGGGAGGGTTGGTGATAGTTTTAAGATTTCTTGTGACAAAAGGATCTCCTTTTGGTCTCTTGCAATCTCATGTAAAATGAGGAGCAAACTGGTTTGCTATGCTATCAGATGTTCTACTCTTTATTTAATATTATCTCACATGATCCTTTGTACTAATTAGATAATTGCAAAATATGTTTCGGGTTTGAGAAAAATGTGTTTTGTAGTAGAAATTCAGATTTGTTATCAACTGCAAAAAATCTGTAAGGTCATGTCAGGCTCTTCCTTGCAAAGCTTACGGGATGGACGAGCAAACAAAAATTATAGACATGAGGCAGGGGTGATAACAATTTAGCATGGGGGAGAAATTATGAACAAATTTAAGTAGTTGGATTTATAGTAACAGTCAACACTGTTCTTGAATGGTTGATTTGGTTTCTTGACTATTGATTATTCATAGAAAATGGGCAAGGGCATCAGCTACTTACATTGACTTAGTTCTGCATTTGCTGTGAAATATGTAACTGACCAGGTTAGAACTTGTAGAAACATATCTTCAGCATTAAAGTGCCTAATACTAGGTATTTCTACACAAATCTATCAATCTTAACATAATAACCATAAGTCAAAACATTAATACTTGATTTTTCTTCGTTCAAACAAAATATGGTTCTGAAAGTTATCATATAGTTCATGAAATTGTTGTAATTGAACCAATAATTCTAGTGTGCTCAAGTCACATCTTAGTAATCTAAATAAAATTATTAAAAAATCATGTCTGAATGTTTTAAATTTTAAAGTTTGTGTCCCCTGACTCTGTTGGATGATGCTTTAACTCACTTATCAATTATGAAGTTAGTGCATGTGGCTTTGGTGCGGTTTCATTTTTGTAGAATATTGCATTAATGTTGATCCGTATTGTTCATAGGATTCATTATATGTTTGTGAAATTAATCCTGTGATTATTTTTCCTCCATGCAGATAAAAGTTCTTTTATTGGCTGTGAAAGATTTTGATCCTGATTGTGGAGATGCTGCATATACAGTAGGCATTGTTGATTTGTTACTCAAGTGTGTAGAGTTGTCGTATAGAGCTGGTAATTTTTAATTTTATCATAAGAGTAGTGGATAATGTTCTTATACGCATAACATTATCATTGGCTAAAATGTGGTTAAATATACTTTTTTTACAGTTATTTTTTAAAGCATGCCAATGTTGTGTAGTTCTGATTTGGTATATGGGTTCTGCAGAGGCTGCTAATGTAAGACTTCGAGAGGATATACATAATGCCCATGGATATCAATTCCTAGTTCAATTTGCACTAACTCTGTCCAACATGACAAAGAATCAGGGATTTCAATCTGGTCATTCAGATACATTTGATGAGCAAAATATTGCTTCAGATGGATCCCAAAATAGCAGAGAACAAAATTCCAATGAACAAGAACAGTCTTCCAGTCAATATCTTTCGCCCACATTGTCTAGGTTGCTAGATGTCCTTGTTAGTCTAGCTCAAACCGGACCAAATGAGTCTCCACGTGCTTATGTAGGCAAGGGTTCTAAATCTACTCAGAACAGGGGTGGTGGTCACACCAAAAGTCGTACCTCATCTTCTGATTGGCTTGGTGATGAACTTTGGGAGAAGGAAAATGATAAAATTAAAGACCTTGAAGCAGTACAGATGTTACAGGATATTCTCCTCAAAGCTAACAGCTGGAAGTTGCAGGCTGAAGTATTAAATAGACTTTTTAAATTATTTTCAGGCCACATAGAGAACTATAGCTTGTGCCAGCAATTACGAACTGTTCCACTTTTAATCCTAAATATGGCCGGTTTTCCTTCTCATTTGCAAGAGATAATCTTGAAAATTCTGGAGTATGCTGTGACTGTAGTGAATTGTGTTCCCGAGCAAGAGCTACTTTCACTTTGCTGTTTGTTGCAGCAACCAATAACCTCAGAGCTGAAGCAGACAATTCTTTCTTTCTTTGTAAAACTCTTGTCTTTTGACCAACAATACAAGAAAGTTTTGCGAGAAGTTGGTGTTTTGGAAGTTATGCTAGATGATCTGAAGCAACACAGGATTTTGGCTCCTGATCAGCAGGCTGTTAACTCAAGTCAGTTGGAGAGGAAAAATAGCTCAAACAATTTCCAGAAACATATGGACAATAAGGATGGTATTATTACCTCACCCAAGCTTATGGAATCTGGTTCTGGCAAGTTTCCTATTTTTGATGTAGAGGATACAATTGCTATTGCCTGGGACTGTATGGTGTCTTTATTGAAGAAAGCAGAGGCTAATCAAGCTTCATTCCGCTCATCTGGTGGTGTGACTGTGATATTACCTTTTCTGGTGTCTGAGGTACATCGTTCAGGGGTCCTTAGGATATTGTCATGTCTTATAATTGAAGATACCTCTCAGGTTTGTTCATGTTCTCTAAAATAAATTCTATTCTCTATATTTGGAGTGGACTTGTGCAGTTATTGGCTCATAATAAGTGTTGCTAATCACAAAAAAGTAATTCTTGAATGTTTGCGGATGCATCCTGCCTACAAAATTACTTAGGTGTTGTTTCACTTTAAATCATCATGATGACTCTGATTGTAACTTTTGCCAGGCTCATCCTGATGAATTAGGCACGTTGATTGAAATTTTGAAAAGTGGAATGGTTAACAGTGCTTCAGGATCCCAATACCGGCTTTCCCTTGATGCAAAGTGTGACACTATGGGAGCACTATGGCGGATCTTGGGAGTTAATAATTCTGCTCAGAAGGTTTTTGGTGATGCCACTGGTTTTTCCCTTTTACTCACAACTCTACATGGGTTCCAAAGCGATGGAGGGGACTCAGATCAATCTTCATTGAATGTTTACATTAAGGTGTTTACGTATTTGTTGCGTGTTGTAACTGCTGGAGTATCTGACAATGCTGTCAATAGAATGAAGTTGCACACAATTATATCATCACAAACTTTCTTTGATCTTCTTAGTGAGTCTGGCTTATTGTGCGTGGAGCATGAAAAACAAGTCATCCAGTTGATGTTGGAACTTGCCCTTGAAATTGTTATTCCTCCTTTCTTAGCATCAGAGGGTTTAACTAAATCAAATGCAATTGAGAATGAGTCATCTCATAATCTTTTATTGACTCCATCAGGCCCAATTAATCCTGAAAGAGAGCGGGTTTACAATGCTAGTGCTGTTAAAGTTCTGATTCGTTCATTATTGCTGCTTACTCCTATGGTGCAGTTAAAACTCTTAGACCTGATTGAAAAGTTGGCCCGTGCTGGTCCCTTTAATCAGGAAAGCCTCACGTCTGCAGGTGTGTACTATATTGCTTGTTGTTATTTGTTATTCTTTAATGCTCTCTTGATTTTTTTATGTTATATTTAGGCTGTGTGGAACTTTTGCTGGACACAATCCAACCTTTTCTTTCGGGTTCATCTTCTTTACTCACTTATGCATTGAAAATTGTGGAAGTCCTTGGTTCTTACAGGTATGGAGAATATTCTTACTGCCGTTTTTCTGTAATTATGTCGTTTTAATCTACTACTGTACTTATATTTGAATAAAAATATGTTTCTGTTGATTAGGCTATCTGCATCTGAACTTCGTATGCTCATTAGATATGTTCTGCAAATGAGGATGAAAAATTCAGGTCATATAATTGTTGAAATGATGGAGAAGTTAATTCTTATGGAAGACACGGCCTCAGAAAATATTTCTCTGGCACCATTTGTGGAGATGGATATGAGCAAGATTGGGCATGCTGCCATTCATGTTTCCTTGGGTGAAAGATCATGGCCTCCAGCTGCTGGTTATTCATTTGTTTGTTGGTTCCAGTTTCGTAATTTTTTAAAATCACAATCAAAAGACACTGACGTTTCAAAATTTGCATCTTCCAAGAAGCGCTCTGGTTCAAGTGGATTGCATGAGCGACATATCTTAAGGATTTTTTCTGTTGGTGCTACTAACAATGATACTGCAACCTATGCAGAATTATATCTCCAGGAGGATGGTGTTCTTACCCTCGCTACCAGCAACTCTTCTTTCTTATCATTTTCTGGTTTGGAACTTGAAGAGGGAAGGTGGCATCACCTTGCAGTCATTCACAGCAAACCCAATGCTCTTGCTGGGCTGTTTCAAGCTAGTTTTGCATATGTTTATCTGAATGGAAAGTTAAGACACACTGGGAAATTAGGATATTCACCATGCCCACCTGGTAAACAATTGCAGGTTACTATTGGGACATCAGTTGGAAATGCTAGAGTCAGTGACTTGACATGGAAACTGCGCTCTTGCTATCTTTTTGAGGAAGTGCTTACCCCAGGCTGTATATGTTTTATGTACATACTTGGTAGAGGATACAGGGGACTATTCCAGGACACAGATCTTCTACAATTTGTACCTAACCAGGCCTGTGGTGGTGGTAGTATGGCCATATTAGATTCTTTAGATGCTGATTTGACTTTGGCTGCTAATGGTCAGAGAATGGATTCTACAAGCAAGCAGGGAGACTTAAAAGCAGATGGAAGTGGAATTGTCTGGGATTTGGAGAGACTTGGAAACCTTTCTTTACAGCTTTCTGGAAAGAAACTTATTTTTGCATTTGATGGAACTACCACGGAATTCATTCGTTCATCGGGTAGCTTTTCAATGCTTAATCTGGTAGATCCCATGTCTGCTGCTGCTTCTCCAATTGGAGGTGTGTATCTAAATTTAGAAAAGTTAGAAATTATGTTTCTTTCTCTTATTTGATTTTTATGTTTCTTTCTCTTGTTTGATTTGTTTATACAATTTCAGTTTTATTTTAATTTTGGAGATTGCAGGTATTCCACGTTTTGGACGTCTTGGTGGAGATATTTATATCTGTAAGCAAGGTGTGATCGGAGAGACAATCAGCCCTATTGGTGGGATGGAACTTGTTCTTGCTCTTGTTGAAGCAGCAGAAACTAGGGATATGCTGCATATGGCTCTAACTCTCCTTGCATGTGCACTTCATCAAAATCCTCAGAATCTTAAGGACATGCAAACTTATAGGGGCTACCATCTACTTGCCCTTTTTCTGCGTCGTAAAATGACATTATTTGACATGCAATCTCTTGATATCTTCTTTCAGATTGCTGCATGTGAAGCTTCTTTTTCTGAACCAAAAAAGTTGGAGACTATTCAGACTATTCTGTCTCCTGCTTCATCTCCGCTGGAAACTGGTCTTGAGGATAATTTTTTGTCAAAGTTTCCAGATGAGAATTCTTCAGTTGGATCTCCTGGGGACATGGATGATTTTTCTGCACCAAAAGATTCATTTAGTCACATTTCAGAGCTGGAAAATACTGATGTTGCTGCTGAAACTTCAAATTGCATTGTCTTGTCAAATGCTGACATGGTTGAACATGTTTTATTGGATTGGACATTGTGGGTAACTGCTTCAATTTCAATCCAAATTGCATTACTTGGATTTCTTGAAAATTTAGTGTCCATGCATTGGTACAGAAATCACAATCTTACAATTTTGCGGCGAATTAACCTTGTTCAGCATTTACTAGTGACATTGCAAAGGGGTGATGTTGAAGTTCCTGTCCTTGAAAAATTGGTCGTACTGCTTGGGGTCATTTTGGAGGATGGCTTTCTATCTTCTGAGCTTGAAAATGTGGTTAGATTTGTGATTATGACGTTTGATCCCCCAGGGTTGGTTCCACAGCGTCCAATTATGAGAGAATCAATGGGTAAACATGTAATTGTCAGAAATATGTTACTAGAAATGTTTATTGATCTACAAGTCACTATTAGATCAGAAGAGTTGCTTGAGCTGTGGCATAAACTTGTTTCCTCTAAGTTAATTACGTATTTTCTTGATGAAGCAGTTCATCCCACTAGTATGAGATGGGTCATGACTCTACTTGGTGTGTGTCTTACTTCCTCTCCAACATTTGCAATTAAATTTCGCACAGGTGGAGGTTATCAAGGTTTAGTTCGGGTGCTTCCCAGTTTCTATGATTCCCCAGATATCTACTATATTCTATTTTGTTTGATATTTGGCAAGCCAGTTTACCCAAGGTTACCAGAGGTCCGAATGCTGGACTTTCATGCCCTTATGCCAAATGATGGAAGTTTAACAGAACTGAAGTTTGTAGAGTTGTTGGATTCTGTAATTGCCATGGCAAAAACAACTTTTGATAGAGTAAGCATGCAAGCAATGCTTGCCCACCAAACTGGTAATCTTTCCCAGGTTGGTGCAAGCCTTGTGGCTGAACTTGTAGATGGAAATTCAGACATGGCTGGTGAGCTTCAGGGGGAAGCTCTGATGCACAAGACATATGCTGCTCGCCTTATGGGTGGAGAGGCATCAGCCCCTGCAGCTGCAACTGCCGTTCTAAGATTTATGGTTGATCTGGCTAAAATGTGTCCCCCCTTTACCGCTGTTTGTAGACGTGCAGAATTTCTTGAAAACTGCATAGATCTATATTTTTCTTGTGTGAGGTTTGTTATGAGATGACCTCTGTATCCTTATTTCCATGGCATTTATTTGTATCCTCTTTAATCATATGTTGATTACTTAATCTGATGATCATCTTAATTGAATTGAGTCATTGTTATTGAACTAAACCTTTTTGCTTTTGCAGGGCTGCACATGCTGTTAAAATGGCCAAAGAACTCTCGGCAGTGACAGAAGAGAAAACCTTAAATGATTGTGATGATACATGCAGTTCCCAAAATACATTTTCTAGCTTGCCTCTGGATCAGGACCAGTCTATCAAAACCTCCATCAGTGTTGGAAGTTTTCCTCAAGGACAGGTAAGTTCAAGTTCTGATGATATGACTGCACCACCAAACTCTATGCCTGGTGAGAAATCACCGAATAATATTACTGTCTCTGAGCTGGAGCCAAATAAATCTGTCCGTGAAGACATACAAACTGTTCAGAGCTTGGATGGTGACAATGCTGATCAAGGCTCTGTTGCTTCCAGTTCCCATGAATTCAGCTTTCACAGCATCAAAGGAAATTTGGATACACTCCAACCACCAGATTCCCAGAGTTCGGTCTCCTTTGCTGCGCTGGACTCTCCTGTATTTTCGGAAAAGTCCAGTTCAAAAGTTCCCCATACGCCTGCTTCAGCACCAGTTGTTGCATTGGCATCTTGGCTGGGAAGTGGAAGCCATAATGAAGCTAAGTCTCCCTTGACAGCCACTCCTTCTTTTGACTCGGCCATGTCTGCTACAGAGTTTGATTTATCTCCAAATCAAAAGTCTAGTTCTCAAGGGATGTCTTCTGTGAATGCTCACTTTGTTATTACCTCAAAGCTGCTTTTGGACACAGATGATTCTGGATATGGCGGGGGTCCATGTTCTGCTGGGGCTACTGCTGTGTTGGATTTCATTGCAGAAGTGCTTTCTGATTTTGGGACGGAACAGATCAAAGCATCACAGCTCATAGAAAGCATCCTGGAAAGTGTTCATCTACATGTTGATGGTGAGTCTGTGTTAGTTTTCCAAGGTCTATGCCTTAGTAGGTTTATGAACTTCCTTGAAAGGAGACTGTTACGTGATGATGAAGAAGATGAGAAAAAATTGGATAAGATTCGCTGGTCTTCAAATTTGGATGCTTTGTGCTCGATGATTGTGGACCGGGTATACATGGGTGCTTTCCCTCAGCCTTCAACAGTACTGAAAACTCTTGAGTTCTTATTATCAATGCTGCAATTGGCAAACAAAGATGGTAGAATTGAAGAAGCTGCTCCTAGTGGAAAGAGGCTCTTATCAATATCAAGAGGAAGTAAGCAATTAGAGGCTTATATCCATTCAATTCTTAAGAACACTAATAGAATGATATTATATTGCTTTCTCCCATCATTCTTAGTCAATATAGGGGAAGATGATCTTCTTCTGCGATTGGGTTTGCTTAATGAACCAAAAAAGAGAGTGTCCTCTACTTCCTCTCAAGATGAATCAGGAATTGACATTAGTACTGTCTTACAATTATTGGTTGCTCATAGAAGAATTATATTCTGTCCCAGCAACATTGATCCAGATCTTAATTGCTGTCTATGTGTGAATCTGATATCCCTTCTTCGTGATAGAAGACAAATTGTACAAAATATTTCCATTGATGTGTTCAAGTATCTTCTGGTACATAGGAGAGCTGCGTTAGAAGACTTGCTTGTTTCTAGACCTAATCAAGGGCAGCAACTTGATGTGCTCCATGGTGGTTTTGATAAATTATTGACTAGAAGTTTATCTGAGTTTTTTGAGTGGTATCAAAATATTGAACTAGTTGTAAATAAGGTATTGGAGCAGTGTGCTGGAATTATGTGGGTGCAGTATATTGCAGGATCAGCAAAGTTTCCAGGAGTGAGAATCAAAGGCATGGAAGGACGTCGTAAGAAAGAAATGGCAAGGAAGTCTCGAGAAGCTGCGAAATTGGATTTAAGGCACTGGGAGCAGGTAAATGAGAGAAGATATGCACTGGATTTAGTTCGTGATGCAATGTCCACTGAGTTGAGAGTTGTTAGGCAAGATAAGTATGGATGGATTCTACATGCAGAGAGTGAGTGGCAATGCCATCTACAGCAACTTGTGCATGAACGTGGGATTTTCCCATTAAGTAAATCCTTTTTCACAGGAGAGCCAGAATGGCAGCTTTGTCCTATTGAAGGTCCATATCGAATGAGGAAAAAACTTGAATGCTGCAAACTGAAAATTGATACCATACAGAATATTCTTGAGGGACAGTTTGAGTTAGAGAAAGCAGAATTTTCTAGAGGAAAAATTGAAAATGGTTCTGATGCATCAGACTCAAAACCTTATTTTCAACTTTTGACTGATGATAGCAAGCAGAATGGTTCTGACAGTGAGCAGTTTGATGAACCTTTCTTTGATAAGTTGGATAGTGTCAAAGATGGTGTTTATGATAAGAATGAGTGGAATGATGACAAGGCAAGCAGCATGAATGAAGCAAGCCTCCATTCTGCACTTGAGCATGGTGCTAAGTCTAGTGCAATATCTATCCCAATAGAAGGAAGCACACACGGAAGATCTGAGATGGGTTCTCCAAGGCAATCCTCTTCAATGAGAATTGATGATGTTAAGATTGTCGATGATAAATCTGATAAAGAACTGCACGACAATGGTGAATACTTGATCAGACCTTTTCTGGAACCATTTGAGAAAATCCGATTTAAATACAACTGTGAACGGGTTATGGGTCTTGACAAACATGATGGCATTTTCCTGATAGGTGAATTCTGTTTGTATGTGATTGAAAACTTTTATATTGATGATTCTGGTTGCTTTTGTGAGAAGGAATGTGAAGATGAGCTCTCAGTTATTGATCAGGCTTTGGGTGTCAAGAAAGATTTTACTGGCAGTGTGGATTTCCAATCCAAATCAACTTTGTCATGGAACACACCAGTTAAATCATTGGTTGGGGGAAGAGCATGGGCGTATAGTGGTGGTGCATGGGGTAAGGAGAAATTACATACCAGTGGAAACTTACCTCATCCTTGGCGCATGTGGAAGTTTGACAGTGTTCATGAGATTTTGAAACGTGATTACCAACTTCGTCCTGTTGCTATTGAAATATTTAGTATGGATGGATGTAACGATCTCTTGGTTTTCCACAAAAAAGAGAGAGAAGAAGTTTTTAAAAATCTAGTTGCCTTAAATCTTCCTCGGAATAGCATGTAAGAATTATGTCCTTGGCTTTAATAATTTGCTTGGTATTGGATTTTTTTGTAGTTATATGTTTTTCATAACGTATTAGCAATTGCAAGTAGCGTATCTTTGGAAATTTAGTTTTTTTTTTTTTTGTTTTTTTTGTTTTTTTTTATCGTAGTTTTTATGCTACAATATTGATGAGTTGTGGCATAAGAAAAACCAAGGATTTAAAATATGTACCTTCATTCTGGTGCTTTTCTTTTAAGTTGTCTAATACTCTCTGTCATAATTATTAAGACATTGTTTTGAAATTTCCTGATCCCCTTTTTATAAGACCCTTCTAGAATTGTGCATTGCATTATTTATTTTTTGACCAAAATACCCTTGGTTATTTTAGTTAATAAATAATAAATATTATGATTTGTTTCTTTCTCAAAGATTTGAGAATTGAAAATTTCAGTTTTAAAACATCAAACTCCACTACTATTACTATCTCTATCTACATAGATTAATTTTTTAAGGGTAGTTTGGAAAAATATCGTAATTAAAGATAAATTTATTGTTATTAAATTAGCCAACTTTCTTAACAAGTGTGGAGAATGCCTTATATCTAGAGACGGGAGGAGTATTGAACCATATATTTTAGCTTTGCCTTTGTTTTCTAATTTGGTCCTCATAGTACATTTTTAGGTGTGTGGGTGCATGTCTTAACCTGTTTCATGTTTTTTAATGTAATTGGTCTGCTTTATATATCAGGTTGGACACAACTATTTCAGGATCATCAAAACAAGAAAGCAACGAGGGTGGCCGTCTTTTCAAGATAATGGCAAAATCATTTTCTAAAAGGTGGCAAAATGGTGAAATAAGTAATTTTCAGTACCTCATGCACCTAAACACCTTGGCAGGACGTGGATATAGTGATCTTACCCAATATCCAGTTTTTCCATGGGTACTTGCGGATTATGAAAGTGAAAATCTTGATTTGTCCAATCCGAAAACATTTCGCAGGCTTGATAAACCAATGGGTTGCCAGACACCTGAAGGTGAAGACGAGTTCAGAAAAAGGTTGGTCTCTTTCAATGTTCTACGATTTTGTCGTATGTGCAATTTTTCTGTGATTATATATTTTGTATTGTAGTCATCCATTGCCTGGGGATTTTTGCTAAATATTTTATGGGATTTCAAGAGTACGCAGACAAATTTATAACATTCAAAAAGAACTAGAAACATCGGGCTTATGCTAGAACTATAATACCAGGAAGGATATGCAAGACATTATTTGTATTTGCAAGAAATTTGTTTATAGTTGATAGAGATACCCTAAAGTAAGATATTATAATAATAATTAAATTGTACAAAATAATTGTGACCATGGAACATGATCACAGAGGTCAGTTTTTTCTCCTTCTGATGCCCATTAGCTTCATCACTGTCTTTTAGATACGAGAGCTGGGATGATCCGGAGGTCCCAAAGTTTCACTATGGATCTCATTATTCTAGTGCTGGAATTGTCCTATTCTATCTTCTCCGCTTGCCACCATTTAGTACAGAGAATCAAAAACTTCAGGGTGGTCAGTTTGACCATGCTGATCGCCTTTTTAATAGCATAAGGGACACTTGGCTAAGTGCTGCTGGAAAGGGAAACACATCTGATGTGAAGGAATTAATTCCAGAATTTTTCTACATGCCTGAGTTCTTGGAGAATCGGTTCAATCTTGACTTGGGAGAGAAACAGTCTGGCGAGAAGGTTATCCTATTGTGATTATATACTTTGCTATTTCTAAATTCTCCCAGAATAAAAAATGCAAGTGAACTGACTAGTAAATTTAATTATTATGGTGTTTTTTCAGGTTGGGGATGTTATCCTACCTCCGTGGGCCAAAGGTAGCACTCGAGAGTTCATCAGTAAGCATAGGGAAGCTCTTGAATCTGATTATGTCTCAGAAAATTTGCATCACTGGATGGACCTCATTTTTGGATATAAGCAAAGAGGGAAGGTGGGTGTCTTGTCTTGTTTTGCCGTATATATACTTGTCCCTCTATGACTAATGTTTGTTCTTATAATTTTTAAATTGTGTTATTGCATTGTTAAAGGCTTAGTTCTAGAATCTAATGTCAGTTTCTTTAATTGTTCACATGTATTAAATTTCAGAGTTTAAGAGAAGTTTCTGTGTGGTGAAAATGAATTCACTGCTCAAGTGTTAGAGTTACAATAGCTTTATATATTACTAAGGATATAGTCAATAGCTCCTAAAAGCTGTTATCAAACTCAGTCTAGGTTAGTTAGAGAAGTCAGCTGTGAACGACCTTCTAAACTATCTGACTACTACTGTACAAGAAAAGTAATAAATGACAGTAAAACTATACTCCAATGACACGCATTCATGCATATGGAAGAGTGTGATCTGATTGTTGTAGGGCATGCCCATTATGGACTCCCGAAAGATGTCTTATATTTTGTTTCATTATGAAATGTATGGGAAAACAATGCTTTTATTTCTAGCACTTCACTACTTCCTGTATAATTCCAAGTCGTATTTGCCTCCATTCTGTTGACTGTCTTAATGTGCTATATTAAATGGAGTTACCTTAATTAGTGGCATTTATTTTGTGCAATATTATGCATTTACACTTGATTTGATAACAAGGATTTTATTGTGATCACCAATGTTTTTATTACTTTTTAATAGATTACAATCCTTTCTCCCTAAACTTTTGGAAATTTCATTGTGCCTTTTGACGTAGATTTATAATGGTTAAACTGAGACCTGACATCTCTTGATGATTGGGTCAATAAAAATGTTCTCAACAAAGGTGTTATAAAGACATACTCCTTCATTTTATCTTTTTTTCATAACATAATTTGTTGATACTATGGCAGGCTGCCGAGGAATCAGTTAATGTGTTCTATCATTATACATATGAAGGAAGTGTAGACATAGACTCTGTTACAGATCCCGCTATGAAAGCATCCATTTTAGCTCAAATTAATCATTTTGGGCAGACCCCTAAACAATTGTTCCTCAAGCCCCATGTGAAAAGACGAACTGACAGAAAGCTTCCTCCCCATCCCCTTAAACATTCCAGTCATCTTGCTGCACATGAGATTCGCAAAAGCTCTTCCCCTATCACCCAAATCGTCACTCTTCATGATAAAATTCTCATAGCTGGAACTAATAATCTGCTTAAACCAAGAACATATACCAAATATGTTGCTTGGGGTTTTCCTGATCGTAGCTTGAGATTTATGAGCTATGAACAAGATAAGCTTCTTTCAACACATGAAAATTTACATGGAGGTAATCAAATTCAGTGTGTTAGTGCTAGTCATGATGGTCAAATTCTGGTTACTGGTGCTGATGACGGACTGGTTAATGTATGGAGAGTGAGCAAGTTTGGGGCCCGTGCACTTCGACGCTTGAAGTTGGAGAAGGCACTTTGTGGTCACACAGCCAAAATTACATGCCTCCAAGTTAGCCAGCCTTACATGCTTATTGTGAGCGGGTCAGATGATTGCACAGTTATAATATGGGATCTCAGCTCCATGTCATTTGTACGACAGCTCCCAGAATTTCCAGCACCAGTTTCAGCAATATTTGTGAATGACTTGACTGGAGAGATTGTCACAGCAGCTGGTATTCTTCTGGCTGTTTGGAGCATAAATGGGGATTGCCTCGCACTGATAAAAACTTCACAACTGCCATCTGATTCTATTCTCTCTGTGACAAGCAGTACATTTTCTGATTGGTTGGACACAAAGTGGTATGCTACAGGTCATCAGAGTGGAGCTGTCAAGGTGTGGCAGATGGTTCACTGCTCCAACCCAGATAGCTCCCTTAGCAAATCAGGTTTTGGTGGGGCGGGAGTGTTAAATCTTGGTGGAAAAGAACCGGAATACAAGTTGATTTTGCGCAAAGTACTAAAGTTCCATAAGCATCCTGTTACAGCCCTCCACCTTACGACTGACCTAAAACAGTTACTTAGCGGGGATTCAGGTGGTCATTTGCTTTCCTGGACGTTGCCTGAAGAGAGTCTACGAGGTTCATTAAATCGGGGGTGAAACTGGTAAATGGTGGTTCATTCTGCCGACTTCAGCTTTTGGCCAGCCTTTAATTGTTGAATCCTAATGTTGGCTTCTTAGTGGATCTCAAATGTGGAAAGATGGATTCGTGTTCATAATTTGAGAGAATTGCAAAAGAATGCTGTCCAGATTGAAAGAGAGCTAACAAGGTTGTAAAAGGAAAAGATAAGAACACAGGGTATAGAGAGCTAGAACATAATTCATTTAAGAGTACAATGTACTTGGTGGGTGATGCATCTGTGAAGAAAGATGGATTGCAAGTGGAAGAGGAGAAAGCAAATGTTGCCCGCGGTCTTGTATTTTGGATGACTGGCGGAGAATATTTTTGATTTTGCCAGAGAGGTCTACGCTTTTTTCTTTTATGTAAATATGTGATTGTAGTGTGTAATTAAGTTGTATAGTAAATGGCTAGTCGAGAAATGAATTGTGATTGCAATTATAGGCCCAATTTGAGGGTATGATTGTGGGTTGAGTGCAATCCTTTCTCAGGAATTCTTTTTCCATGATATCATTGGGGATTTCTTTTATTGAGCCCCTGAAAGAAAACGAGGAAACTAAGGTCATTGCCTTTCATTTGTACATTTTTTTTTTTCTGAATATTCCTCCCATTTAATTATTTGCTTCTTGACTCACTTTTCACCTTTGCAGCTGCATAGTTTGTAATCTAATGCTTTCGTAATCATAATTTCCAGAGCTACTTTCTCAATTGCTGCTCTGCTCTCAATCATGTTAATATGCATTGGACACACTGATACAGTAAAATAATACAGTAAATGTAAACAAAATTATATATTTTCATCTCACAACATTGGGTAGATACAACTATTACTTATCTTATCAGTACAACTTCTTGTACGAGCATAAAAAATATAATCAGGGATTGTCTGATTTGCCAAAACTTGAACACGTTAAATATATATATCTTTTTTGTTTCATGTTTGATTTAAGAAAATATCACGTACATTAGTTTGTTTGATGCTGATATTTCAATCACTACTTTGTAACTTGACTGGGTATGGGTGACTAATTTATCCATTCAACATCTATTGTTGGCTGTTGGTTCCTGCATCTCAACTTAAAATTATTTTCCGAAATAAAACTGGGTGAGTGATTTCCAAAAAGAAAAATTCTATAATTGTTTTAGTGTGTTCCAAAAAATAAAATTCGTAATGATTGGTTGCAGGAAGAAGCAGTCTCTATTTGTTTATAGATTAGACTGTCAGGAATCACTTTTGATATGGACGGAAATGTTCACTCCTACACATGTTCTAACCGGAGAAGTAAGCCGTCCTATGTCTTCAATTTTGTGCTCATGGAATTTCGATAATTCATGAAAGTAGAAAAAAAGACTAACATTAAAGAAAGGAAAACAGTAGATTTAATTGAACATACTTACACTTTGTAATGGATGAAAATTATTAAAGGACAAAAGACACCAGTACATTGCATTCATCGATAAGAGAGAAAAAAGAAGAGTGGGCATCAAAATAACAAATTCCAAATTGCACCATGTCTAGGAGACGAAATACTATATAGATGGATAGTGGACAAAAACAAGAAGTAATACTGAAATTAAATTCCTAATTTCTTTCTCTTTCAAACTTTATGTTCATTGATGATTTCATAACTCTATATACAACTACACTGAGAGGTAGCTAAGATTCCATTATACAAAATCATATAATAATAACATGGTTTAATTATTTCAGCAGTTCTTTTTTTGAAGTCACAGGTTTTGTTTTTTTTTTTTTTTTTTTTTTTTTTTATCAATTGGGTTCTTATTTATCAGAAATTGAATCAATTAGATTTTTGTTGTTAATATAGTAATCATGACTAGGAAGAGTGTCATATGTCAATTTCTGTTTTTTTTAAATATAGTTTTTATATTTTAAAAAATAAATAAATTTTCACATGTCGAAATGATATTGTATCTTGTGACAATGATAGTGTAGTGTAGTAGTAGTGTCACGTGTTATTTAACTCTTATATATGTATATTTAAAAAACATAATTAACATTTATATAATTAACTAAATATATATAAATATACTTAATCTTGTTGAAAATATTTAATAAAAATATTAATTTTAATAAACGTATTTATATAACATTTATATACAAATTAAATTTTCTTTTAATTTAAAAAGGGACAAAATTATTTAAGTTTTAAAAAATTAGAACTAAATTGAGACAATAAAAATATAGAGACTAAATTGTGACTAATGCAATGACACGTAGCATGATAGTGACACGTTACACTACTATCATGTCACGCTATCATTACCACGTAGCATAATATCAGTTTCATACATCACAAATTTTTATTTTTTAAAAGAATATAAAATAATATTTAAAAAAAACATGAATTGACATGTGACACCCTCTTTACAATGTTAGTAGGGTACTAAAGCCAATGATCCAATTACTTTAATTTTTCCAAAATAGAGATCCAATTCAGACAAAAAAAAATTGAGGGACGGATATGTGACTTCCAACAAAAAACAAGGACTAGTGAAATGATTAAACCTAATAATATTCAGAGTTATCATTCATAAAATTGGCACTTCAACATTTTTGTTCTTATATACACATTATAAGTTAGCACTTTCATAATTGACAATACATGAATGAAAGGAACTCTCTCTACTAATGTAAAAGGATCTTTGAGCTTATGGAAGCTAGAAATACATTATTTAAAATGGTTTGAAACAATTGAAGCTACTATTTTTTTAGGATAAACTTAAATTGACAAATGGTTAATTAGTAATTTCGGGTGAAGTTTCATTTTCAGAATTATGGATCAATTGCGCAAAACATGTATATTGTTCATTGATCTATGTGTAGATGATTTGATTTTCATGGAAAGTAAAATCGAGCTAGTTGAAGAATTTAAAGAAATGATGAAGAGGGAGTTTGAAATGACCGATCTATGCATATGAAATATTTTATGGGCCTGAAGGTGAATCAAAGCTCAACAGGAATTTTTGTCTCAAAAGGGGTATGTTGAAGATATACTGAAAAAGGCAAAGATGATGAAGTGTAATCTGGTTTCCACTGTAATGGAACCTGACATAAAGATATCAAAAGATGGAGAAGGGAATCGTTTGATGCAAACAGGTATCAAAGCTTGATTGGGAGTCTCGGGTACTTGACAAACACAAGTTCATACCTTATTGTTAGAAATAAAGTGTCTTGTTTGTTTCCCAACACCAAGAGGGGGGGGGGGGGGGGGTAAATTGGTGATTTACAAAAACAAATTCTTTTCAAATCTTTTTGCAAAATTAGAATGCTCTTTAAACTTTCTTGCAATGTAAGTAAAGCGTGTATGCAATGAAATGTAAAGAGATAATGAAAGAGATACAAACAACAAATTTATAATAGTTCGGCCTCAATGCCTACATCCAATTTCCCTTCCAATCAACCTTAGATTAAAGGATCTTTCACTATAATGATTTGAGTTTTACACCAAAGGTTTTATTGGAGCTCTCTCAAATGTAAACACCTTTCCCACTCAACAATCAAACATAGAAAGAAAACACCTGCACACATAACCACACATTCTTGTTGCAGAACCACTTTGAGAACACCTCTCAAAGTCCAAGAGCTCTTCACCCTTCTTCCTGTCGTGCACGAACAAGGCAACACAATCCAAGATTGCAGAATAACTCGTTCAAGATCAATGCAAAGACACCTTAGTAGTGCAGATAGTGATAGTCAGTCACGTCCTCAATGTTCCTCTCAAGAATTCTTTAAGTTTCTTTCAATTCTTGATTCTTGGAGCGTCTCAACAATGTGTAAAACTTTTCTTAAATCAAATATATCAGATATGAAAGTTTACTAATGATCAAAAGTTTTAAAATTGGATGTAGTGCGTCAATTTATAGTTTTTATCATGACATACGCAAAATAAATGATTTCGTTAGTAGTGTAATCGGTTACATTAAAATCAGATGTAACAGAATTACAACTAACACAGTTCTAATTGAATGCACAATTAATACAATCGATTTGCATTAAATGCTAGTCAAACATATTTAAAAATATGACCGTTATAATTGTTATGACTATGCTTGAAAATAGTTTTCAAATAATAACAGACTTAATTGATTACATAAACAGCGTAATCTTTAAGCTTTTCACTTAAACAAAATTTTGAAAACATTTTCTCTTTATAACTCATCACAACACATTTCAACAAGATGTTTGCAAATACACAAGTTTTAATCGATTTAACACTTAACATAATCGATTCAAACTTGTTGTTTTGCCACAGTTTAAAACATAAGTTGTCTGATGAACTTAATCGAATACAACAATATTGTAATCGATTATGTCATGCAGAGTTGCTTTTGTGCTAGTGGTTTTTATCACACAGAAACATAGAATATGCATACAGAGATATAAACACATCATGATCACAGTAGTATGCAGACTAAACAATATATCAACATATGCATTAATCATCAATAAGCATTTGCATAGCCACATATGTATCAATCACAAATACATATTTTTGCTTTGTGTCATGACAACATCTATGTGTTGTTACAATCAATTTGTTGTCATCATAAAAAACAAACAAATTAGGGATTTGGTTCAGCACTTAAATTGCTCCCCCTATGAACAATCTCTCCCTTTTTTTAATGATACACAACCATGATGTACAATGCACAATCAGAAATTGTTTCAAACAATTTCAAATAGAGACATACAGACACATATATGCCATCCAAATTCAATTATCTCTCCCCCTTCGGGCATTAGCAAGAAAGGAATTATTGCTCAAAGTATAATTGAAACACAGAGACAATTAATACAAACAGAGATACATCAATAAATATTGTCATCAAGATGCTCCCCTGTCAATAATATATAATTCACATGATTTCAATTTCTTCCCATTTTACATGTGAACATTTTCGTATCAGAACATTTAGCTCCCCTTATCAATGTGCATTATTTCTAAGCATATTGCAAACACACAATTCAATATCAGAGAAATATGATAGAGATATATCAGAGCATGTATCATTGAAATAGTTTCGAGAAATGTATCAAAAAGATATGACAAATATCAGAGTATTGTAGATATTGCTTGAAAACATGTGAGATCAAAAGAAATGATTCAAAGTAAATGATTTAGCAGTTAAGAAGTTTCAAACCAGATTCGCGAAAAGTAATCGATTATACTTCTTCCTTAATCGATTCGATTCAACGGGATATTGAAAATTCCATTTCAAACCAGTGATCAGTTTTAATCAGTATTGTTACCAATGAGGAGTATTGGTAATTTGAAGACAAATGATTTTGATGATGTTACAAGAAGATAGACTTAGAGAAGATTAATATATTTGTTTTAAAAGCATCTTAGTAGTTTACAAATGTATTAGGAATGTATTTGAGTATGTAAAACTTAAAAATTTCTTATCTTTAGAACTGTTATGTATTAATCGATTATTAGAAGCTATAATCGATTATTCTGAGCCTTTCTGAAAAACCATGTTGCTCTAGAATAATCGATTATACTCCAAATAATCGATTATCACTGGTTCTGATTAGAACTGCTCAAGTTCCTGAAATAATCGATTATCCCTCAGAATAATTGATTATCACTATTTTGAAAAACCTGTAACGAACTTGAATAATCGATTATAACTTACAATAATCGATTATTACTGGTCGTTGTAAAGAGTCTTTTCATTTTCAGACCAATTAGCTATAAATAATTGTCTTAAACCCTTAGAGGGAAACTCTGAGCTTTTTGAGAATACAGTTTTTTCGAGGAAGTTCCAAAAAGCTAGTTCATTGCCTTTGCCTGGTCTCATGAATAGGAGAAGCTCGCACTTTGTGTGTCCAAGGTCAGAGCAGTTCTCTTCGAGTTGGCAAGGTTGCCATCTTCCGGTTCGTTGGTCAAAGGAAGATTATCTCTGCGCTGTTTCGGTTTGTTTGTCGAAGGAAAGTGCAGATTGTTCGCTTCCGGTTCGTTGGTCGAAGGAAGCACCCTTCCAATTCGTTCGTCGAAGGAAGGTTTTATCATTCTTTTTATTCACTCTTATTGTAATCTATAAAGTGTTTTTAGTGAAACTGTTAATCACTTTTTATAGTGATTAACAACTGGACGTAGATTCTTTTGAATCGAACCAGTATAAAAATCCAGTGTGTTAATTTTTCTATCCCTACACTCTTTACATTTTACGCACATCAATTGTTTGATAAATTTTCTGCAATTAAATTAATTTTCTAAAACAAACTATTTTAACTTGATTTGTGGCCGAACATGCTTTTCACTAATTTACTTTTATTCCGCTGCGCGACGTCTCTATAATAGTACCAATTATCCCGACAAGTATCAGACCTGCATAAACTTTCTTCTCAACTTGGTTGAGCATTAGTCTAGATACAATATAATTGTGAAATAAACATGTATCACAAATTGAGTATGAATATACAAAAAAAAAAAATTAATGTAACAATGAATGATTTATTTGCATTCATACAACAGATTTATCAGATTTAATCAATTCAATCAACATTTCAATTCAAAGATTGTTCACCAAAATATAATTTCATTTCATTGATATTGATAAAGGATTACAAGCTAAAATAAAAAAAAAATGAATGGCTTAATATCCAAGACGAGATTCAAACAAACAACAATATATTAAAACAGACACAACTAATTCTGATTTTGATTCATATATTTCTACATCCTTCTCTTTAGTTTATTTTTCTTCATTTCACTAACAACATATCAACATCATCCTCACTCTCCTCCTCACTCTCTTCATCCTCCTTAGCCTCTTCACTTCCAGCACTAGACCCATCAATCTGCAACTTCTCTTTGATAGTTGTAACATCTCAATTGATGGATTGACAAAGAATGGTTAGAGAGTGCATTTGTCTCACCATGTGCTTCTTAAATTCTTAGCAAGGTCTGAATGGTGCAGATGAGGATCTTGCAGCTTCCTCTCCTTCATCAGCATATTCATCCTTGAGGAGCCATCCCTCTAGACCATGTTGAAGTCCCATACGATGTAATGCAGTTTTATCAATCAAATTGCTCTTCCCATAAGATTCGCATGATTCATTTACACACTTTACACCAAAATGAATCAGCACTTTGGAGATGAATACACAATATGGTAAGTTGGTAGACTCAAGTCTTGTAACCTTGAGCATGTTCTCAGACACTACCACAAGCCAATCAGTTTGGATGTTCTCTTTAAGAGCATACAGAAGGCACAAATCCTCAATAGTTGCTTGTGCATGATTGCTTCTTCTTAGCATCAGAACCCAAGAAATAATGAAGCCACACAAGTGGTCATCCTTCTTTATCCCGTTAGTTCTATAATAAGAGTAATCTCTTACCTCGTTTAGGTTCCTCAAGCAGTCCTGATACACAATAAACTTGTGGAATCCTTCCATTTGCAAATAACATTGCTCACCACCCAGTTTAAATGCAGCAATTTCAAACCAAACCTCATCAATTAGCTTAATGTCTACCCCTTTGACTCTGGAACATATTGTTCCATCACTAATTCTCATATTAAAGTAGAATACCCCTACCAGTTCTGGGTACCATGGGTCTGTCATTTCCACAAACTTTTGCAGCCCTTACCTGTTGAGCCAGTTTGGAAAAGTGAATCCTTCTCTCCTAAAGAAGCTTAACTTTACATACTTATGAGGAATTATTTTCCTTATTCTCCAGTTATCAATAAAATTTGTCTATGCATTATCATCATTTATCCATCCTTCAAGATCAAGTCCATAATACATATTTTTCCTACCAAGGGTCTTGACTCTTTTTCTTTAAGAAGACGAGAATGCCATGATTTAGTGTATGTAGAGAGGAATTTGCATAATGATTTAAGAGAGTAAGAAAGAAGAGTTGCAGAGAAAGTGTGTGTGACAGTTTTCTTAGATTAGGGCTAATAAATCTGAAATTTAATATTAAGGGAACTTCAAAGTTCAAGTTTTTGCGCAAAACAAATTTCAATTGATTTTACTGATTTCATATTCAATTAATTAATTTTCAACACATCAGCAGAAGACAGATACGTGTATTAATCGATTTAATTAGTCTTGAAATTAATTACGTTTTAACACAGTTTCAGACAAAAAACAGAGAAACACAGAAAGGGATTAATCAATTTCATTAATAAAGCAATCAATTAAAATTCGTAGAAAAGAATTTCCAACCAATTTTTCTAATCAAACATCAATATACATTCACATATAGAAACAATGATGCATGTATGCAAGAATTAATAACAGATGTTACCAAGAATGATACATCAAGAGATTTCTGATATATTCATTTGAAGTTTCTCCTAGAGTGTTTTATGATGCTTCTTAAGCTTACTTTCCTGTAAAACTTTCAAAAGGTTTTGTAACAGGTACCCAAATGAACTTGAGGTATTTCTTGTTAGTTACCAGAGTTGGTTCTTTAGGAATCATTTGAATTTTCCTTTAGGAACACCAACTTTCCTATAATAGCAGTTTCTTACAGCATGGTCAATGGTATTACAATAGAAACAACCATGAGACATAAGTTCATCTCTTCTTCTAGACTTTGATCACCATCACTAGAAGATTCCTCATCATTGTTTTCCCAGGTAATGTAGGTTTTCCTTTGCTTATTTCTTCTTTTGTCCTGAGTGTACTTCACATCAATTTTCTGCTTTGTCTTCAAATCTGGACAATCAGACTTGACGTGTCCTTCCTTTCCACACTCATAGCATGTGACATTTGCAACTTTTGTATTTATTTTTCCTCTTCTAGAGTTCCTTGCAAAGTCAGATACAACATTTCTATTTTTCATGAATCTTGTATATTTCTTTACCATCATATTCATTACTTCTTTTTATGAGATATCGGTATAAAAATCTACATCTGATTCATTTCTCCTAGAGGCTTTCTTGCTGATTTCTTTGAGAGCAATTGATTGTTTCTGTTCAGTCCCCTTCTTTTCTTTCAGTCTTCCCAGCTCCAATTCATGTTCCCTAAGCTTACAAAAAAGTGTCGCCATATTCATAGTGGTTAGATCTCTTGATTCATATATAGTTGTTACCTTTGGTTGCCAACTTCTTTTGACACTTTTCAAGATCTTAATTGATTTCCTCCTTCTCAAAGACTTTGCCGAGAGCAATCAAATGATTGACAATGTGAGTGAATCTTTTTTGCACATGACAGATAGTCTCTCTAGTCTTCATTCTAAACATCTCATATTCTTAAGTTAAGGAGTTTTTTTTGGCTCTCTTTACTTCATTCTTCCCTTCATGAGTCACCTCTAGGACCTCCCACATTTCCTTAACACTTTTGCATGTTGATATCTTGAAAAACTCATTAATAGTAAGTGCAGAAGAGATAACATTTCTAGCTTTAATATCATATTGAGCTCTTCTGTTTTCCTCTTGATTCCACTCACAAAGGTTTTTCAAAACAAGTTTTCCATAAACTAATTTAGTGGGTTCAAAAAGACTATTTAGAACAACATTCCATACGCCTTTATCTACAGACTCAAGAAAGATTCTCATTCTAATTTTCCAGAAAGGATAATTTTCTCCAACAAACAGATGTGGCCTGTTTGTAAAAGCACCTTCACAAAAGGTTTTAGAAACAGAAGCCATCAAGATCAATTAATGGATTTCACAAAAAAGGTAATCGATTATTTTTCAAATAAATTTCAAAAAACCAGCTCTAGTTCCAATTGTTAGAAATAAAGTGTCTTGTTTCTCAAAACCAAGAGGGGAGAGGGGGAGTGAATTGGCGATTTAGAAAAATGAATTCTTTTCAAATCTTTTTTGCAAAATTAGAATGTTCTTTAAACTTTGTTGCAATGTAAGTAAAGCGCGTATGCAATGAAATGTAAAGAGATAGTGAAAGAGATACAAACAACAGATTTATACTGCTTTGGCCTCAATGCCTACATCCAGTTTCCCTTCCAATAAACCTTAGATTGAAGGATCTTTCAATATAATGATTTGAGTTTTACAACAAAGGTTTTACAGAGCTTTCTCAAATGTAAACACCTTTCCCAATCAACAATCAAATATAGAAAAAGTATCTTGGCTCATCAGGAAATCTCAAGCAGTCCTTGTAGATTTCCAATTTATTGATACCAGAAGCACCCAGATGAGACTTGTATCCATTTGGCCTAAAACCAGCAATGGTAGTCCATATTGTTTCATCCAGCTTAATGTTTACACCTTTCATTCTTGAATAGACTAAGCCATTTTCAACTCTTAAGTTAGCATTAAAAACTTTAACCAGGTTGGGATACCAATCCCCAGACATTTCTACAAATTGCTCAAGCCCCTGACATACTAACAATTCTTGAAACTAAAACCCTTCATTCCTGAAATGTAAAAGGCCTGTGAGCTTGTGCGAAATTACCTTCTTGAAGCCCTAGAAGCAAATGAAGTTTGTTTTCGTTTCTTCGTCACTAATCCACCTTATAGGACTTACATGTCTGACAGTGGGAGTAGCCCTTTTTCAACATCTTGATGTGGAAGCCATTAAGAATCAGAGTTCAAGACAGTCTCTTTCTTAGAAAAAGGGTTTTTGGATTTAGTTGCAAACAATGTACGACTCAAGAACAAATAATCGATTTAAGCATTTAACCTAGTTGATTAAGGTCTGGAAGGGGCTCATTTGAAAATTTGAAAAAGCCCAAAGCATCCAGATTTAATCGATTAACTAGTTTATCTAACATATTAACCCATTTCAATACACAGATTCATCAAACATAACAGACAAAGGAAAAACATAATCGATTATATTAGTTTTTTAATCGATTAAAATAGGACTGATCTCATATTTTGAAAAACACTATTTTTCACACAATTTGCATACCAATCAAGCACAGATCACCACACACAGCAACATGAATATATAATGAATTATTGATGCATATTTTGACAGAATTAGATCATGTTACCACACTTGTAGAACTCAAGAGATATATGATTCATCCTTTAAGCTATCCTTGAGCCTTTGTGCCTCCAGTTCATCATTTTCCTTCAAAAAAATCATATGGTTTTAATGTAGGTACCCAAATGAATTTAGGGCCTTTGCTTTAGTGGTAGGCGTTAGGAATCCTACAAAACTTTTTGTAACATTAGAGCAATTCCAACTCTAATAATTAGAACAAACACATTCTCTTCCTGGCTCACGACAACAAGGAACACAATCCTCTTGATTTTAGCAAAACACTGATCCTCAAAAAGTACACCTCAAATGCAGAATATGATCAACAATGTGTAAGAATAGCTTCCCTGCAAGAATTTTTATGAATTTCTTTCAAAATGAGTAATCTATTAAGCTTTATAGAATTTATAGAATTTTCAAACACTGACGCAGTTTAATCGGTTAAGCACATAATGTAATTTGTTAAGCTTTTCCTTATGCTTTAACAGTTTTACATCTATATCAGATTTAACAGATTAAGCGATACATGCAATCGATTATATAAATCATACAAGCCAGTAACAAACTAATATGACTGTCATAGGAAGTTATGGCTTTTGAATAAAATGATTTTCACAAGATACACATTTTGACCGATTATGAAACTTATGTAATCAGTTAAGTTCCCTACTTAAGCAATTTTGAAAACATTTTTCACTCTAAACACATCAATGCACTCAACAATCATATGTAGGCATAACAACGTGTTTTAATCGATTATACAACTAATGTAATCAATTAAAATATAATTGTTTTACCCCTGTAAAGCATGTACTGAAATATGAAGAAATTTAACAGATTATATAAACAGTTTAATTGTTTATTTCTTATAGATATGCAATGTGAAATATGATTCAACCTGTGATTCATTTCCATACAATGAATGAATATACCAATAAATTCAAGCACAGACATAGTAGAAACCAAACAATTGTTTTGTCATTTGTTGTGTAAGAAACTATAAAACATTTCTTTTGTTCATCATAAAAAACTCAATGTGAGATGGGTTTTCTATACACAGTTTTGATAACAGTCTAAAAACAGTTATTTTTATACTTAAATTTGATATTAAAACACACCCTTTATGGCTTAGAGTAAGCTTAGAATCATGCAAAACACTTTAGTTTGGTTTCTAGAGAGTCAAAAGTGGTTTTAGAGATATTATGCTTGTTTTTACATTGTTTTGGCAGGATTTGATGAGAATTGAAGGATGGAAGTGAAGAAGGGAGGACTTAGACTCAAGAAAGGATGAGAAAAGCAACAAAAGAAGAGTAAGGCTCACTGCTTAGCGCCAATTCCAGCGCTGAGCGCCAGCTTCGAGGAGGAAGCCACTGTTTCACGCCTGAGCGTTGACGCTGAGCGTCCTACAATTCTGAATCCCAACGCTGGGCGCCAGGATCCACCGTTGAGCGTCCTGCGATTATAAGGGCTACCGTTGAGCGGTCAAATGAGCGTTGAGTGCCTAAATGATGGGCCTGGACCAAAATTGTTACTTTTCTACGTTATAAATAGCCCCAGTGTGGCCTTTAGGGTAATCTTTTGACAGACGAAGATTTCAGAGCACCTTCTACACTCCTTGGAGGCGGTTTCTTGGATGCTAAGGCTCCAATTTATCAATTCTAGGGTTTACTCTTTCATCTTTTCCACTAATTCCATCTAGTTTCACCATGTCTATGGTGAACTAAAGCCTTTGTTGTTGGGGAACAATGTAATCCTTTTGAAACTCTCTTATATTGAAATCCTTATTTTATTCATATATGCTTGTATTATCAATTCTTTGGGTTTTCTTTTCTGTTGTTAATGCTTATATCGTTTAACTCATTTGGTGTCATGATATTTGATTTTGTCGATACGGGAACATACGGGGAAATCTAGAACTGATAAGAATTTTCTTGATTATGAAATACTTCCTAGTAATAGGAGTAGGACGGTCAATTGCTTTAAGCTTCTGTACTTAATGCGTTGGTAATCACTAAGGAGACTAGGAATGATAAACTAGTAATTGGTAATAGGCTCTCTTCGCCAAGGAATCAAGTTTTGAGTAATTTAGAAAGTTGCATGACATTGATAATAAAGAGAATTTAATAAGAAAAGTAGATATAGGAGGGTGGATAAGGATGAAATTGTAAACCCTAAGAACTCTATTTATTCATATCTTTTATTTGCCAATTGATTCAATTTGCATTTGCATGTTTAGATTTATATTTGCATTAACACTACAAAATTGTTCTTCTTTTAAGTCTTATGCAATCAATTTACATGAAAGATAAGACCTAAGAGTTCCTTGGGAAACGATCTGGACTTACTGCCTATTATTACTTGATACAATCTGGTACACTTGCCAGGGGCTTAACAAGTTCCCCCTATCAACAAGAAGGATATAGAATCAATATTATTTTTTTTATTGTAGGGTAAGTTACTTGATTTATTTAATTGTTTCATGGTCTAGTTTCAAATAGAGGGTAACTAAAAATGTTAGGCAAACAATATACTGATGGTGTGTGGATAAGTATTTTCATAGGAAGAGCTAAGATGGAAGCAAAATTTCTTTTGACCTAGCAATTGAGGCAAGAGTAGTGTAAAAAAACCTTAAATAAGATACTTCCAATTGAGTAAAAAGGCTTAAAAAGAAATGTTATGATTGAGTGAAGAACCAATTTATCAAGTTGAGTGTGTCAACATGAAGAGTGTTGAGGTTGTTACAAATAAGAATGGTGAGGACTCTAAAATGTGTATGGATTATCAATAGTTAAAGAAGAATTGCATGTTCTTATTTCACTTGTCAATTTCAGTTAATTATGATACATGAAAATTGATATTAGAAGGACTTTACCTTTTCTTATTGGTATATACATTACACTGTAATCTTTGTTGAAAAACTGGAAACTTAAAAAAAAATTGTTTGAATTGGGTACCATGTATTTCGGACTTTGGAATTCTCTTTTGCTAAGGTATATTGATCGATACAAAACATTGATTCGTGAAGAGCAATTCATTGATCAATTGAATACCTATCTCGGTATGACATTGATGAGTTGGATGAGATTATCTTGTATATCATAGATGTGGTATTGATGCTCTCTTGTCTCTCTCTTGTTAAAGACAAAATCGTCTATATGTGCAAAAGCTCTCATGTTTTGAAGTTTAATCAAATAACATTAAAACATATTAATAATCAGAAAATAACTTAGGGTGAGAACACAAGACTTAGAGCTTAATCCCCAGACAAACACAACCTAGAACTAGAATCCCCAAACACAGAAAAAACATAAGAAAACACTTAGGTCTTAGGAAATAGAAACACATATAGCCTAAAACACCCAGACGCATGACTAACGAATGTTATGCCTAAAGCATCTAAGAGAGACTAAGATAAACGCTTAATGCTTATAATACATGGAATATGTATTTGGCTTCTCTCGAGACCAAAATAGGTCGAGATAATGTCGTTGACAAAATACATTAAAAGACTTAATTATTAAAACATGCAAGGAAGCTTAAGCAAGCTAAATGCTATATATCTAAAAAGAGACAAAAGCTAAATAAGTGTTTACTTGACCAGACGATGCCATGAGCTCAACAAGTACCTCATCTTTTTATGAAGTGGATATCCATGCACGGTATCCTCAAGGGAAAGAACTTAATTGTAAAATGCTACCTAATGGTAAGAAATCATAAGCACTTTGTTGTTCTAAGTAAGCATTAAATGACAACAAATGTTCAACGTTCAAAAACAACAAAAGTGATAAGAAAAGTCATATCTGTTGCATGTACAATTTACTCTAATTTTGGAGATAAGCTATTCTACACGCATCCACAGTGCTACAAATCAAATATCAAATGTGGATGTTAAAGACAAAGGAGATATTCAAGAAATGTTCCTCATTTAAAGCAAAGTCTAAAAAGATCGTACAACCAACTTCAAGCAAAGGACTGAAAAAGCATGTTTGTTATGACAAAGTTGCCTTACACAACGACTGTTGTAAGAAGAAGAAAAAGAAAACACAAGTATCAAGGCTATAAACTACAAACTCAGTCTAACAGACAAATATCCATGAAGCCTATAAATAGAAGATCTCTCAAGAAGAAAATCAAGAAGATAGCTTAAAAGAATATCTTAAGAAAGAAGAGCTTACAATGATATATCCATCCTGAAGAGAAAAAGAGAAAGAGCTCAAGAAAAAGATTACATTTGAGTTGAAGAAAAGAGAAGATAAGAGAAAAAGAGAAAGAGATACTCTCAAGCTTAAGCGTCATATTTCTTACGATTATAAGAGAGAAGAGAGAAACACTTGTGAGTGTTAAAACTGCATTGTATTGTAATTAAATCCTTTATGTAAGAGATATAGTCTAAACTACATGTACGGAATCGTTGATTTAAATTCTGAAGAGAATTAAATAGGCGTGGTAGTCTAGTACCAAGAGTGGTTTGAATACTCAAAGGAAATCTCGGCTAGGGTTGCTTAGTACTGGGAGAGGTGCAAATACTCAAAGGAAATCTCGACTAGGGTTGTTGAGTACAAGGAGTGGTGCTAATACTCAAAGGAAATCTCAGCGAAGTAGCTGAGTACTAGGGAGTGGTGCTAATACTCATTTGTAATCGTTTGAAGATTATAGTGGAACCCTTCACGGAGGAGACTAGACATGGTTTAGTTGGAGCGAACCAATATAAAATCTCTTGTGTTATTTTCTCTTCTCTTAACTAAATGATCCTCTTGTAAAACCTGCAATTGAGCATTATATTTCAAATACAGGAACTTCCAAGCTAAACAATTATTTCTTTGTAAGGAAGTTCTTACAAAACACTATAGTAGATATATTCTTAATAGCATGACAAACTTATCAACGTTTATACATATATCTCAAGTTGAACGCGTAAGCTTTCAAAAGAATATTTCAAGAGCTCGATAGCATGTTATATCAGAGGGGTTGCAAAATTGTTTTCTATTAACACTATTCAACCACTTTCTAGTGTTTTTCAAGTACTTCATCTCTTTCACTAAATATTGTAATATTCTCGTTTTTTTTTTCTTGAATGCGAACCATTAGATATGAAATTCAATAAAACCCATGGAGACCAAATACTCATATGATATTGATACATTAAATTTAATAAAACCCATGGAGACCAAAATACTCCAAAATTGATATGTTTGTCTGATATTGATACATATGTTACACCTTAATATCTATGGAATAGGACTTGTGTTATGATAACTTTGTATATTTTATTCTATACTAAATATTATAGTAATCGTATTAAACCTTGTCTTCTTTTGATTATGACTAATTATCTTTTATGATATTTTGCCTGGATTGAGGAAGAGTATGTTTTGTTTGGTATTTTCATTAGGCAAAGAAAATACTTTGTTAAGAGCAACAAAAATTTATGTAATTATGGATTTTGTTATGATCAAAAGTTTTTTTTTTTAGTTTAGATAATCTTCCACTAGTATAATTATGCATTAATGATAAATTATTAAATATTTTAAATTTATATAATTTTTTTATCTTTGTAAAAAATATAGGTTGTATCATATATTGGGCTTTTAACAAAATCTCTTATTCTTGCATTCGAGATTGCTCCCACCACAAAATACTCCCTAAACCTCCACATTACTCTTTTTCCCTTTATTTACCCTTCAGTAATATTTAATTACTAGGATAATTTATCACTTCCACACGAAACGCATCTCCACATCTGTGGGTGGATGTCTAGATCCGTTGAAGGTTTCCATATCTTTGCATGCTTTCTTTCCACGTGATCCACCATTAACACAATATAAAAACACATCTACATATACCAAATCTCTTTTTCCCACCTATGAGACCCCCTTTTACCTACCACTACAATTTATATACTAATAAGACCTCTCCAAAGACATCATACATCTTAACAAAATAAAAAGGCATCCTTCTTAAACACACACACACACACACACCCCTAAACCTCACGTAAACTCTTCATGCACTCTTATCTTCTTTCTTTTCCCAATCAATGTTCACCTAACAATAACTCCCTCACCAACCATAACATAACATCATTCAATTATCTAACTTCCTTCTTTTCTTACTTTTCCCTTTTCATATGCTATACTGCATGACCCAATAAACTCTCCCCTATCCTTCTTCTCTTCAACCATTCAAATTTCTAAACCTACTAAAATTTAACCTATGCATTTTATGAACCCTTCTTCCATTCTCTCGACACACACTCATACATACTTGCACAACCACACTTTCTTTTCTATAGCCGTGGACCCCAACTCCATCACTTGCAACTTTTCTGTATCATAAATAAATACTAATAAATTTACAAAAATTAACAACATAAATATAATTAAATTAATTACCAAAAAAACAAGAAAACAAAAAGCGAAGGACTTAACGGATATGGGAGATACATTGGGCCTTCAACGGATATGGGATATCCCATATTCGCTGAGGTCTTCGCGTACCAAAGATCACAGAGCATAGATCATACAATGCATAACACAAACAACACATTTCATACAATCAATTACAACAAAAAAGCAAAGCAACACTAACCTCTTATAGACTAAACGAGAATGAGAGAAAGGGAGAGTGGGGGTGGGGCTGTAGAGAAATAACTAAAGGGAGAGTGGGGAGGGGGAGGGGATGGGTTGTAGAGAAAGATAGAAAGTGATAAAAACAAAGAAAGAGAAAGGGGGAGGTGGGGGTGGGTTGGAGAGAAAGAGAGAAAGAAAAGGAAAGTGGGGGTGGGGTTACGGAGAAAAAGAGAAAGAAAGTGAGAGTAGGTACATCGTGAAAGTGAAAATGAGAAGTGGGGGAAGGGATTAGGGTTTTAAAATTAAAAGTTAAAAAAATAAATAATAAATGTAAGAAAGGATAATTTTGGAATAAAAGAAAAATTGGGAGGTGCAGGGAGTGACTTGAGGTGATGGAGGGAACAACCTTCTCTTGCATTTGCGTTGTATTGTATGGTTGTGCCCATATCTTGATTTTGGTATGGACCCGATATTTGAATTTTTTCACAACATATAAACATAAATCATAAATTAAGTTCCTTGCTGTCTAACAGGGTGCATTACTTTCAGCCAATTAGACAACTTTATCATGTGAAGTTTTTTATCTTATAGATTTAAACAGTGTTGGAGTAAGAAATCTAGGCTATTGGATAAATAGATACGATGGTTTTTGAAATGAGTTATGGTCATGCTTGATAATTACCTTAATCAAGTGCATGTTCAATAAATGTTCTATAGATGATGGATTATGTAAGTGGTTGATTCAGTAACCTTATTTTGATAAGCCTAGTTAAAGCTTATTTAAACAAGTTGAATTCAAAAAATGAAGTCATAAGTCACTTAACAAGTCTAACAAAGACCTTCAATTTTCATGTCAAGTTTACTTTCTATATCCAAATAGGTTTTCCAAAACCTCTTCCAAGTTCCAAATGCTATTATATTGTGGATAATAGTGCACTGAATTAGTCATGGGTCAAATCAATTTTCATGCTACAGTTAAGTACCTTTACATTTATGCTAGTTTGTGAGATTGATACCCAATCAGTTTAGTTGCATTGTATAATCTTAAGATATAAAATATATTCCTTGATTAATATCTTAGTCATTCAAAAATTTTATTCATTTGTATTTGGTTTGATTTATTGATGATAATATTATAATGTGTTTAAGTATAGACTTGAAATACAAAGAAATTTGAATTGTATTTTTTATTTGTGTTTACATTGATATTTGTAGACTATATTTGACCTAGTTAGAGGAAAATAAAGTGAATAAAAGATATACAAATAAACTAAGAGAGTAGCCTCATGAATTAATGGATGTTTTGTAAGAGAGATCCAAAGACGTAATGGGTACAAAACAAAATAGTAATGTTGTGTTCGTTTTAACCGATTGTATTGTTTACGAGCAAATGAGAACGCAGATTTGTGGGAGATATTATGTTTGTCTTCTCAGATTTGAGAGGAATGATTTGGGTGGATCTGCGAGTTTCTCACTTTTGCGGTCACCCGTTAAGACGCGAAGATTTGAGATGATTTACATTGAAATCTCGTTTTTACCCTCCATAATTTTAGGAAATACGCGTTTAAATTATGGTTATTTGAAAATGATGAAAGTTGATGGCTAAAAACAAAGATGAAGAGCATGAAAACCAAAGGTTGGAAAAGGAGTTGAAGAAATAGTTACTCGGTTCCATCTTGGAATATTTTGTTCCAACAAGGAGAAAAAAATGCAAGAATGGTTGTATTTGGTTCCCACCTATTCTTATTCGGTTCCAGTTGATAGAAGAAATAAACTTCTGCATGTATTTAGTTACATTGGAGATAAGAAGTATAGTGAATGATCATATTCGGTTCCCCACAACTCTATTTGGTTCCCTCTCATATTCCTCTCACATGTATTCGGGTATTCGATTCCCCTGTTCAGTTCCATAAGCCTGTAAAAGTTTCATTAATGGTTTCCTCCAAGCGATGATGCTTTGCAAGCTTGGTGGCGCGCTGTGAACCGTGAGGTAGATGCAGAGGTCCATGAGCGTGTACAGCAGTGGGAGTCGAAGATGTGGCAAGCCTTCTAGGTGTAGAAAGTGTGGCAAACATTTTGCTGTGAGAAGGGATTGGAGGACACATGAGAACAATTTTGGTGATGGCCACACTCCACACACTATTGAGAGTTGTAATTAGATTGGAGAGGATGACTTGTTCAATGACAAAGATGAAGAGGAGTTAGATTTAGAAGATGATGATGACGGTTATAACAATAGTGAAGTTGTTTTAATTAATAATAACAATAAAGTATAATGTGAATTATCTGATATGAATTCAAATTACCTTTTCTCATCTATTTTCTTTATAGTTTACCAGGTTTAATTACTGATTTATTTCTTACAATTATAAGCAATATCATTCTAGGTTTATATTCCAAAATATTTTTCTATGTTAATGGTTAAACCATTTAATAAAATGTAGAAAAACTAAGAAAAATGTCATTTTAACTATATAAGTATAAACCAATAGTTAAACTTTCATAAAGTATCTAGCAAACAAAATACCATTGGGTTTTTTTTTTCTTACTAATGTTTTTTAGAAGATAAAAAAGAGACATGAGCTAAGTATCTAAGTATCTGCTTGTTATACAACTATTTTAACCGACCCTTTATATTATTAGTATGATATGAATCTTGTAAACTAATAGTATTTAGTGGGTTAGTCATTCTTCAATATATTTTTTAACTTGTTTTAAAAATACATTTAAAAAAAATCATTTTACTAAATTATAAATGTTTTGCTTTTTAAAAATTAATTTTAATAATTATTTATAATTTCGGTTTCTTTATAAATATTTTTACAATTAAATATAACATTAATAAATAACATTTTATATTACTTTAATACTTAGGGGCATTTTGGTAATCTTTAATTTATACCAATTAAATTATGTTTTTACATCTATCACATCAATCAAATCCTACACTAATTTTCACAAACTTTACTTCCAAATCCACTCTCAATTACCCATAAATCCACTCAAAAAAAACAACAAAAAGTTACCCTCAAATCCATTCAAATCATCTATCCTAAATCATCTCTCCCAAATCCCTACAACCGAACAAAGCCTAAGAGACAAACAATAATAAATCTATTAACAAACAAAACCAGAGAATGGGACATGAGATGAATGTCATGAAGAAATAATCATGAAATTAAAGTAAAACACCTTGTATTGTAGTTCATGGAAGAAAAGTAGTAATGGATGGGATAAGTCATGAAGGATGTCACCCTTCCCATATCATGTCAAATATAAGGACCATGTCAAAGATAGGAGCTAATGGAGATAATAACTCTGGAGCTATAATAGGGAACTGAAGAATTAATTATCATAAAAATATTTTAAATGGATCTATCCTTTTGAAAATTTGTATTAAGTCCACGATTAGAAATATAAGTACTTATAATTTTATTTTGAATGTACTTTGAAAGAAAATATTATCTAACTATGAATTGTAATGTGAATCAGTTTACTTTTAATTACTAATATTAATGATAACCTTCTTATATTAAGTATTTGTTAATTGATATATGTACTATACGCAAGTGACCGAGCGACAAATAAAGGTTCATAGCCAAAATATTCTATTGATGTTCAGGTAAAAGGATCTTTTTCTATCCTAATAAAATATAGACCTCTTTATGAAACATATTTGACTTGAGCGTCAGAGTGTCTTTTGCAGGTCAACAACCCATCAGAGCGGATTGTGTTCGTGTAGAGCATTGGACGATTGAAGCATAAATAAGAGCAAGAAAAGACGACCGACCCTCGGACCAATGTAACCAAAACAATATCTATTAGAAAAATGGGTTATTACAAGATGCATCTGACTCAATCTGGCATGATCAATTATCATCTATAGTTAGAAGTGGAACCAAGCTAACTAAGTTCAACATGGATACAAAATGACTCAAACTAGTGTATATTGTATCTAACTTCACCAACTATAGGTTTTACCTAATTTGATTTGGTGTTGACCTACCCCACATGACCTGACATGTGCCTGATTTGGACCAAATTACCTCGGTCTAACCTTGACATAGTTCTTATTTGGACCTGACCTAACTTGACCCATATTAAACTAGTTTTAGCTTAGTACACCTTAACATGGATTGACTCAACTTGTGATTAGGCTTATCTTTGCCTAAACTCTCTAATATAACCTAATTTAAAAATTTTAGTATAACTCAAATCCAACTCAATTTTACATTGTTTAAGTTCAACCCAATTTGACCTTATATATTCAATCTAACTTAACCTGATCATATTATACACTTAATCTACCTTTTCATACTTGAAGTAGTTAAAACTAATCTTAATTTTTATTTTAAAAATTTCAAAAAACTATCTAATTTATATCCAATCCAAATTCAATTGATTATATTAAATTTTAAATACAAAAGTATAATTTCAAATTTTAGATAAATATATTAAAACTAATTTTAAAATAACATATATTTGGATGATTATGAATTAGATATAAATTAAGTTTATCCTATTTTTCAATTTATGCATCAATTAAGTTTGACTCTTTTAATTAATTGAAATAAAAAAAAATGAAAAAGTGGTAAATAAATTCTCAGAATATTTTTTTAATTGGAACCTGAAATTAATATCTGACTAATGTTTCATTAGAATATTAAATAATCTGTGGAATGATATTCAAAGTAAAAGTGAAATTTGAAAAACATTCCAGGACAAATTGGTCATTTCATATAGGAAAAGGCGAGGACTAGTGTTATCTCCGAGGTGAGTCAATCATTCCTAATTAAGGTTTTAAAAAGAAAACACTTCAAATCTTTGAGGCTTCTGCCATATGAAAGGCTTCACCATTAATTTGTTTGGCTGTTGAAGTAAAATATTGAAGAAATCATTTTTAAAGGTTATTAAAAAAATAAACTTACTAGGAAATACTTTTCTGGATATATTGAAAACTTAGCAAGTATCGTCCCATAAATATACTGTTTCTGAAAATTTATCATATAAAAATAGGATGAACATTTATGAACATTTCTTTAAAAACTTTAAGAAATGTTGAGGAAAAACTTTAAGCAAACAAATGTCAAAATAATAGATATAGAGTTAGAAAACAGTGAAAATATGTCACAATTCTTTAGTTTGACTGATAGAGTAAGAAATATACAAATAAGAGATAATGTAGTAAAATTCATTAATTACAAACACTTATTACACTCGTGTTTCTAACACTATCACCACATCTATGGATTAAAATATCAGTTTGCACCAATCTTTTATATTAATGTAATTTTTTTTTCTCATTTTTTCATTCTACTTTCACTGACTCAAGCTTTGTGAATAACTCCATTGTCACTTATGACCTTCTTCAACGTACTACCTTTTATTTACCTAATATGATGCTCTATATTAAACATATTATTTTAGAAAATGAATTAAATTTAAATTTCTAGGAAAAATAATGGCTTTTACGAAAGGATGAAGAAGTGGTATTTATTATAATAAGAAGATGAATATATATATAAATTGGGTTGTCCAAGAGAAACACAAGACAGAAGAGAGCGAAGAAGATAATTAATTGGATTGTCGATTTGTTACAGGTCTATGAAGCTATACCCAGAGATAGATCAGAGTTCACAGAACTTAGCTGTCACAAACAAAACTCAAAAACACTTCTTCAATTCAATTCACTTCACTGCATAATGCAATCTCAATTTTCTTAAAAGCATTAAATAGTTACCACCATTATCATCATAGTAAAATCATTTTCTTTTTTAAATATCTGAATCCTGAACTCAAATAAAATATTAAATGAGAGAAAATGAAGGGGCGTGGTGATGATGATGATGTGTGTATTAAGTTGGTTGCTTTTCTCGATTTGTGAGAAGTGGAAACCAAAAAACGACATTGAATTGAAGTAACCCGAAACATGAATTGACAAGTGAGGTTGATCACTCTACACTTGTTCAATAAACAGCGGGAGAGAGAAGAAGACACATCCAAACCCAAATTTTGCATAGAAATTCTAAATCTCTTCTCTTCCCAAACCCAAACCCAATAATTGTTATGTTCTTTTCCTCTTGTAGGGGCTCTGCCCTTTTCTCTCTCCCCAACACTCTATTTATTATTCTGAATCTATGTTCATAATTGCCCATGCCATAACAATCTTATTCCATTCTCCTCTCCGTACTCAACACTAAATATTCATCATATGTTAATGTTTATACGTACCATTGTTTAGGTATCAGAGAAACAGTCAACAAATTTCTACATTCAACACTAAACCTATGTCAACTTTGAATATGAGATCATAGTTATAGGATTTGTTGGACCACACCATAAAGCAAAATTGAAAAACTTTTACCAGGAGATATATTTAAACATTTTCTTCTCTTTGAATTTCAAACCAAAACAGACCATTTTACTTTTTTACTTCAACTTCTCCAACTCAATTACAACACTTCTCTTTCTCAAATTTTCTTTCCTAACTAATAATAATCTTCTGTAGTGTTTACATATTAAAGAACACCTTATACGGCTTGTTATAATTAATAATTTTTTTAATGCAGAAAACAGAATGAATCTACCCACCACATTGTGAAATTTAAAGTGTTACTTTTCTTATTAGTATAAAAATTAATATTAACATAGTTATATAATATTGTTGGAGGTGGCAATTGGAATAGGTGCAACAGAGGAAGAAAAGGCTGATAGAGTCAGAATCCCTCCACTGCCATGCCGCCCTAATAGCTAACTAGCTATGCCTCTGACCCCATTAGCCAACCAAGACAACTCATCATGCATCTTCTCTCTCTCTCTGCTCTTCAATTTCCCTTCTTAATTTCACTGTGCATTTTTCATCCTCTCTTTTATTCACTGTTACACGAGGTGGGTTATGTCTCTCACCACCTTCCTCTCTCTCCTTCTACATTTTTCATCTCTCCTATATATAGCCTACCCTTTAGCTCATGCTTCTGTGTCTTTTCTACCTATTCATATTATTCATGTTTATCTCAACTTTGGAATCAAATCTACTTGATCAATCACCTGGAGCTTTTCTTTCCCTTACCCTTCTTACTCTTCTTCATACCTTGTTTTAGTTGCATGTTACAATTTCACTGTACATGTTTCCCTCCTCTGTGTTCCAAGCCTTTGATCTGCATTCCTCCGTTTGTCTTTTCTGGTTCCGTATGTTTCTTTCCTGTACAAGATAACCACATCTAACTGCTGAACTCGGAGAAATGGTGTGGTGAAAAAGATCACAAAGGAAAAAGTGAAGCTGCCAGCATGATCTAGCTTTGGTTAGTGTGAGGCAGTGAGTGCTAACCCTTACTAGGTCATGCTGTGCTGGCCTCACTCCTTCCTGTTTGGAGACCAATACACTCTTGACAGACAATCCAACACAAACATATCTAAAGGAATGAAGGTGAGTATATCTGTTTAACACTTTATTTACCTGTGTTGGCTACAATGGTGTATATTGTACGCGTTTCTGTTATGGCAGGCAAGCATACCACCCTTTTTACCTTTTAATTTCTTTTTACTTTGTTATATCTCTTAATCTTTTCGATGGTTGCAATGAGGGTTAGCTTTTTCTGCCTTGGCTACAGAAATTGTGATGGAGTTCTTTGGGTCGGTAACATCACGGTTTAACTTTAACTTAAATATTGACAGTGATTAGGGAAACCAAGTGGATGATGCTCTTCATATAATTTGAATTCCACTGAACGTTGTAGATGTTGCAAATCTTAACAAGAAGACAAGAAATGATAAGAGGAAAAGCGTACAACCATTTATGTGACATCCTTGAACATTTTTTGACTTAGTACTGCAGTCTATTATCGGTTAGAACATTCTTAAGCTCTTTCTGTGAGCGTGCATTCTTGAAAAGGCTGCTTCAGAAAGATATTGAAACGGCATTATTGTTATTTAAGTTATTACATTTTTGTGTTCTTGGTGCTGTAAATATACCATATGATAAGTGATCTGAACCCTGCGTGGAATAAATAACTTTCTGTTATTTATGTATGCTGGAGTTTTGTCGGTGCGGTTTTTGGAAATACACGTTCAAGTGGAGAATCTGTTCGCTATAAACCATGTTAACAGAATCTGTGCAATTTCAATTTTTCTGCGTTTCAGTGATTCTGCTACTATACAATACGATAATATAATTAATTCAAAGCGTTTTGTGTTGTCCATTTTTAAGGATGTGACTGCTCTAAAGTAAGATTTAGTGTCTTGAACTTAGCTTCCGTTTCTTAAATACCACTCTTCACAATGCATTTTACTTATCTCCAAAAAGTTGATTATTATAAACATTTAAGTTCACGGGTTCCAAAACGAGATTATTGTTAAAAGAACATTTTTCCTATATTATTTGATATGCATTTGCACTTCTAACAACTATAATAAATCATTCCATTGATTATCTTTCTAAGCATATGGGCAGTGTTTGAAACACAGATTATGTATGCAAATCCATGATCGTTTACAACATACATCTTTAACATATAGTGATATTTGCTGTTTAGATGATGCTTCAGATTTGTTATTTGTCTATACTTTTACGGAAGTAAAATGGATTATTATCAGTATGTACAGATGTGTATGAAAGGATGATGGTGATCTACATCTGGTAGTATTATTTTCAAGTGATTTCGTATGGTATAGTTTGGTTTTTACCTTATCGATTACGTATATACATTTAAACAGTGTCGTGCATTGGAAATGATAGACACAAAACATTGAACATAAAATCGATTTTATGAGTTGTGTAGATTACTCTTAAATCCGTAATGTGTTGCGTTTTAGGATATAATAGGAACTTTTAATAAATTTATGAGATATCAGTACTAGTAAAAAAATTTAACAAAGAGTAAAAAAATAAATAAAAAAATAAAAAGAGTAAAAGAATAATCTCGTGGTGGAATGAAGAAATTAATAATTTGGAAGTGAGCACAAGTTTTTATTTATAGCTATAAAGCAAAAGATTCCCTAAAAATCTGTTAGTGAATACGTTTTTAGCAAAAAAGAAAGACATTGAAAACAAAATAGATGTTGGGAGCTTGCGGGAAAGATCTTCAAGAAAATGAAAAATCATTGGAAGCTGAATGAGACTTGCAACGATCGGCAACCATGTAAATCAACTATGATTCAACCGGCACTAACTTTCGTAAGACGAGAAAGAAAGATTGAAAAAGAGAATTTTTTTTTTTGGTTTATAATATGTAATATTTTAAATTTAAATTTGGTATAGTAAATTATATGAATTTTTAGATTAAGAAACTTAACGCATTAGTAATTGATATAACAATTATAAGAATATTTAACGTGTGTTAGAGGATTTATTAATTGTAGTATATTTTTATAACTTTTGTTGTTATCATTGTGTTGTACTTAATGGATTATGTGTGTTTGATATTTATAAGATTTTTAAAAATTATACTAAAATTTCATGCAATAGTTTCATTTAAGATTGATATAGGTAATTTTATTTCATGCAAGTGTATGTTGCAAAATATGAAAATTATTGAAAATTTTGTTTAAACAAATTTTTTTTCATTTCATAGAATTTTAATTATAAAGTTTAACTTCTCAAAAATATAATCTCTATTACTTTCACACGTCATAAGAATGAACATATTTTATTTAGAATCAAATTATTGTTATTAAAATTGACGTGTGATTTATTTTTATTCATATAAATCTTATTCATGGAATTTTTAATTATAAAGGTTAGATTATCATCACTTGTTTGTTTGTTAGTGGTTTAAGTCTCATTTTTCTTGATGCTTTTAAGATCATATTTTTATTCAAAGGTTTAGTTAGAAGATCTGTTAGATTCAATTCTGACTTTACATAATCAATGGAAATAATTGCACTCTTTAGTAGGTGATTTACTAAATTATGTCTCAATTGCATGTTTATTCTTTCCATTGTAATTCTTGCTTTTAACTATAACTATTGTCAACTAACCATCACCGTTTACTGACACCAATGAGGTTGGTTTTATTTCTAATGGAATGTTCGCTAAGAAGTTTTTCAACCACTCAACCTCATTACCAGCCATCTTAAGAGCAACAAACTCAGATTCTATTGTTGATATTGCAATAATTGTTTGCTTGACTGATCTTCATATAGTTGCACCATCCTCAAGTGTGAATACATAATCCCTAGCAGATTTTTTCTCATTTGAATCAGAGATCCAATTAACATAATTGTACCCTTTTTCATTAGCAGGCTGAGCGATAAATTCTTCTATATTTTTCATTAATTATAGTTAACATCATAAGGAGTATTCACGGTTTGAAATCATAATACCCAAACATTTTAAGAAGTTTATCAATATATTGTTTTTAACACCTGAAATTACATTAGCTTCTCCCATGTACTTCATTTCAAAATTTGATCCTAGAAACAATTTAGTTCTACTGACAATCTCATTACATGTATCAAAGATTAACATGTCATCCACATACAAGCATATAATGACACAATAACAATTTTCAAATTTAAAGTACACATATTTATCAACATCAATAGGTGAAAAACTATCACTTAACAATGCATTATCAAGTTTTTCATGCCATTGTTTTGGTATTTGTTTCAACCCATACAAAGATTTTAAAAGTTTCCATACTTTATTTTCTTGACCAAGTACAACACATCCTTCAAGTTGAGTCATATATATTTTCTCCTCCAAATCACCATTCAAAAAGATAGTTTTAACATCCATTTGATGTATCACTAGCTTATGGATAGTTGTTAAGACTAACAATACCCGAATAGAGAAAATCCTAGTCATAGGAGCAAAAGGGTCGAAATAATCTATGTTGGATTTTTGAGTAAGACCTTTTGCTACTAATTTTGTCTTATATCTATCCATGGATCCATCAGGGTGATACTTTTCTTGAAGATCCACTTACAACTAATGAGTTTTTCTCCTTTAGGAAAATCTCCTAAGGTCCAAGTATTATTTTTTTGAATTGATTATTAGTCCTAAAGGCCTTATCCCACTGTTTTGCGTCAGGAGCATTAATTGCTTCTATGAAGCTATTTGGATTATTATCAACTAGATAAGTTTACAAATCATTGCCAAAGGAAGTTTCCTTTCTCTATCTTTTACTTTTTCTTAAATCTTCACACAAGGCATCACTATTATTATTATCTACAGGTTGAGATGTCTCACTAACATTTAAGGAAAACACATGTTCAAAAAACTCAACATTTTTCGCCTTCATTATAGAATTACTCTCAAGTATATCAATTTTAAGAACCATAAACCTATAGGCAACACTATGTTTAGCATAGCCTGAAAACATGCAATAAGAGGTTTTAGAGCCTATTTTCCTTTTCTTATGATCGGGTCACATTACCTTAGCTAGGCACCCCCACACTCTTAAATTATTAAAGTTAGGTTGATAATCTTTCCAAAGCTTATATGGATTTTTTTCTTTTCAGTTTTCTTACGAGGTCTTCTAGTTTGTAAGAAGCACGCAATAAGTGGGGCTTCTCCCCAAAGGTTATCAAGTGCACTAGAATTAATAAGCATGACATTCAATCATTTCGTTAAGAATTCTATTCTTTTACTCGACTACTCCATTATACTTAGGTGAATATGGTAGGGTTACTTCTTGAACAATACCTTCTCTAAGCAAGACATTCAATCATTTGCGGTATATTACGCATGTTCCCAGAATACAATAAGAATTTTTCAAAAATTTTTAAAAATATCAGAACTAGCAAAGAACTTTAAAATATAGTACAAGAATAAACCTATGATTTTATATGAAACGAGAAAGAATGAATAAATTAAAAAATAAAAAATAAAAGAATGAGATAAGTGTTGTGTTTTGAAAATGAGTACAAACCTCTACTTATAAAATTTGTAAACCAATCATAAAACCCATTAGAAAGATTTCCCCATATCTACTAATGAATACGGTTTTAATAAAAAAAAACTTTAAAAACAAAATAATAATAGACATTGGGAGCTTGCCTTGGGAGAAAAACCTTGATAGCAAAAGCGTTTCTTACAGAAAATCGTTGTAAGCAGAACGAGACTTGCAAACAAGGCTCGAGTGCCATGTACATCAATTGGTTTTACAACACCTAATAGGCATTGGATATTGTTTCGTATGTGGGGTCCAAGATCAGAGACACTCTAGGTTGTTCCTTCTGTGTGCTTTTGAAGATCTTCCTCGTTATCACACCGATCGGTTGCGACCTGCAAATTAGCACTCCGACGCTCAAGTCAGCAGAGTCACAATGATTTTAGTGCAAGTATGATTAGATAAAAGGGTGAAATACCTGATTAGCATGCGGATATTTATAGGCGGTGAGTCCAATAGTGGGTATTAACTTCCTCCGGTAATTGTTATACCACATTCCACGGTATTCGTCCATTAATTGTAACCATCACATCGTGCGTGTTTACTTTCCTTTTATGTAATATTCTTCCATTAATGCCACCGACCATCCATAATCACTGCTCTCCCGGTTCTCCTCTCTGTTTTATTTCCATGGCTTCAGATTCTGACGGATCGGTCTTTTATTGTCCCGAACCGACGGATCAGTCACCCCTTCTAATCAATCACCCCTTATATTACAGATACCGTAATAAAATCTTCTCTTTGACATATCTTAAAGTTATCCCATTTTCATGTTTATTAAAATAATAGTTTAACAGGTATTTTTATTTTTATTTTGATACATTCGTAAAATTCTGCAAAATAAGAATCAGATTAAATGGATTAGGTGATATGTTACTGTATTTTGATGGTGAGGAATTTGGACTTCAATCTTATGGTTATATGAATTTGAATAATACTCCCCGAATGCGACCTATAACAAACATAATAATCCCTGCAGGTGATGTATGTAATGACGAAAAAGTTTAACTTTAAAATCTATTATCATAATAACTGAAATTTGAATGGTAAAAGCAAATTCACTGTAACATGTGTCTTTATTTCGGGACTAACGTATTGGGAAAACCCATCAAGCGGTTTAGTAATCATAAGTTAACAAATCATTAACTTTACATGCTATACAAATAACTTATTAACGATCGCTATAATTAGCCTGGAATTAAATGTGAGGTTTTTTTGTGGGATGTTAGAGAGATGTGGAGTCTTGAATTTATAAGTCAACAAGATATTGATTTTAATTTATAATTTTATACATTTATTACATATTATTTTTCTTAGTCATTTGATTTTTTTTTAAATCTTAATAATCTATTTTGTAATGTGTTACTTTTTATGAGATTATTTGAACACACCATCCTTTCTCATATAATTAAATTGAATAAAAATAACATAATGATTTATAAGAAGGATGACACACAACTTAAGCAAAATGGAACTCGTAAGACATGTTCCATATGTAGACAGTTTGGTCACAAAAGAAATAGATGTCCACAAGCTCCTCCAACAAACCAAAGTCAATCTCAATCGAGTCACCAACCTGAAACCGAAGTTGAACAAACTCAGCGAACTACAGGACCAAGTCAGCTTACTCAATGTGGATTAGAACAAACTCAGCCATCTACAGCAGAAGTTTAAGAAGTGATTTAGATGTCACTTTATGTTTAACTTAAGTATGTTACACCCAAGTAATGGCTCTTTTGTAAACATTGATATGTATTTGGAACTTAATTCTGAATTGGATATCTTGTAATTTGTGATATGTATGTCACTAATGTTTGGATGATTATAATTTCAATTTCAATCACAAATTCTCTTTTGGATGATTATAATTTCAAGTCAAATTTCTCATTATGATGTAATTATCAATTATGTCTAATGTTGCTGTCAAATTTCTGATTATGGTGTAATTATCTATTAGATGATTATAAGAACAATGTTGTTGTCAATTTCTGTCTTTTGGTTCTTTATTTTGGTTAGGCTATATCGGAACAATGTTGTTGTATATATACAGTCTAATCTAGAAAACCATTTAAAAAAGCATTGTAGCTTGCCCAATTTCTGCAATTTCTTCTCTGTCGTTAGACTTCTTTACATCAGTGTAACCAGCTACTACAACAAGGTTGACCACTTCCCTCAATTTTTATTTATATTGATCCTTCATGGATGGTAAAGGCAGAACTATTACATTTATCATAAGATCAACTACATGTGGAGATACAGAATGATGTAAAAGTTTTGTAGCTGAAATAGACTCACATGTAGTCATCAGTCTGTGTTAAGAACTTGTTTAACACTAGTATGTTCAGAATGAGATAATAATAGAGTAGGATGAATTATGTTGAAGAATGCCAGAATTAGATCGGTTTTGCATTAGATGATAGTTCAGAACAAGTGCAGAAGGAGAATTTGACACAGAAGATGATGAAACACCTAGACTAGAACCAGAAGGGGAAACATTTAGTGTTGAATCACTGTGACATGATATGGAAGTGCACGGTACTGAATTTTCAAGTTGTTGAGGTGGTCAAAACTTTGAATTTACTGTAAAGTACTGACTAAGATCTTTAATAGAGTTTGGTAATTTAGGAAATAAATCAGAATAAGGAAACCAATGCTCATCAAATGAAAAATCCTTTGAAATAGATATGTGACCACTAGAAGATAAGCATTTATTTTGGTTAGATATAAGAACAATGTTGCTGTCAAATTTCTGTCTTTTGGTTCTTTTATTTTGGTTAGGATATATAGGAACAATGTTGCTATAAAATTTCTCTCATCTACAATGCGCATTTACATGCCACTTCCTCATTTTATTGTCAGTTACAATGAGGATGGCATATTTAATTCCTCATTTTAATGCCATTTCAATATAAAAATCAGTGTATCAGACAACAGGTATATTGAGACCATAAATTCAAATGCTTCAATTGAGATTTCTCATTCATTTCAAAACATCATATTACAACAAGCCAAAGTGCTCTTCGCATAAACTGTCTAATAGAACACATCATGGACTTTTGAACAAAATACATAGAAGAATGATGTTAATGAACACCATAAAACATAACATCCATGTTAACATCTTCTCCCTATTCTGATAACTCATAACACATTTCTCCAAGCTATTAATCTTTCTCCTTTGCCTAGCAATAGTATTACCAGCATCATCTACATTATCTTCATTACGCCACTTAAAGAAATTGCATCTTTGAAATTCTTCATTTCTTGTCCGTTGTTCAAAGTATCCAAACACAAAAATTTCATTATTCAAAAAAACAATTTATCACAAACATTAAACTACGAACCTTGTAATTAGGACAGCCCCAAAATTACTTTCCCTTGTTCTTAACTGTTTTTGCCACTCTCACCACAACAACCTCCCCACAATGGAATATTGGGCTTCCAACGAATCCTCTCAATGAGCCACCACGAGAGCCCCCCCCCCCCTCAATGCGCAAGACGAACAACCTTGATTCAAAGACATTGCCAATTGAAAATGAAACACAAAGTGAGACAGCCACGAAGCACTAAGTCAAGCAACTGTGAAAGAGAGTAGACCAACTCGCGAAGCATGAACCACCACCAAGCATTGTAGCGTGTTCACAATCTAGGAGAACAAGACAACAACACAAATGAGAAGAAGACAAACAAGAACAAGAACCCCACCACTGTAACTATACCCTTTTCACAATCTAGGATAACAACTCCAGCTGCAACATTGTTCGTATTCAATTGCACAAAATTAGTTAAAACCCTACTTGCTGCCAATTTATCCTCAATTAAAGAATCCCAATTTTTCAATAAAAACCTAATCATGGTCTAATTAATAAACACATCACAGACATATTTGACACGTAACCATTAAGTTGTGCCACATAATCACCCCCATTAACTTCGTTTTCTTATATTTAACGGAAGAGACTAATCTGACCTAATATTTTAAAAGTTAGAACTAATTTAAAAACACTTTTATAACGAGAGACAAAATTAAGATTTATGAACCAAAGTGGAAACAAAATTGGCTATTAAACCTTAAAATATCATTGGACTAAAGAACTAACATTTAATATATATATATATATATATATATATATATATATATA